>NW_017728918.1:21905318-21919507 GCF_001723895.1 Crocodylus porosus | reverse complement strand
TCCCTTCTGACCCTACTTCTATGATTCTATGATTTGGAACCAACTTCCAAGGGAAGTGGTGTTGGCTCCTACCCTGGGGATCTTCAAGAAGAGGCTTGATGCCTACCTGGATGGAGTCATTTGATCCCAGTTTTTTCTCCTACCCTGGCAGGGGGTCAGAAATGAAGATCTACAAGGTCCCTTCTGACCCTACTTCTATGATTCTATGATATCAGACCACAGTCAGAAAAATTCTAGCTTTTATTTCAATGAAACAAGACTCTTTCCTGAGACTACACCAGGAGGATTTAGCACTTATGCCTCTGAAGTAAACACAAAATCTCTGCATTTTCTTTCTGGTTGCCTACATATGTATAGAATTATTATATTTTTAGAATTACACTGGTTTATATCAAGGGAAAATTTATGTGCCTACATAGCATTTCCATAGCTGTGTAACTGCAAATTTAGTGCTTACACAGTTTGGATTTTATTTCTCCCTGTAGTGGAATAAGATTTCTCAGGTTTGCATTTACCTGTGATAATGAAAACAAAGGAGGAAAGCAGCCTTCCAAACTTTTAGCCTAGTGGTTAGTGTCCTAGCTCAGAGACTGGGAAATGAAAAGCATCTAGGCCCCTCTCATCCAAGCAAAGGGGTTTGAGTCATCATCTTTTGCAAAGTACTGGATACAGTAGGGCACATATTTCCCAGAGCACTCTCCAGATTTCTACTGAAGCTGATCTGCTGAGCAGCCAACAGGGAAAAGTATTCCCCAAAGTATGGAAAACTTTCATCTCAGGAGAAGGAGAGAAATCTGGAGGCAGCATATCTCAAGAAGATGGATACTGCCCCAGACACAATTATGGCCCCTAAACCTAATGGCTTTTCTACATCTTACATTTACTGGATAAATATTTCTAGGATAGTTTCTGCACCATTGCAGGCAAGAGAACAGGGAAGTTAACACAATGAGTCATATTCCCTTGAGCTTCCTTTCCTTTTCAGACCTCAAATATCTTCTTCTCCTGGCTGGGCAGTAAGTTATCATCCAGAAAAGAGCCAAAGGGTGATGGGGAAGGCCTAGGCTGTGGCCTGGTGCTTAGAATACTTTGCTAAGAATAGGGATGATGTTAGTTCAAACCACTGGGGGAGTGGGGCTGAATTCCAGGACTTCTGCTCCCTGTGCAGACAGCTAAATCAGTCTACTGGCTGGAAGGAAGGAATGGTTTCCCCCCATTCATCTAACTTCCAGCAGGTACACATATACCTGAGCAATTCCACTCTACTACACAGGTGGAAACAAAATCCAATGTGCAAAAATCCCAATGTAAACAGATTACTTAGCTTACTTCTTTAGCTCAGCAAGTTAGCTCTAGTAGCAGGGTTTTTTTTCAAAAAAAAAGTTTTTTTCCTCTCAATCTGCACAACCATAATAATCAAAACAAATCAACCTTTTGAAAGAAGGAAGACCTACTGCCCTCCTTCAGGCAGTAAAGGAAGTGATTTTCTGGATCTGTGTTTTTCCGCAACACCACAACCTATGTTCTGTTTCTCCTGCACTCCCTCCTGGAATTCTTAAGCCTCTGGGGGCTGAACTCTGGTTAACAGGTTATCCATTCTAGCTGGCCTCTATTCACCTAACCAGATAGACTGTTATTCACTGACTATCTGTAGCTGGTTTCCAGACTGTTCTAATGCACTAGTAAAGTATCAGTGTCTACATGTGCATGGGACTTACTGTGCATTAAATTAGTCTAGCTTCATTTACCACTGCCAATACATACAGGTACTAGATTAATGGTGCATTAGTTAATGTGCTGTAGTACACATGTAGACAGTGTTCCCAGTCAGCCTAGACAGCAGGGGACTCACTGCTGCCTGGCTAAGGCCTGATGTAGGGGGAGCTGTGTCAACTGTAGGGTGTGAGGAAAGAGAAAAGTCCCAGGGAAGTAAGATTGTCCCACTTGAATTGCAAGTAGCTGTCCCAGCCCCAAGGCCAGAAAGAACTAGGCAGGTCTCATTCTTCACCCAGTGTTTCTGGAGGGTAGAAGGAGTCATCTGGAACTCCAAGATAAAAAAAGACCAGGCAAAAGGGAGACACCAGGACCTGGAAGTGGCTGACTCAGCCAGTGTGATGGCAGGGACAACCAAAGGTACAGGGAAAGCAGCTAAGATCAGGTCTCAGAGAGACAGCTCTGTGGAGGGAGTTGCCAGGGGAGAGAACCCTAAAGGAACCATCCTCAGGGAAACTGAAACTGCCCTAGGGCAGTCCGGAGGTACTGTAAAGATTCTAATAGCAAGCCTAAAACAAAGGGGTATTGTAAAGTCTGGAATATAAGGACAGGAGAAATCCTAGTTTGTTTTCATTTCTCTGTTTCTTTGGAGTGAGGTGAGAGTAGTCCCAGAGACAACAGGATAGTGTGCTTGCAACTATCCGGACGATAGACCAGTTTTCTTTACTCTACTTTCATGTCAGGTCTGTGCGTTCCTCCAGGCCTGTTGAAGTACAACCAGGCTCAGTGGGGCTATTGATTAGCCAGATCTAGAGATCTACAAACCATTTTTTTTTGCTCTGAGGCAGACTGTCAGATTACTGAATTAGCACCTGGTGGAACAGGCGAGGGTGTAGGGGTGGATGGAGCCCTCACTATACTGAGGCAGATATCAAGAGTGAAAATGTCAAAACCCGCACACCATGGCATTTTGTTTTTCTCCCTTAACAACAAGTCATGGCAGGAGATAGTGGATGTGCGGGAGAATCGATCAAGATGTGGTGGGCTTTGGCCAGCTGGCTGAAGTGATAAAACAGTCTCTGTGTAGAAGACAGAGTGAGAAAAAAGAACAAAATGCTCAGAAAAGGTGATGAGCACTAGAGACTTATTAAAATACAGAGCAATGGAGGCAAACATCGGTCCCAAATAGGGGCTGGACTTTGGGTAAGACCCCTCCTTAGGACACAGGGGCAGTTGTCTTCCTGACCATATGGGGATTGAGACCTCCTCCCTGCCTGGCAGAGATCAGGACCAGCCCCTGTGACCCCTGCCAGCTTACAGGGCTGGTACCCAGCAGACCTTGGAGCTCCCCCTGGCTGCTGCAGGGGGCAGAGAAGGGCAGAAGCATCCCTGGACTGGGTTGCTCCACTCAGATACAATTTTCTCCCAACAGGGGTGTATGTGTAGATATGTGCCTGGGAGTACATTAATGAGCCTGGATGTTCTGCACAGAAAAGTCAGGAGCATTAATTACACATGTAGGTGCACCCTCTTACCATCAAACAGTTATGTAGCTATGAAAGTACCATTTAGCCAAAAAGATGGGAAATAGGATTCAAGTCTCAAATATATATGATATGTGTAAATGGCATGGATGGATTTGAAACAAAGACCTCTTATATTTTTCATTGTGCCTCAATTCCTCCTCTGTAAGAGGCCTTTTGCTATTCTTTGTCTAATTTATTTAGATTATTTAGTCCTTCCCTCTGGGGCAGAGACTTCTGGGGCAGGGACTATCTTATTGGGTGCATCTCTACATGCACTTTAATGTGGGTAGACTTTTTTACTGTGGATTAAAGCAACACATAAAAAACATGTAATTACGCTAAAACAGTACAGTAAAATAGGCTACTGTTCAGTAAGCATCACATTACAACCGTGAGCATTTGTTACTGAACATTAAGGCAACCTAATGCACATTCCTTTACTACCTCACATTGGAGAGACTAAATGTAATGTGCATTAGAAAAAATACCTTCCTGCACATGTAGATACGCCCATTGAGTGTTAGTATAGTACCAAATGCAATACAACCTGTTTTGTACTGACTACATTTTTCAGGATATACAAATGGGTCAGAGCTTGAAAACATGGATTATCTTTTATTTACTTTTTGTACCACACATCACCAGGATATCTGGGTTCTTTTCAACATCATTGCCAGAAGCCAATGTTTGGAGGTGGCTAAATGCAGAGTTTTCATTGAAGTAAATGTCTAATTTTTGTAATGGACTAATTGCAGTGATATAACATATCAGAAGTATTGCAAAGCCAGCTCTTGTTTATTTTGCAAAAAGCATTTGTTAGGTTTTTAAGGAGAGCCATTATGTTTTCCCTGTAATTAGTAAACCGTTGCCAAGTATTTGTGCATACACGCTGCTTTATAAATTCCACCAATAACTAACCTTATAAATCTTTAAAACTTTGCAGTCCAAGGAATTATTATATTTTCCCACAGTTTTTTGGTAGTGCTTTCCTGGACACGCAAATTAATGACCCTAATGAAATAATGTGGGTACCTTGATTTATGACTTTTGGATTATACATGCCAATCTAAGACTTGTTTTTAGAGAACCTTCTGCAGGAGTTGGATTGGTAAATGTTTACTCTGTCAACTACATATTCCTTTTTAGGCTCCTGTTATTTTGTTGTGCTTTTTTTCCCCTTAAGAACATGAGAACCTAACCTATATACATATACCCTTAGTCCAGTTTTTGGTCATCATACCCATAGCTATACCCTTACAGAACAGCGGACTACTTGTCAGAAAAGGTGTAATAGTTCTACAATGTGACTGAAATAAAGTATGCCACCAATTGGATCTATTTGAGGTCCTCCAGCCAAGAAAAGGAAACTGTTTTTATAGCATCTCTATGTGTTACTTCTTCCTGCTGTGTCTCTAAGCGAAAGTGTTTTAATAATTGGCATTGGTTTTCATAAAGCTTACTGCAAACTGTAGCTGAAACTGGTACACAACTCCAAGTAACAGTGATTCTGAACCAGTGACCCCTTCATGATGGCCCAGACAGAACGGTGATAATCGGATTATACTGGTTTTCTCTACATCTAGCCTCTAAACTGCAGTAAAATAAGCTCAAATGGTTAAGCAGGGGAATTGGGTCCATGAGACAATCATCCTGTTAAGATACTACAGGAAAAACAATGGAAATTTTTTCTTGCTAAAGTATATCATAAACCCCCTTCAAGATGCAATCTAGTAAGGTTTGAAATGACCCAGTATTTCTAGTGGAAGATATTCTGGCATGTGATTTATACTGTATTACAGTATGTTACTAAAAGTGGAAATCATAGTGCAAGCCTTAGTACTGTTCTTATAAATCTGTTCACCATTTCTAGTTTGTCATGTTGGAGGTATAGTGTTACAGGAACGTCTCTATTCATACACTTACACATTTTAGAAAACAGTTGTACATTTTAGCGAAAGCTTGCTTAAAATTTCGGCAGCAAATAGATGCCTTCATGTAATGCACAGGCTTCTTTCTGACTAGGTACAGCCATACAAAAAGCCCAAAGCAGAATCAATCTAAGTTATGCAGTTTCCTGTAACTGGTATAGTTTAGATCGATAGTAAACAGTACACGCACTCACTCCTTGGTAGAGTGGGGTGCAAAATGACCTTAGACCAGGTTCCAATATTTTTAAACCAATCTATGTGTGCCAAACTTCTGTTATGAATATAGACCAGTTTCTGATCACTTATACCAGTAAATGTGTACTGTCTGTACCTGGCTACTGTAACAGTTTAACAATTGCCAAAATTGAGAATGCCATATTTGTAGATGAATTGCCAGCAGCCCACACCATGTACATGCCCCTCCTGATTACTGGAATAGACAAGAAACAAAAACAAAGAGCAGTGAAAGGAACGGGATGCTCTAGGGGAGATAATACAGCAGTCATCCATTCTAAATTGGGTTTTGCTTAAGGCTCAGGAGGAATGATATATACCATCCTGACAGAAATCCTGCAGGTGATTCCGTATGCTTCTAGCACATTGTTTGAGGACAACAGCTACTTTAACCGATCACCCTGGAGTGAAAACTTTAGGTTTAGGGCCCAGATCTCTACAGGCAAAAGTTTGGAATTATAACATGACATGGATGGGACAAAGGAAGAAGCTGGAATTGCCCTGTATACTCAACATTTTAGGAAAAGACAAAAAATCCCTGAAACACAGTCCATGGTGGGTTACCTTAATGGTAACCCACCATGAGCCGCAGGAAAACCTGTGCAACTAGAGTAAGGATTTGTTTTTCGTAATGCTGTCTGCAATACAGGAGGAAGATGAGTGACCTGTTTTGTGTGCTCTTGATGTACACCCAGGTGTCCAAGAGCTCCTTCTGTTCTGTGTGTAAGCACTGAACAAGCTATAGGACACATCCAAGGTCATTAACCTTGTACTGCCTTCAGCTGGCTTTTGATCAGACTTGTAAACCCAATGCAAAAAAAGAACATCTTGGAAAATGCCTGAGATGACATTGCGGTATTTTAGCAATGTACTCCCCACTTTCCCTACCCCTAGCCCTCAAGAACTAACTAAAATGCTTTCAGTTGCAAAAAGATCTTTGCAGAAGTAAAGAAACCACAAGACAGAATGTCCTTGTGTGACAGCTGTGAAAGTGCCTAGTGCTTGGGGGAGCCCCAGCACTCCTTATAAATATCCCCTCTATGTGGCAAATTCCCCTCTATGTGGCACTGGTGAGAGCACAGATGGAGTACTGTGTCCAGTTTTGGGCACCACACTTCATGAGGGATGTGGATAACCCTGAGAGGGTCCAGAGGTGGCTTACTCATATGGTTGAGGGCCTGCAGGTAAGACCTTATGAAGACAGACTGAAGGACTTGAATCTCTTCATCCTCCACAAAAGCAGGTTGAGAGGCAATCTTGTGGCTGTCTACAAGCTCATCAGTGGGGCCAGCAGGGAATAGGGGGCACTCAGTTTACCAGGGCACCCCTCAGGGTTACCAGAAATAATGGCCATGAATGAAGGAGAATAGATTTAGACTGGACATAAAAAAGAAATTCTTTATGATAAAGGTTGCCAAAATATGGAATGGGCTTCCAAGGGACGTGATGTTTTCTCCTACTTTGGAGGTTTTGT
This sequence comes from Crocodylus porosus, assembly GCF_001723895.1. NCBI lineage: Eukaryota > Metazoa > Chordata > Crocodylia > Crocodylidae > Crocodylus > Crocodylus porosus. Next base: position 21,912,632 of record NW_017728918.1, on the reverse strand, counting down.
AGTTCCATAGTTGTTTCATAGTTGGTAGGGAAGGAAGGGACCTGAGCAGACCATCAAGTCCATCCCCCAGTAATGGCAGAAAAGAGTACTGGGGTCAATGATCCCGGCAAGGTATTCATCTAGCCTCCTCTTAAACACCACCAAGGTAGGAGCCAGCACCACTTCCCTTGGAAGTTGGTTCCAGATCCTGGCCTCCCTGACAATCAAGTAGCGCTTCCTGATATCAAGCCTGAATCTACCCTCTGCCACCTTGTGACCGTTACTTCTAGTCACTCCTGGTAGCACTCGAAGGAACAGGGACTTCCCCAGTGCCTGCTGGTCCCCCCTGATTAGTTTATAAATGGCCACTAGAACCCTCCTCAGCCTTCTCTTGTGAAGGCTGAACAGGTTCAGGTCCCACAATCCTCTCCTCGTAGGGCCTGTCCTGCTGCCCCTGATCATGTGGGTGGCCCTCCTCTGGACTCTCTCCATGTTGTACACATCCCTGCTGAAGTGCGGGCCAGTGTTGCATGGACGGGGAGGATCACCTCCTTGGACCTGTTACAGATGAATCTGTGGATGCATGACAAGATATGGTTGGCTTTCCTGACCGCGTCCCCACACTGTCAGTCCATGTTCATTTTTGGTGTCAATAATGACTCCAAGATCCTTTTCTGCCTCTGCACTGATGAGAAGGGAGTTCCCCAGCTTGTAGGTATGCTGCTGGTTCTTTCCCCTCCAGGTGCAGTACCTTGCACTTGTCAGTGTTGAAACCCATCCTGTTCTCATCCGCCCGCCCCTGTAACCTGTCTAGGTCTGATTGCAGCCTATTCCTCGCTTCTAGCATGCCCACTTCCCCCGACGTCTTAGATTCATCTGCAAATTTGAACAGGGTGCTTTTTACCCCCTCGTCCAAGTTGCTGATGAAGATGTTGAACAGTGCTGGCCCGAGGACCGAGCCCTGTGGAACCCCACTGCCCACGTCCCTCCAGGGTGAATAAGACATGTCCACCACCACTCTCTAGGTGCGGCCTACCAGCCAACTAGTGACCCATTTTACTGTGTAGGTCTCGATGCCACAATCCCCCAGTTTTTTAATGAGAGGGGGGTGAAAGACAGTGTCAAAGGCCTTCCTAAAGTCCAGAAAGACTATGTCCACTGCTACCCCTGCATCTAACGATTTTGTGACTTGGTCATAGAAGGCCACCAGGTTGGTCTGACAGGACCTGCCTTTAAAGAACCCACGTTGGTTGCCCTTAAGCATAATCTCTCCTGCTGGCCCCTTGTGGACATGTGTGAATAATTCTCTCAAACAGCTTACCCAGGATTGAGGTAAGACTAACTGGCCTATAGTTTCCTGGGTCCTCCTTCCTCCCTTTTTTGAAGATGGGAACCACATTATCCCTTTTCTAGTCCTTCGGCACCAGGTCAGAGCACCACGAGTGCTCATAAAGCCATGCCAGGGATTCTGCAATGACCTCAGGTAATTCCCTCAGCATTCTGCGGTGGAGATCATCAGGACCCACTAATTTAAATGCATCCATTCCCTCCAGAAGTTCCCTGACTAGGTCCTCACTGACCCTTGGCCTAGGTGTGCCTTCCCTGGGGCCTATGGAGGTCCCAGTGGCGGGGGGCGGTGACCCGGTCCCTGCTCAGAAAAATGGAGGCAAAGAAATTGTTAAATAGGTTAGCTTTGTCATCTGGTGCGATGACAAGATTTCCTAGCATGTCTTGCAGACGCCCCATGTTACCCGGTATCTTCTTTTTACCCCCTATGTATTTAAAAAAGGACTTCTTTTTGTCTTTGATCTGAGTAGCTAGTCCCAGTTCCATCTCCACCTTGGCCTTCCTAACCGCCTCCCTACAGCCCCGAGCAACTGTGGTATAGTCCTCCCTGGTGATGGCCACTCCCTTCCATCAGGTGTATATCTCCCTTTTAGCTAGGCAGCATTCCCATATGCTTTTGGTGAGCCATGGTTGCTTTTGCACCCTCTTGTCCCCTTTGATCCATGTTGGGATTACCTCCCTTTGGGCTTGCAGTAACACCTCTTTAAGGAGTGACCACTCTTCCTGGACATCTGATTCCCCTCCCCTTCGGGACCTCAATCACTCCCCAACTAGTTTCCTTACCTTATGGAAATCCTCCCTCCTGAAGTCCAGGGCTGCTGCCTCGCTGCAGGCCTTTCCCACCTTGTGGTGGATGGTGAATTCCAGCAGGTGATGATCACTGTTGCCCAGGTGATTGAGCACCCACAGACCCCTCACCAGCTCATCACCCATGGCCAGGACTAGATCAAACAAGGCCTTTCCCCTGGTGGGACTATGCACCTCCTGGGTTAGATGGAGGTCCTGTATCTCAGCTAGGAACCTACATGAGGAGTCAGACCTGGCTGACTGCTCTTCTCAGCAGACGTCTGGAAAATTCAGGTCACCCATGATAACCACGTCCCTTGACCTACCTCCATGAGCTGACTTAAGAATTCCCTGTCTAGCTCTTCCTCTTGGTTGGATAGTCTGTAGCAGACCCCTACCATTAAGTCCCTTTCCCCTCGACTTCCTTGTATTCTAACTCAGAGCACTTCAGTGTGCCCCTCCTCTGACTTGTTATGTATATCTTCTTGATGTAGAGCACCACACCCCCACGTCTTCTCCCTGTCCTATCCCTCCTGTACAGACAATAGCCCTTGATATTCACCACCCAGTCATGTATTACATCCCACCACATTTTGGCGAGCCTCACTATGTCTGGGTTGGTGTCAGCTGGCAGGAGGATAAGTTCCTCCTGCTTGTTCCCCATTCTATGAGCATTTGTGTAGAAGCATTTGAGGCCTCCTGAAGATGTGTGTACTGGCCCCCTAATCTCAGTACCACCTGGGCCCCTGTTGCTTACCTAGGTATTTGTTCTGCTTGTCATCAGTGTAGGCTGGGCTGTTCTTGTGGGTGATGCTTGGTTTAGTGGTCCAAGGTTTCCTCCACCCGCATCTTCCCCTTCCCCCAGTGAGCCTAATTTAAAGCCGGTGTTCAAGAAGAGATTGGATAGGCACTTGGCTGGGGTTATTTGACCCCAGTACTCTATCCTGCCTGGAGCAGGGGGTCAGACCTGATGATCTGCCAGGTCCCTTCTGACCCTAGAAAACTATTAAATCTATGTGCTACAAAGCTGTATTTTTAATGCTATTTTAGTTATCATATTGCTAATTTGTTTTCAGAATTTTACTGAACTAGCATTAATGTGAATGCAGTACAGGTTTCCCTTGATTTATGCGGTTCTTTATATGCAAATATGCTCTTACGCAATAAGCATATTTAGACCCATAATTCGTTATATGTGAGGTAAATTTGCTCTTATGTGATCAGCGTTGACAGCCCCCCCTGCCCAAGCAGGTAAGTCTGTGGGGAGGGGAAACAGCCATGGCCCCGCTCCTCCCAGACCTGGATGCACCAACCCCAAGAGTGACTGGTGCCAGCTGCCTGAAGCCACCGGGCTGTACTGGGATCTCCCTGTCCCCCCCTGGGCTCTGGGGTGAGCACCATGCCCTGCACCACCCACACTTGTCCATACTCACCTCTGCTTTTAGGCTTTGTCATGCCGTGGTGCAGGCAGCTGATGTCAGCTGCTCCCGGGGCTTCTCCAGCATGGGAAGGGGTGAGGGGAGACCATAAGAGCCCTGTGGGGTTTGGGGCATGGTGCAGCCCAGATGCTACAGGCACATGGTGTCGGCTGCTCCTCAGGCCGGGGTCAGTACCGTTCCCTGTGCTGCCCAGGCCTCTGCTTGCTCACACTCACCACAGCCCATGCTAGAGTGGTTCAGAGCAGCTGACACCAGCTGGATGCACCAGGGCAGGGCAGGGCACCAGGGCATGGCGCAGTTCAGCTGATACAGGCAGCTGGAGTCGGCCACTCCTGGGGCCACTGCAGCCAGGGCTGGGGTGAGTGCCACTCTATCCCCTCTGGTTTGCTGCCTTGTGCAGTCCTGGGAGCAGCACCCTTCCCCCCACCCCTTTCCTAGTCCCAGCCTCACTTCCTCCGTCCCTCCCTCATGCCATGGGGACCTATCCCTATTTGTTACATTATAAAGTGGGTTCTATTTATGCAAATTCAATGTATGTGCCATTCTCTGGGAATGCATGTATCACAAAAATCAAGGGAAACCTGTAAATGTAATCACTGCTAAAAAGCTGTAGCATCTCCTCTCAAAAGCCAGTGTTCAAACTAATCTTTAAAGTCTAGTTCATTCTCTGCCTTGCTTAAGTCAACTTTATCCTCAATTTCCATTTCTTGTCTCTCAGCATTTTTATCATTAGCCTTTTTTTTCCACTTTCACTAATGCAGATGATCTCATTCCATACTGTTACTAGCTATAATGATTTCAATAGCCAATTTTGCCTGGGTGCATTCTGTGATGGTATATGTACCTCCCTTATGCACCTTTTACCCCTTGCTGTTAAAACAGAAGGTTTATGATCCTTTTGGTTAACTGTGGCCCAAATGAAATAACAAACTTTAGGTTGGAAGTATACTGGGTAGATTCTTTGAGAGATCTGTGCATTCAAGGATAGTTGTATAAAAACTCCTGCATTTAGCTTTATTTAGAAATACTTCTTTCTTTGAATTGAAAACAAAAGTAAGGCATATCTATACATGAAATAGCACATTGTGATAAAGAATGAACAAGGGCAGTTTTCCAGCTAGTATAAATCTCATTAATTCAACTGACTTCATTATAGCTCTGAGAATTAACACCAGCTGACAAACTGGCCCATAGTGATTCAAGATGCTGGGCAGGGGCCCAGGGTCTTTGATACAGTAAGACAGATGCTTTTCCTAGATATACCAAAGCAGAAATGGTTAAATAAAAAGACATTAGTAAATATACATACTCATACATACATGATTGTCTAAACTCACACTTTAAATGTAAATGGGAAGACTTTTGTGTTTAAATGATTTAGGGTCACCTTTAAAAATATATCAGTGGCTATATGTCTATTACTGACTTATGAAGATGTAAGTGTCTTTCTTGGATGTAAGAAATATTTTAAAACCATTGTATTAGCACACAGGGGTTCATCCAGACAAGCACACAAGTGCAGTATGCAGCACATGCTGCACATGCAGGTGTTCCCCATGCTGCTAATTAGCAGGGGGAGGGGGAAGAGGGGTTGAAAAAAGAAGGCTGGTGCACATGGCAGCAGAGTACACTGCCTGAAACTGGAACCTGGCCAATGAGAGCCATGCTCTGGCTGCCAGCTGGGCTACTTGCTGGTGGATCACCGCTGCTAGAGCTCTGGGAGGTCCCCAGGTTCTGGCCTCAGCTTCCCCTACTGTACCTGGGACAGCTTGCTGTGCACCAGAGCGTGCATGTACCAGCTTTTCCTAGGGACAAGTAACAGTGGCACAACTATGTATTGCTGCTCTTTGTCCTTGTGGAAATGCACCTGCATGCTCATTAGGACTCACCCTAAGGTCATGTCCACACAAGCAAGCATGTGAACTTGTAGCAGCTCAAATAGAAGTGGTGCAAATTTGAGCTGGGGCTTTTTGCCTCAGCACACATGCTTGAACATGAACTTTGTTGTGGAGCAAATTGTGCCACTTGGGACAAAATAACTCTTCATGGCTTCTCCTGGATCTGCAGCCAGGGGGAGTTTGAGCCCAGGGCTAGCACCTGTGCTGTTCCCAGCAGTATAAAAAACTTCCCTGTCCTGGCCCCAGCAGTATAAAAAGCCACCCTGGCAAGTAGCTCAGGGCTACTAGCTCTCAGGAGCTTCTGGGTCCCAGCCACTTGCTTTCTGGGGACACTACCCCTTGTGCCAGCTGGACTGCTGAAGCAGCCCTGAGAGTTCCCTGCACCCTCTACCCACTGCAGCTGTCTGGCAGTGGGGGCTTCTGCCTGGCTGTGACCTGCTATGCACCTGCCAGGCCTGGATGGGGACTGCATAGCCAGTAGAGGCATCTGTCCATCTGGGCCAGCTGCCAGTGGACTGTGGTTGCAGGGTTGGCCTCTGTGTGGCACTACTGCCATGTGTGACCCCTGCCCAGTCATCTGGGCAGCTATCACCTGGAAGATGTTCTGGGTGTGGTGGCCAGTAAGTCAGCCACAGCCAACTGGGTCCAAGGTGCCAGCTCTGAGCAGGCAGGGTTCTGCCACTAGCAGGAATTCTGGTGCTCCCTATTGAAAACTGAAAAAATCCCTGATAAAAAAAATCCCAAAGTTATTCTGTAAAATACCCTGAAATCCATGTTCCTCCACTGGTAAAACAAAAGACCACTGTAAAGAAAGAGCGAGAGGGAGACAGATACAGCGATCAGTTGGACAATGTTTTATTAATATATCTACAGTGTTAAAGCAAGTCTCTTATCATAATAATAAAGTGAACTCTAAATACATGTTTCATGAATTCATGAATACATGATTATATATTTTGCTGCTCTCCCACAGGGACTATGGCCCCCCAACAGGGGATTTGGTCCCCACACAGGAGCTATGGCCCCTGCAAGAGGGTGTATGGCCCCCATACAGGGTTTATGGTCCTCCAACAGGGGATTCAGCCCCCACACATGGGCTACAGCCCCACAACAGGGGGATCGGCCCCCACACAAGGGCTGTGGCCCCCCAACAGGGGTTATGGCACCCCAACAGGGGTTACAGTCCCCCAACAGGGGATCAGCTCCCACACAAGGGCTACAGCCCCCCAACAGAGTCAAATGGCCCCTGTGGGCTATGCCTCCTGTAATGCCCACATGCCTCACCACATCCCCCTGATTGCTGCCCCACCTGGCCCCATCCCCCAACAGCTGCTGCAGCCCCCTGATGGCTGCCCCACCCAGCCACACCCCCCACTTGCACTCCCAGGTCCCCATGGCTGCCCCACAATCCAAAGCAACTTCACTTTAAAGAAGAAAGAAAGAAAAAAATGGCGGGAAAATGGGGGGAAAAGCCTCCATTTACCCTAGAAGGAGAGCTAGGGGGGCTGTGGGGCCTCCTGGCAGAGGCCCCACTGGGCAACACAGGGCAGCAGGTGGCAGGAGTGGTTGGGCTTGGGCTACTGAGGCTGTCCCTCTGCCCAAGAGCATGTGGGCAGGCCCCCAGTCAGCCAGAAGGCAGTTGGAGCTGTTGGTAAGTGCCTGGGGTTTTTTTGTTTTTTTTTTAAACTATGAGGTGGGAGCACAGGGAACAGGGAGGCTCGGGAGGATGGAGCCAGGCAGGGAAGGCTTTGGGGGGGTCGTGGAGGCTGGTAGAGGTTGTGTCTGGGCAGAAAAGTGATTGGGTTGTCAGGGAGGCTGGCAGGGGGAGAAGCCAGGCAGGGAAGTGATCGGGGGTTGCGGGGGCT
>NW_017728918.1:21901995-21905167 GCF_001723895.1 Crocodylus porosus | reverse complement strand
GCAGAGCAAGGCTGGGGGGGCTGGGAGAGTGGGCAGGGCCAGCAGGGGTCCCTCCCATGGTTCCCTCCCCCCTCCTCCAGCCCCCTTGACCCCTTACTTTCAGGCACTGGAACCTTGGTGCTGAATTCACAGCCTGGCTGGCCATGTGTTTCAGTACCCATGCCCATGCTTTTCAGTACCAGGGCTCTGGGACCATGCCCTGCACTTTTTTAAACTTTGATTTTTTTAGACCCCTGGATATCCAGGGGTCAAATTTTCTCCCCACACTGCAAATTTGCAGCACAAGGAACATTTTTTTCATTCCCACATGTGCCTCTTGCTCTGTCTCAGAGAGGTTTGAGGCAGGGCAAGAGGCACCTACACACTCATCTGGACATGCCCTAAGAGTCATTACCTATCGTTAGGCTCTGTTTACACACATAACAGAAAGACGGCCTCATCCCTAAATTTCTGAGTGAGTTTATCATGAAACTTTGTCATTTTCAGTGTCTTAGAGTCAAGAAACAACTCCATTATTGTCTCTCTTATTTAATACTTTGTTACTTTGTTTCTATATCATGCATTCAGTCTTTGTTCACTGTTTTTCTGGTGCATTTTTGTACTCAGTGATTCATGCAACAGACAAAGGATACCATGAATTTTAAATGACCAGAGGCTCAAATACAATTAACAAATATTTAAAGGGATGAGGTCACCAAGAGGCTACATTTTTTCAGAGCACCTGGCAATGCTTATGTTTTAGGCCTGATAGAGTTCCCCCTGGCTGGACACTCGGCGTTCTGCTGTGTTTGGGTTCCCATACCTTAGACCTATGTGTTCCATCACTTCTCTTGAAGTGTATTGGCTGCAGCATTGTGTGTCTTCTCTGACTCTGGCACACTTCCTGGGCTCAGAGTGCCTGTTATTTTTCCTGGAGATGGGACCTCGCAGTTCAGCTGCTCTAAAGTCTGTGAATCTGTGTTTACTCCTCAGATGATATAGTGATTTAAGCATACTCTTTCCCAGAGCTACCACCTTGTGGGCACTCCAGATTTATAATTACCTTTTCAGGGAAATGATAGTAGAAAGAAACACCTAGACATAGACAAATAGGCACAATCATCCTTTAGTTAGGACAAAAATATGCGGGTTGGAAAAAAGTAATAGACATGAACATATTTCCTTGCTTTATTTTCTTGCCACTCTTGAGTATTCCTTAGGTTTAGGTCAGAATCCTCTAAGGAGTCCAGAATCCTTCCTCTCACACGTGTTCCTTTGCCACCCCACCAAGTAATGCAATGAATAGTTAGTTCGTAGACTTCTTGACAGAACCAGTGTTATTGATTGGGCCTCTATCTTTAACATATCCATCACACTGGCCAGGTAGTTCCATTACTTTTCAGTGATTCTTGAAAAACTGCTCAACTGATGCAGAGTTTGCATTTTGTGACATTCCATACTGCTAGCAAGGGTCTCTGGAAAGAGGTTAGCTCCTGGAAGTTACATGACAAGGAATACAAGTTTAAACAAGTAAACTGAGTTCCATGTAGTATTTCTATAAGTGGGAGAGGGTGTAAGGGAAAATAAAGCATGAACACATTCCACATAATGTAACTTAACCATTTCCACTCTAATGTTTGAATCCTGCAACTCCTATTTGCTCCATACTGAAATTTTTCATGTTATAAAAATCACTTTAGCTATATTTTACTATATATTATAACCCACTCATTCAGTGTTTATTACATTGGATTTTCCAGAACATAATGCATATAGGAAGAGCTCAATGCTCTCACCCAAATGTCTCTCTCTTGCTATGAATAAATGGATATTGGCTTGTATATAGGGCTGTATTTTATAGCACTTAGGAAGCTCTATTTGCACACTACATAAAGAACCTTTCATTCTTCCTGAGAGATATGTTGAGCATATCTAGTAAGTATTTCCATATATTTCTATCTAGCCAATTTTTAAGATTGTTAAAAGGGGAGGAAATGTGCACATAATCACACTGTAGAGTGCAGAATATTTTGACAACAGCTTAGCATAGACAAAACTTATCTACCTTTAAACTAGTAGAAGTTTGACCACAATAATCTGGAAATCAGCATAGGCTAACTGCCTGAGCACATACCCAGCTTCCTGGGAAAGTTTTGCAAGCCTTCATCGAGTTCTTTGATGTTTCACTAAAACTGCTGTTCTAGTATATCTACTCATTCAATTGGTGGAAGAGTCCAGGCCAGGAATCTCCAACGTGGGAAGGATCAAGACCACTGCCACAAAGAGGAAGCAATGCGTGGTTAGAGACTCCCTTCTGCAAGGGATGGAGAGAGCCTCTGCTGCTTGCCTGGATCCCAGATATGAGATTTCATGGCAGGATTACTGAGACTTTTCCAACCCTCTCACTACTACCCCATGCTGCTCATCCACATGGGTGCCAGTGATAATGCCAGGGTGACCCTGAGCAGATCAAGAGTGACTACAAGGCTCTGGAGCCAAAGGTGAAGGGAACAGGGACATAGGTCATGTTCTCCCCAATCCTTCTGGTCAAGGGGAAGGGCCCTGGCAGGCACATCCTGCAGATCAATACCTGGATGCACAGAGGGTATCACCAGCAGAGATTCAGCTTCTTCAACCATGGGGTGTTGTTCCAAGATTCCTAGGAAGAGATGGGATCTGCCTGATGAAGACATGGAAGATTTCATAGAGCTCATAGATGTTAGGGCTGGAAGGGACCTCAAAGATCATCAAGTCCAGCCCCCTGTGCTAGTGGCAGGAAGTCAGCTAGGATCAAAAGATCCCAGCAAGATAAGCATCCAAGCATTTTTTGAATGAGCCCAGAATAGGTGCCTGCACCACTTCTGGAGGGAGTCTGTTCCAGGGCTTGGGGGCTTGGACAGTAAGGACATTTTTTCTAATGTCCAGCCTAAAATGGTCTTGTAGGAGTTTATGACTGTTGGTCCTTGTTTTTCCTTGGGTGCTCTGGTGAACAGGTGTTCCCCCAGATCCTGATGTACACCCCTTATGTACTTATAAGCAGCCACCAGGTCTGCCGAGAGCCTGCGCTTTTCCAAGCTCAAGAGCCCCATAGACTTCATAGACTTCATAGACATTAGGGCTGGAAAGGACCTCGGGAGATCATCGAGTCCAGCCCCCTGCCCAAAGGGCAGGAAGTCAGCTGGGGTCATAGGAT
>NW_017728918.1:21850674-21901984 GCF_001723895.1 Crocodylus porosus | reverse complement strand
TTGGTCCATGCCCCTGACTGGGCAGAGCGGGAGGTCCCAGAGTCCTCCTTAGTTGCGGAGGGAGACGGAGCTCTCCCCTGTGGCTCTCAGCCTCTCTTCATAAGGCCTGTTCTTTTGCCCTCTGACCATGTGCATGGCTCTCCTCTGAACTCTCTCAAGCTTCTCAACATCCTTCTTGAATTGCAAAACCCAAAACTGGATGCAGTACTTCAGCTGCAGCTTCCCCAAGGCCAAGTACATCATGACCCCCAAGTCTCTTTCAGCAGTGGTGCTAGCAAGCATAGCAGTGCCCAGCCTATAAGTATGCTGCCAGTTTTTTTCCTGAGGTGGAGTACCTTACATTTATCAGTATTGAACGTCATCCGGGTTTGTGTCTGCCCATTTTCTAAGTTTATCTAAGTCAGCCTCGATCACTAGTCTGTCCTCAGACATGGACACTATGCCCCAAGTTTAGTGCCATCGGTGAACTTGGCCAGCACACTTCTGACACAAATGTCCACATCATTGATAAAAACGATAAAGAGAACTGCTCCAAGGACAGAGCCTTGGGGGATACCACTGGTCGCAAAGCACCATAATGATTCATTGCCATCAACCACTGGGTCCGACCTCGGAGCCAATTTCCCAGGCATCAAACTGTGATGTAGCCAAGGCCACAGTTGGCCAATTTTTCGAAGAGGAGATCATGGGACACTAGCTCAAATGCTTTTTTAAAGTCCAGATATATGACGTCAATCTCTTCTCCCTTGTCCAGGTGATATATCACCTGGTCATAGAAGGAGATGAGATTGGTCAGGCAAGACCTACCTGCAACAAACCTATTCTGGCTAGCTCTCAGGATGTTGCCCTCAGCCATATTATCCAGAAGGGTCTCCTTGATAATTTTCTCGAGAATCTAACCGAGGACTGAGGTCAAGCTGATTGGCCTGTAATTCCTGGGTTCTACTTTCCACCCTTTCTTGAAGATGGGTACCACATTGGCCTTCTTCCAGTCTTCAGGTACTTTACCTGAGTGCCACGAGTTTTCAAATATTTTTGCCAATGGTTGGGCTATGACAGCTCCTTGAGTATCCTAGGGTGTAATCTAACAGGACCAGCTGAATTGAAGGTGTCCAGCCTGTCAAAGTGATCCTTTCCTAGATCAACCCCAATGCTAGGTATAAATACACCCTCACCCTGGCCATCCTATGTCTTGCTAGGCAAGGCAGTCCCATTGGACTGATGAAAGAATGACGCACAGTACCCATTAAGCAGGATGACCTTTTTCTGGGTGTTGGTTATCAGCTGTCCCATTTGGTTCAGCAGGGGTCCAGTGTTACCTTTGCTTTTTTTCCGTCTCCCTACATATCTGAAAAAGGACTTTTTGTTATCTTTGATATGTGAAGCCAGATGGAACTTAGTTGCATCCTTGGCTTTCCTGATCTGTTCCCTGCAGGTATGGACCGGTGCTGAGTACTCCTCCTTGGTGGTAATTCCAGGCTTCCAGCCTTTATCAGTATCTCTTTTGCAATGTAGGGGGTCCTCAAGTTCCTTGCTGAGCCAAGGGTATTGTTGAGCCCTTTTTCTACCCTTCCTCTGAGATGGGATGGCCATCCCTTGTGCTGTCAGGATTGCTCCCTTGATGAGCAACCACTCCTCTTGGACTCCTCTTTCTGTCAAGTCATGGTCCCTTAGGGCCTCAACAATGAGTCTCCTTGGATAGTCAAAGTCAGCTTTCCTGAAGTCAAGGACTTATGTATTGCTGACTTGCCAGCTTTCTGATGGATAATAAAGGTCATGGTCACTATCACCTTTCCATCAATTCTTAGGTCACTGACTAGGTCATTCCCTTTGGCCAGTATAAGATAAAGCAACACTTTGCCTCTTGTCGGCCCATAGACTTCTTTAGTCACGTAGAGATCATCTATGCAATTGAGGAAGCTTTGCAACCATTCAGATTTGGTTGAGTACTCTTCCCATGAGCTGTCTAGGTAGTTAAAGTCTCCCATGACAGCCATGCACCAAGAGAATGCAGCCTCAGCCAGTACCCTGGAAAATTCCTGGTCCAGCTCTTGTTTCTGGTTAGGAAGTCTGTAATAGACTCCTACCATGATGTCCCCTGTGCCATGGTCCCCACATATTTTAACCCAGAGAGATTCCAGTCATCCTTCCTGGCTGCCAGTGTCAATTTGGGTGGACACATAACTGTCTTTGACATAGAAAGCTACACCTCCACCCCTTTTATCTACACGATCTTGCTTGTACAGGGTATAGCCATCTATACCTGTGGTGCAGTCAGAGGTGGAGTCCCACCAGGTCCCTATTATCCCTATGAGGTCATAGTCATTCTTGTTTAGCAAGAGGACCAGTTCCTCCTGTTTATTCCCCAAGCTCCTGGCATTGTTGTACAGGAAGTTAGGTGTTCCACTGGGGGCTCTTGTCTTCCCTACAGATCATTCTGGGGCTACAGTAGGGGTGGGTTCCCTTCAGTGCCTTAGCCTGCTGGATTTACAAGGGCTGTGCAGTGGGCTTGCAGTGGCAATAATCCCCTCAAAACATGGTGGGCTTAGTTTAAAGCCCAGTAGAGCAGGTCAGCCAGTCTGACTGAGAAGAGCCTTCTCCCCAGCAGAGTAATGTGGAAGCCATCTCCTCTCAACAGACCACTGCCGCTCTCACCGAAGAGTGGACTATAATCATAGAAGCTGAAGCCTTCATGATGACACCAGCACCACAGTCTTTGGTTGACTATCTCAACCTATCTCTCCCTCCTCAGCCTATGACTCACAACTGGGAGGAGCAAGGAAAAGACCACCTGTGCTCCCAACCCCCTAAGCCCTGCTTCCAGAGCCCTGTAGTCTCTCATGACCCAGCTGGGATTGCTTTGAGCCGTGTCATTCATGCCCACATGGATAAGGAGCATAGGGTAGTGGTCAGAAGGCGAGATACTTTTTGGGATCCTCTATGCTGTGTCCCAGATGCAGGCCCCAGAAAGTAGCAGACCTCCCGAACTAGGGAATCGGGGCAGCAGATTGCCCCCTCAGTCCCCATCAGAAGGGAATGTCCCACAATGACCACTCTACGTTTAATCTTAGGGAGAGTAAGGGCAGGTAATCCTCCCATGTCTACAGGAGCTGGCAGCTCTTCAGGCTCTACAGGGACTGCAAGAGGTTTATACCTGTTGAAAAGCTCCAAAGGCGAGGGGACCTTGGTGCTGTGGGCCTTGAGGCCCTTGGCCACCTTGGTGTCCTTGACCACCTTGGTCCAACCCCCTGGCTGGAAAGTATGGGAGATCCCCAAGTCCTCCCTTGTCCTTGGAGGTCACCTTGGTCTATCCTCTGCTTCCAGGGGTGAAGGGCCTGGCAGTAGGAGTCTTGCCTTCTTGCCTTCCCTGGTGGCACGCAGTCTCTGACCTGGAGCTCCTTTATCTGGTGCCCCGGGACTCCAACAGCATCTCTGTAGACAAGTTCAGTAAGTTAATGAGGAAGGCTTTAAATAAGGTTTGCAGAGGGATGGTGAACAAAGGCATGAGGTAAGTGGGGAAGCAGGGGACATAGAGGAAGTGGAAGCAGGATGACAAAACAGGGGAAGCCTCAAGAAACCATGACATGAGTGGAATAACAGAGAATTGGTGGAATAGTTTACATGACTGGAGTAAAGTCATGGATGGGTACAAACTGTTCAGGAAGGAAAGGCTGGGGGGAAAAGGAGGAGGAGTTGCACTGTATGTAAGAGATGTATGATTCCTCAGAGCTCCTGTATGAAACTGGATATAGGTCTATTAACAGTCTCTGGGTTAAGATTAAAGGGGAGAGCAACAAAGGTAATGCTGTGGTGGGTGTGTGCTATAGACCATGAGATCAGGAGGATGAGGTAGATGGAGCTTTCTTCAGACAACTAATGGAGGTTTCCAGATCACTGGCTCTGGTTCTCATGGGGGACTTCAGTCACCCTGGCATCTTGTGGGAGGGCAATACAGCAGTTCACAGGCAATTCAGAAAGTTTCTGGAGAATATTAGAGACAACTTCCTGGTGCAAGTGGTAGAGAGAGCAAATAAGGACCGAGTTCTTTTTAATCTGCTGCTCACAAACAGGGAAGAATTGGTGGGGGATGTAGAAGTGGATGCCAACTTTGGCAGCAGCAACCATGAGATGATTGCTTTCCAAATTCACAGTTTATAGTTGGAAGGGTTGGAAGGGACCTAAGCAAATCATCTAGTCTGATCCCCCTGCAATGCCAGGAAAGAGTACTGAGGTCAAACGACCACAGCAATGTGTTCATCTAGCCTCCTATTAAAGACCCCCAAGGTAGGAGCCAGAACCACTTCTCTTGGAAGTTGGCTCCAGATCCTAGCTGCCCTGACAGTGAAGTAGCACCTCCTGATGTCTAGCCTGAATCTACCCTCTGCCAGCTTGTGACAATTATTTCTTGTCACTCCTGGTAGTACTTGCGGGAACAGGGACTCCCCCAATGCCTGCTGGTCCCCCCTGACTAGTTTGTAAATGGCCACTAGATCCCACCTCAACCTTCTCTTGTGGAGGCTGAACAGGTTCATGTCCCTCAACCTCTCCTCGTAGGGCCTGCCCTGCTGCCCCTTGATCATGCAAGTGGCCCTCCTCTGGACCTTCTCCATGTTGTCCACATCCCTCCTGAAGTGCAGAACCCAGAACTGGGCACAGTCCTCCAACTGCCCCCTGACCAGAGGGGGAGGATCACCTCCTTGGACCTGCTTGAGATTTCATAGACATTACGGCTGGAAGGGACCTCGGAAGATCATCGAGTCCAGCCCCCCACCCAAAGGGCAGGAAGTCAGCTGGGGTCATATGATCCCAGCAAGATAAGCATCCAATTTACTCTTGAAAGTGTTCGATGTAGGTGCTTGAACCAGCTCCGATGGCAGGCTGTTCCAGACCTTGGGGGCTTGGACAGTAAAGAAATTCTTCCTTATGTCCAGCCTGAAATGGTCTCACAGTAGTTTATAAGCGTTCAACCTCGTCATCCCTTGGGGCTCTCTGGTGAACAAATGTTCCCCCATATACTGGTGGTCACCCATGATAAAATTATAGGCGGCCATCAGATCACCCCTGAGCCTGCGCTTTTCCAGGCTAAAGAGCCCCAGGTTCTCAGCCTGTCATGCATCTCTGGATGCATGACAAGGCACAGTTGGACTTCCTGAGTGTGTCCTCACACTGTCAGCCCATGTTCATTTTGACATCAATAATGACTCCAAGATCGTTTTCTGTCTCTGCACTGACAAGAAGGGAAGCCTGTAGGTATGTTGCTGGTTCTTCCTCCCCAGGTGTAGTACCTTGCACTTGTCAGTGTTGAAACCAATCCTGTTCTCATCCGCCCACCCCTGTAACCTGTCCAGGTCCAATTGCAGCCCTTCTAGCATGCCCACTTCTACCCACATCTTAGTGTCATCTGTAAATTTGAACATGGTGCTTTTTACCCCCTCATCCAAGTCACTGATCAAGATGCTGAACAGCGCTGGCCAGAGGATTGAGCTCTGCAGAACCCCACTGCCCATGTCCCTCTAGGGTGAATAAGACCTGTCCACCACCACTCTCTGGGTATGGCCCTCTAGCCAACTAGTGACCCATTTGACTGTGTAGGTGTTGACACCACAGTCTCTTAGTTCTTTAATAAGAATGGGGTGAGAGGCAGTGTTGAATTCCTTCCGGAAGTCCAGAAAGACTATGTCCACTGCTACCCCTGCATCTAACGATTTTGTGGCCTGGTCATAGAAGGCCACCAGGTTGGTCTGACAGGACCTGCCTCTAATGAACCCATGTTGGTTGTCCCTAAGCATAATCTCTCCTGATGGCCACTCACAGACATATGCCAGGATAATTCTCTCAACAAGCTTACCCAGGATTGGGGTAAGACTGGCCTATAATTGCCCTTTTTTTTGAAAATGGGAAACACATTAACTCTTTTCCATTCCTCTGGCACCACACCAGAGCACCATGAGTGCTCGTAAAGCCATGCCAGGGGTCCCACAATGACCTCAGCTAATTCCCTCAGCACTCCGGATCCTGACAAAAGGAAGAAAGCAGAACAGTAAAGTATGGGCCCTGGACTTCAGAAAGGCAGACTTTGACTCACTCAGGGAACTCATGGGCAGGATAATCTGGGAGGCCAGTCTGAGGGGGAAGGGATTTCAGGAGAGATGGTTGTATTTTCAAGAAACCTTGCTGAGGGCACAAGAACAACCCATCCTGATATGCAGGAAGGGTCTGGGAGCAGTTTGAGATGCACAGGTGAAAGTCCACTGTGCCCCCACACCTCAAAGCACCCCAGTGACTCCCAACTGCCATGGAGTGTGCCCACTGACCCTCAGCAGCAGCTGGAGGTAAGTGGGGCCTGTGGTGGGTGAGACTACCCCCAGCCTAGCCATGGGGAGGCTGCTAAGCTGAAGCTAAGGAGGGTCTTGCCCTGCCCCAGCCCCTACTTGGCCCCTGACCCCAAGGGAAATAGTAGAGAAGGAGAGAGGATACTTACTGGCCCTTCTCCAGTGAGGCAGGCCCCCTCACCTTGCCCAAGAGTAATTTGGATTCAGTGGTGGGCCCACTGCACATGCATATAATTTTAAAGGACCCACCAATGGAAAAAAAACCCAAAAAAACAGTCAGACTCCAGGAGCAGCATGAGACACGCAGGTGAAAGCCTGGTGTGCCTCTGCACCCCAAAGCCCCCCATTGACCCTCAACTGTCATGAAGCACCCCTGCTGAGCCCCAGCAGCAGCTGGAGGTAAGCAGGGTCTGTGGTGGGAGGGACTAGCCCCAGCCTAGCTGCAGGTAGGAATCTAAGCTGAAGCTGAGGAGGGTGTCAGCTGGCCCCTACTTCACCCAGCTGGCCCCTACTTCACCCAGCCCCTCAAAGAGCCATGTGACTGAAGCCATGTGAACAGGATATGCATACAGGTGTGCTGGTCTTCCTGGCATGCTAGTTAACACAGAAGTTTGTGCAGGAGTGCAAGCAGAAGGGCCCAAGGCCCTGCCAGTGCACCCCACCTAGGGAAGCCTGTCCCAGCCACAGCTGGCCCACCAGCGGCATGACATGGAAGGGCACATGCCAAACCCTAAGGGTCCCCTTGAGGCCTGTGGCCTACCTCTCTGGCTTCTCAAAGGCCTCCACCCAGATGGAGTTTGTAGTTCCAGGCTCCACGCAGACTGAGCCTCTGGCTCTCGGCTGCGGGTGGGGGCTGCTGTCACTCTTTCAGGCTCTGGGGTCTGGAAGCATGGCCACCTCCCCTTGTGAGGTCTGCTCCCTTTTGGGGTCTCTGGCACATCAGCTGGAGGAGCTCCAGGCCACAGTCCAGAGTCTGTGTGCAAGCAGGGACTTTGAGCAGGAGATTAACTCCCACTCAGCCCCTTCTCCCCTGGGAGGCAAAGGGTAGACCACAGTCACCCTTCAGGACAAGGGAGGACTTAGGATCTTTCCCTTCTAAGTCCAGGCATGGGGAAGGCCCAAGGTGGCCAAGGGCCCCAAGGCCCTCTGCACTAGGTTCCCCACCCCGCTGGAGGTTTGCAACGAGTATGAACCCCTTGCAGCCCCAGAAGAGCCTAGCAAGCTGTCAGCTCCCACAAGCAACACAGGCTCAACTGCAGCTACCACCCCTGCTCTTCCCAAGACAAAACACAAAGCTTTTGTCATGGGAGACTCCATCCTGAGGGGCCAATCTGCTGCCCCGACCCCTTAGCCTGGGAATTCTGCTGCTTCCCAGGAGCCTGTATCTGAGACATTGCGGAGAAGATCCCTGGGCTCCTCTGGGCCACTGACCACTACCCTATGCTCCTTATCCATGTAGGCACCAACAACTCAGCTTGGAGCAATCCCAGCCAGGTCATGAAGTGCTACAATGATTTGGGAGTGGGGCTTAAGGGGTTAGGGGCACAGGTGGTGTTTTCTTCAATCCTCCCAGTCTTGAACTACAGGCTATGGAGGGAGAGGAGGTTTGAGGAAGTGAACCAAAGATGTGGTGCTGGTGTCATCGGGAAGGCTTCAGCTTCCATGACCACAGTCCACTCTTTGGTGAGAGAGGCAGTGAGTTGCTAGGAAGGGATGGCCTCCACCTCTCTCTGCTGGGGAGGAGGCTCTTCTCAGCCAGACTGGCTGACCTGCTCCACCAGGCTTTAAACTCAGCCTGCTGGGGGACAGGGGCACTACTGCCACTGCTGGCCCACTGAGCAACCCTTGCAAAGCCAGCAGGCCAAGACACTTAAGGAAGCCCCCCCTGCCCCAGCCCAAAGGGATATTTGCCTGCCTCTACATGAATGCCCGGAACTTGGGGAATAAACAGGAGGAACTTATCCTCCTGCTTAAAACAAATAATTATGATGTCATAGGGATAACAGAGATCTGGTGGGACTCCACCCATGACTGGACAACAGGTATAGATGGCTATACCCTGTACAGGAGGGATCAAGTAGACAAAAGGGCAGGGGTGTAGCTCTCTATGTCAAGGAAAGCTATGTGTTCCTGCAAGCTGACATTGGTGCCCAAGGTGGACAACTAGAGACCCTCTGGGTTAAAATCCATGAGGAACACAGCACAGGGTACACAGGTGGGAGTCTACTACAGACCTCAAACCCAGGATCAAGAGCTTGACCAGGAGTTCACCGTGGAATTGGCTGAGGCTGCACAATCCTGGTGCATGGTTTTTCATGGGAGACTTCAACTACCCAGATATCTCATGGCCAAATCCAAGCAGTTGCAAAGCTTTCTCTTGTGTGTGGATGAGCTCTATCTGATGCAAAAACTCAATGGGCCAGTAAGAAGCATAGAACCCCAGTGGCCTAATGGATAAGGCACTAGCCTCCTAAGCCAGGGATTGTGGGTTCAAGTCCCACCTGGGGTGAAATATGTATCTGTGTGTTTGCATAATGTTGGATTTTAAATGACAGCTGCCATGGCTCTGTTGTGGTCTGGTCTGGTGCAGAGACTAGACAGATATTTGACTGGGGTGGTATGGTCCCAGCACCCATTCCTGCCCATGGCCTAAGTGCAATGAACTGCTGGACCTGGTTCTGGCAATGGGGGACAACTTAATTAGTGACCTAATGATTGAAGGGAAGCTGGGTGACAGTGACCATGAGCTGATCACTTTCACTATCCACTGCAAATCTGGCAAGTCAGTCAGCAATACAGATGTCCTTGACTTCATGAAATCTGGCTTTGACAAGTTCAGGAGGCTTGTTTGGAACAACTCAAAGGGGAGGGAGTTCAAGACAAGTGGTTGCTGCTCAAAGGAGTGATCCTGGATACACAAGCTAAGTCTATTTCATCTCAGAGGAAAGGCAGCAAAAGGGCACAGCAGCCCCAGTGAACTAGCAGACTTCTTGCCTCTCAAAAGACAGACCTACAAAGGATATAAGACTGGATCTACCTTCAAGGAGGAATACTCTGCTCTGATCTGGACCTGCGGTGAGTGAACCAGGAAAGCCAAGGCTGCGATCGAATTCCAACGAGCTACAAGTATCAAGGACAACAAAAAAGTCCTTTTTTAGATATGTGGGGAGCTGGAGGAAAATCAAGGCCAACACTGGACCCCTGCTAAACCAGATGGGACAACTGACAACCGACACCCAGGAAAAAGCCAGCTTGGTAAATGGGTACTTTGTATTGGCCTTTCACCAGTCCCATGGGATGCCCCTGCCCATTATGGGACAGGGAGGCCCAGCTGAGGAAGATTCCTTACCCCTCATCAATGCTGACCTCATGAAGGAACACCTTGAGAAGCTGGACACTTTCAAGGCAGTCGGCCCCAACAGTTTATACTCCAGGGCACTCAAGGATCTGGCAAGCATCATAGTTCAACCCCTGGCATGGATCTTCGAGAACTTATGGTGTTCTGGTGAAGTGCCCGATGATTGGAAGAAGGCCAATGTGGTGCCTATCTTCAAGAAAGGGAGGAAAGTGGATCCAGGAAACTATAGGTCCATCAGCCTGACCTCTATCCTGGGGAAGGTCTTAGAAAAGATTATGAAAGAGGCCATTCTTAACAGACTGGCCAATGGCAACAGCCTGAGGGATAACCAGCATGGATTTGTTGCAGATAGGTCTGGCTTGACCAAACTCATTTCCTTCTATGACCAAGTGACCTATCGCCTGGACAAAGGAGAAGAGATTGATGTCGTATATCTTGACTTTAAAAAAGCCTTCAATCTGGTATCCCATTATCACCTCTTAGTAAAACTAGCTAACTGCAGCGTTGATCCTGGATGCACAAGCTAAGTCAAATGGCCACACCACGCTCCACTGGCTGGGGAATTGGATCCATGGTAGGACCCAGAGGGTAGAGGTTGATGGAAGTCAATTGTCATGGTGCTCTTTGACCAGTGGGGTCCTGCAAGGCTCTGTCCTTGGGCCTATATTATTTGGCATCTTCATTAATGATGTGGACATTAGTATCAGAAGCGGACTGACCATGTTTGCCGATGACATCAAACTCTGGGGTAAAGTGTTCACACCTGAGGACAGGAGGGTGATCCAGTCTGACTTTGACAGGCTGAGAAAATGGGCAGATGAGAACCTGATGGTGTTTTACACCGAAAAATGCAAGGTTCTCCACCTTGGGAGGAAAAACCTGCAGCATCCTTATAGGCTCGGGAGTGCTACACTGGCTAGCACTATGGATGAAAGGGACTTGGGCGTCATGATAGACCACAAGACGAACACGAGCCTGCAATATGATGCTGCGGCTAGTAAAGTGAGCAAAACACTTGCATCCACAGAAGCTTCTGAAGTAAATCTCAGGATATCATTCTCCTGTTGTACTCGGCCTTGGTGAGGCCACAGCTGGAGTACTGCATCCAGTTTTGGGCTCCACAATTCAAAAAGGATGTGGAGAAGCTTGAGAGAGTCCAGAGGAGAGCCACGCACATGATCAGAGGTCAGCAAAAAAGACCTTATGAAGAGATGCTGAGAGGCATGGGACTTTTCAGCCTGGAAGAATGCAGGCTTAGTGGTGATCTGGTGGCCACCTGTAAGTTTATCAGGGGTGCTTACCAGTCTCTGGGGGAACGTCTGTTCACCAGAGCACCCCAAGGGATGACAAGGTCAAATGGTTACAAACTCCTCCACAAGGAAGAACTTCTTTAGTGTCTGAGCCCCCAAGGTTTGGAATAGATTGCTACTGAAGGTGGTTCAGGCACCTACTCTGAACACTGTCAAAAGACATATGAATGTTTATCTTGCTGGGATCCTGAGATCCCTGCTGACTTCCTGCCCCTGGGACCGGGGGCTGAACTCAATGATCTTCCAAGGTCCCTTCCAGTCCTAATGTGTATAAAATCTATGAAAGAATAGCAAAAGTGACAAGTGACTAGTTTGACTTAACAGAGAACTCTCAGGAGAACTTAAACAAATACAAGCACACTTAAAAGAAGTGGAAGCTTGGACAAACAACTTGGGAGATGCATAAGAATATTGCTTGGGCATGCAAGGATGAAGTCGGGAGGGTCAAAGTGAAATTGGAGTTGCATCCAGAAAAGGATGTGAAGGGTAAAAAGAAGGGTTTCTACAAATGCTAGCACAAGAGGAAAGTCAGAGAAAGTGGGGGTCCCTTACTGAATGTGGGAGGCAACCTAGGGCCAGATGATGAGGAAAAAGCTGAAGTACTCAATGCTTTTTTTTACCTCAGTCTTCACAGGCAAGTTCAGTTTCCAGACTACTGCACCAGGCAGCACAGTTTGGGGAGAAGGTAAGCAGCCCTCAGTGGTGAAAAAATAGGTTAGGTACTATTCTGAAAAGCTGGATGTTGTGACAAGGGTGACCCTCAAGCCCAGTGTTAACACTGACATGCCCCTGTCTCTAGGCAAACTGCCCACCTTGCTCTCCTGCCATGCCTTCTTGGTAAGATGTTAAGTAGGTGGGAAGCTGCCCTTCAAATGCCCCAGTTGTTACGTAGGTGGGAGGTTGCTCTTCAAATGCCCCAGTTGTAATGGGACAGTGCTTACACACTCCAACCACCTCTTACATGTCCCATGTCTCGCAGATGTTTCCTCCCGTGGTTTGCACTGGGTTCTTCCTTTAATCAGACAAATACACAAACATACAGAAACACACACTGGGACCATGGCCCCACATACTGGGCTCCCAGCCCTTGGTTCCCATTCACTGAGGCTCCTCTGGAGCCTTCACCCTGTGGGCCTCAGGTGGCTGCAGCCATGCCTGGCCCCCTTTCAGGTCCTCTGCAACCTCAGGTCTCACAGGGAGCCTGGGTGTTGCTCCAGGTCCCTCCACCAACCTGAGCCCTGCCTCAGGACTCCTGTGAGCCTGGACTCCCGCTGTGTAGATCAAACCCACCAAGGATGTAGGGCTGGGGTTTTTAGGTGCCCCTCCTTGCCTTTCACTGGGGAGGTAATTGGCCCAGCAATTCTTGAGGGCTCCCATGCCACTAGGAGCCCCACCAGGCCACCCTTCCCCAGCAGGATGCAGTTTCAGGTCATGCCTCCTCCTTCCCCATAGCCTCACCCTTACCTCTGAGATGTTCTTGGAGCTGAAGCTCAGCAGGGAGATGTCTGTTCCCTGCTGGCTGTCTCAAACTGCTTTCCCCACCCCAGGGAGCTGAGCATTAAATCCCCACCCTCATCAGGCACCTGCTATCCCCCTGGTCTAGTCCTTGAACTGACAGAGCACTAAGGCTGCTCCACCACAGATGTGTACAAGTCTATGGGACCAGAAGCAATGCATTCATGGGTGCTGAAGGAATTGGCTGATGTGATTGCAGAGCCATTGGCATTTTTCTTTGAAAACTTGTGGTGATTGAGCAGGTCCCAGGTGACTGGAAAAGGAAAAATATAGTGCCCGTATTTAAGAAAGGGAAGAGGGAGGATACAGAGAACTGCAGACCAGTCAGTCTCATCTTAGTTCCCAGGAAAATCATGGAGGAGATCCTTAAAGAATCCATTTCTAAGCACTTGGAGGAAAAGAAGGACCAGCTGGCATAGATTCACCAAGGGCAAGTCATGCCTGACCATCCTGACTGCCTTCTGTGATGAGATAACTGGCTCTAGAGATGTGGGGAAGGCAGTGGATGTGATATAATTTGAATTTAGCAAGGCTTTTGATACCATCTCCCACAGCATTCTTGCAAACAAGCTGAGGAAGTATGGGTTGAATAGATGGACTATAAGGTGAATACAAAGCTGACTAGATTGTTGGGCTCAGTGGGTAGTAATCAATGGCTCAATGTCTAGCTGGCAATATAAGTGGAGTGTCCCAGGGGTTGGTCCTGGGACTGGTTTTGTTCAATATAATCATTAATGATTTGGAAGATAGGATGGACTGCATTCTCAGCAAGTTTACAGGTGACACCAAAATGTGGGGTGTAGTTGATATGCTGGAGGGTAAGGCTAGGATTCAGAGAGACCTAGACAAATTGGAGGATTGGAGCCCAAAGAAATTTCATGGGGTTCAACAAAAACAAGTACAAAGTCCTGCACTTAGGACACAACAATCCCATGTACCACTAGAGGCTTGGGACCAACTGGCTGGCTAAGCAGCATCTCTGCAGAAAGGTACCCGGGGTTACAGTGGACAATAAGCTGAATATGAGCAGCAGTGTGCCTTTGTTGCCAAGCAGGATAACAGCATACTAGGCTGCATTAGTAGAAGCAATACCAGCAGATTGAGGGAAGTTATTGTTCTTCTCTATTCCACACTAGGGGGGACACATCCGGAGTAGTGTGTCCAATTTTGGGCCCCTGGCTATAGAAAAGATGTGGACAAGTTGGAGAGAATCCAGATGAAGCCAACAAAATGATTCAGGGTCTGGGACACATGACTTATGAGAGGAGGCTGAGGGAGCTGGTTTTATTTAGTTTCCAGAAGAGAAGAGTGACGGGGGATTTGATAGCAGCCTTTAACTACCTGGAGGATGGTTCCAAAGAGGATGGAGATAGACTGTTTCTCAGTGGTTACAGATGACAAAACAAGGAGCAATGGTCTCAAGTTGCAGAAAGGGAGGTTTAGGTTGGATATTAGGAAAAAAAAAAGCTTTCTTACTAGGAGGGTGCTGAAGCACTGGTATGGGTTATCAAGAGAGGTGGTGGAATCTGCATCCTTGCAAGGGTTTTAAAGTCCAGCTTGACAAAACCTTGGCTGAAATGATCTGGTTGTGGATGGTCCTGCTTTGGACAGGAGTTTGGACTTAATGACCTCCTGAGGTCCCTCTTAACCATAATTTTCTATGATTATATTATTCTGAATCACAATGCTACATATTCTAAATCTAGTCCAGGTACAGATGAAACTAGTAAAACAAAGTCAAAGAACACTGTTCCCCAATTCAGTAATGGTAGCCAATTTTCAACACTCCATGAATTATTCTCTATAATAACATTTTTAGGTCATTTGCTTAATCTCAGAGAGGAGGGAAAAAATGAAATATGCTTTGAACTCCATCAAATTCAAAACATAATGTATTTAACACACTTTTATCTGTGCTAGAATTATTCATTTAATTTCAAACTTCTGGCCTGTCCTTGCCATTGCTGTGTTCACCATAAATGAAGTAGATGCACATAATTAATGTGAATAACAGTAGTAATCATCCTAATATTTGGCAGTTATATCATGCTTTCCATACTTAAGAACTATCCAAACATTATCTAATCGGACTAATCTAAATTAATGACTAATTAATGTGTGATAATTCTCAAGGATTATTTTTTCAAAGATTTGCACAGGATTTTAACTCTGTGATTTCCACCTACATTCTTTTGAGACTGCTAAACCCCAGCATTTTACTTTATTGCCCTAATACATTCTAAGTGCATTTGTCCTTCTTTTAACAAAAAAAAATCAAATACTAACATTTTTGGATTTCATATCTTGTAAAGGGCAGAGCATTTCTAAAAGCATTTAAGCATATACTTTTATCACACTAAACATAAATAGAACTTAAATGTGTGACAATATTAAAGTACGTGCTTAAGAGATTTGCTGATTCAGTAACTTAAGCAAGAAAAATGAGTAAAACAGGAGAGAAAAATGGGGCAGTTAGAGAACAGCAAACACAGTAGGAAGGGCACACATATTTTAATAGTTCATTTGCCTGTGCTTTACAATATAACATTAGGCTGTGCCACTTCACTTGTTTTATACCATCATGTGCTGCCACCTGCCAGAAATAGCCATTTGGATCATTTTAAAACTAGTGGAATATAGCCTTACTGTAAAAGTCAGGGGCGGCTTCTAGTGAGTCCTTTTACTTCAGCAATGACAAGGCTGAAAAATCTCAGAGGATACAACAAAAGGAATTTTTGCAGGCTACTGCACTTTGAAAAGGCATAACATAGATTGTTTCCTCAAGTGTATTTAACAGACTAGTGTCAAGTCAAAGCCAGAGACAGACTCTCATTTTGTTACACTGACACACTTATAATCTCTAAAATCTTATATTGACATATTTATATTCTTAATTCTATCTATCTTTTTATTAAGTGTTTTGCTTTCCAACCAGGTCTATATGCTTTTGCTTCTATTTGTCTTCCTCTTCCGCACATCAGCCCTGCCAACAACAAAAGATTCTCTGCCAACTAGCAAACAGTGAAAAAGACCTTTATGTCAGATATCTATGGCTTAATATTTGCAGCTGCTGATCTTCCTTCTGAGCAAACCACATGACAGTTACAAACCAGATTTCCTTCTTACTATTCACTTTTCATCACCTTTCTGCCTTATGTTTCTTTTGTGAAGATGAAGAGGGAGGAGGGTTTGTGCAAGTTTCAGTAGTTGTGCTGAATTCTAATGAGCTGATACTTAGTTCCAGCCTCAACGGCTTTTCTGAGAGATTTTCTTCAAGTATTAAACATCTGACCAGAACTCTTTCTTGTTCAGTTGTGGGCTGTATTATCTGAATACCCAGGGACATCTACAGTTGCTCCTTGGGTAGCTGAGCTAGTCAAGAATTTTGTCTAAGAGTCTGCGCAACTCAAAAACACTGTAAAGCTAAACTAAAGTGATGGTAAGAAGCAGAAAAAAACTCCTGTAATTCATAGATATTCAAAGAAGTAGCCTGCAGCCTATTTTTGAAGAACCACATATCTTCAAGGAACCTATTAAGCCATAAATAACAAAATGCAAATGAATACAGTATTTAGTTTATTGAATTAATTCCAGAGAAAAGGTTAGTATTCTTAATATACTAGTGACAGCTTCTCAGAAGACTGATATTTGAGCCTCATGCACAATCTACTTTACTTTTTGGTTACTGTAAAGCTCTACAAGCACCAACAGTTTTATCTTTCTGAATAACCAGAAATACCCCATTCTTAACTATAGTGAGCAGCTCAGCCTGTACTCCATACTTGGTCACAAGATGCAGATTGAAATGCAAAAATCAGGCACGTCTTCGTGTTCTTTTCCTGACAGTCCTGAGCTGGTAGGTGTTCTCAGAGCACACCTATTCCAAGATGTGGGGTTGAAACCATCTCCTTATTATATAACACACTAGCACACTCAGGCAGGGGACACCTGAGTTCAACCTGGAAGGTAAAAAATTACTTCTCCCTCCTCTCTAGAAGCTGACCTCAGCATCAGTCTAATCCTAACCCTCCTAAGAAAACTGTGCCGGTCAGTGTACAGAAAGAAATGTAACAGCCTTGTAACATGCTGTACTTTTTGCTGCTGAACTCTTGATTGGTGTTAGTGCTAGCTCAAGTTTGGAGCAGCCAAAACTGAAAGATTAAATCCTTCTCTGACTGCCCCCACTTGCACAGCTGTGACTTACCACTGGAGGGCTGATGACCAGGATCTCAACTAGGAGCTACAACTTTGAATTACCAGGGCAGAGAGCTGGTGAGCCAGGACAGGCTTCCATTCATGCTCTAGCTGGGAGAAGGTGGGGTGACAGATTGGAGGGCAGGAACATGAAGCTGGGAAGCAAAGAGGTAATGGGAGGGGGGTGGGTAATGTGATGGGAGGTGGGAAGGAAATGGGCATGGGTGGTAAAACGAAGGAAGTCAGCAATTGGAGGATACAATTAAAAGAATTTGAAATAAAGAAGAAGCAAATTAAAGAAGGTCTCATGTTTTAATAAACTGGGATTGCGATATGGAGGATGCTGGTCATGTTCCCTGGGATGACACTTTTGGGAGAGCTACTGCCACTGCCTCAGGAAAGAAGCTACAGATTATGAGGACCTGATCTGGCCCCCTATCTTGTTCGTCCCCGCACCCCTTCCTCCACCACTCCCACACCTGTCTATCTCCTACAACCTAGCTAATTTGGCATGTACTCTGCAGGCTGTTTCCATGGGATTTCACCCCTGGTCCTGGGAAGCACTGGGGGAAGGGAGGGGAAGTTGGCTTAGTGCTAGAACTAACCCCTTGGCAGTAGAGTTCAAGGAACAGGAGTTTGTTACAAGCAGAACAGGAGGGTCGATGGGGGACACTGCACCCTGGGATGCTGGAGGACTGAAACTTAGGTGGCTCATTTGTGTGGTGTGGCCACGAATCAATGGAAGACGAGCTGAGTAACACAGGGAGAACTACTTAATAGTCAAGCCACTCACTTTAGACTTGTAGGCCCTGGTCCTGTTTCCTACTGACATTGGTCATCACTAGATTGATTATAAAAACATATAGAAACACAATTCTAACTGGGTGTCCTCACTGTTAACCTATAGAGCTATCAGCACTCTCTTCTATTGTCTTTCTGGTATCATTCACATGACTTGTTTTCTGAACAGTTGAAGTGCTTCAATTTGAGGACAGAGAATTTCTCACCACCTGGAATGGACTACAGCCTGGTGGTTAGGTTATTCTTGTGGAAGTTGTGGACTGAGGAGGATTGAATGTAGGGCACCCACTTCCTCAATGAGTGTTCTACATAAATGGTGGGTACCACCACTTTCTTCAGCCTTGGTACCATAGAAGAGTGAACCCTGGTTGGTTCTTTGAGAGAAAGAGTATAGGCATCTCAACAGAGGGGTTGGGACCATAGATCCTGAATGAAAGGATGCCTTAAAGAAGAGTAGAAATTTAGACACATCTCAGTGTGCACCTCTTTTCTTCTGGTTATCTGCTCAACATATGGCATATTCTGAATTTTATTCTAAGGTATCTAATGAGGCACCTCATGCACTGCATATGGAGCCTGTGATCCCAGCTGAGTTCTGGGTTCCATTTCAGGGACTCAGTTTAGAGGCTTCAGGCCTTTATTGGATTTAGTGCTTGGTCCCTTCCCCAAATTGTTTATTATATGTTAATTTGTCTGCAAACTCTTTGTGATAAGGGTTATATTTATACTTGTACAACCCCTAATATAATTGGATCCTAGGGCATGAATGAGACTCCTAGGTAGTCCCACAATACAAATTAATAATATTCAATATGAATCATTATTTAATGTCTTAAAATAGTTCTTTTTCATGTAATCCACAGATCCTCAGCAGGAGTAAATTGATTCCCCTGAAGTTTTGGTGTTTTCTTACTCCAATAGAGGATGCAGTCCATCATCTTTTACATATATGTGTGTGTGTATATATATATATATATATATATATATATATGTATATGTATATGTATATATGTGTGTGTGTGTGTGTAATGATATATGTACACATCAATTTGCTTCCAAAATCTGAAACAGTTCTAATGAAAATGAAATGACACCAGTACTAGAGGATCTTGTTATGTTATGATTACAAGGCATGAAGGCAGGAGTGCTTGTAATCATGATACTTTCGGCAAGTGTAGCTGTCTATCAGGGTACTTGGTAATGGGCTAAATTTAATAAGCATTAGGAACACTCTTTAAATGAATTTGTCACTGTACTATGGCGCAATTAGATTATAAAGTTACCATTTATTCATCATGATAAAATGCAGTGTCTTAAATTATATGACTAGATTTTATTTTTTGGTGCATGAACTTCTTACTCAAGTCAGGTTTATGTATGTTAGTAATTATGAGGCGATAATTGGATTTTAGAATCATAGAATCATAGAAAATTAAGGATGGAAAGCACCTCAGGAAGTCATCTAGTCCAATCCCTCACTTAAAGCTACATCCCCAACTACATCATCCCAGCTAAGTTTTCTCTAGCTAGGTCTTAAAAACCTCCAAGGATGGAGATTCCACAAGCTCTCAGGATAATCTGTTCCAGTGGTTTATTACCCTCTTAGTGAGAAAGTTCTTTCTGATATCCAACCTAATCTTTCCCTGCCGCAACTTGACACCATGGTTTCATTTTAATCATGGAAGAAATTGGATTTTGGGGTTACTTTTTTAAAACAGAAAATTTGGGATTTTTATTAGAGAAAACCAGGATCTTTACTTACGAAGAGAGGGGAGAGGGGAAATCCTCACTGAGCTCAGTTTTTAATGGTGAGTGCTGTACTAGCGGTCGGCCTGTCTCATTCAGTATTGGACCTCAGGCTAGTATCTAAATACAGTCCAAGCAGTAGTTATACATGAAACTAGTGAAAAGTCCTCCAGTTTCCTGAAGCTTGGTTTATGACAGAAAACGTTTGTTTCACCTTTCAGCTCTCTGCTTGAACACTTCGATATAGTTATTGTAATCATTGTCACTTGCTCATGTTTAAGGCAGAAAAAACAGAGAAAGAATTCAGAATTTCAGGACAACCCACAGTCTGTTTATTTTATCCCCGAAGCTCCTATGAATAAGGGAGATTTTACTGACATCTGTAAGACTGGAGGGGGAATCTTTCATCCCTGGCTGACCCAGGCCTCTGAAGCACGTAATAGGTCTCCATAATACCAAACACTAAAAAATGCTTTATAGGGTGAATTCAGCACTGCAAGCCTCAGGATATTGGAGGGCTTCAGTGATGTATATACTCTGTGTGAGGACTATTGTGCAGGAGTGACTGCCACCCTCTTAAACCCCATCAGGCTGAAGGGACCCTTCAACCAAGGTTTTTCAGGTTCTGGGGAAGTGCTCTAACCACTAGACTATTTATGGGAAATGAAGAGAGTTACTTTACATTGAAAATTAGTGCTGTTGTCTGTTAGGTAGACACACTGGTTTGGACAGCTATCTCTCTGCTCAGGTCCTGAATTGTGCTAAGAGATCTCCCTTTTATGCCTTTGGGAACAACCTGTATTGTGATAGCACAGATATTTCTTATCATGGACAAAGGGCCTTGTTACACATTAATTTTAGGTTATTCAGGGAGCTCTTAAGATAGAGAGACTATATGAACCAGTTGGGCCAGGACAGACCTGGATTTTATAGGCTTGTCCTGGCTGGTTGGTGCAAATGGAAACAAAAGCCCTAGAATCATAGGGGCGTGATTTGGTGGGGAGGTGGATCAGCATGGTGTGCCAGGCAGGCAGGTGGGCAAGCACCACTACTGCTTCATGGGAGCAAGCCAGGAAAACTGGAGTGGTGCCCAACCCAGCCCACCCAGCACCTCCAGATGCTACTCAGGAGGAGCTGAGCCGGGCACATGTGGATGAGGTGGTGCCTGCTGCAGTCCAACCACCTTGCTCCCCCACAGCAGCAGCAGTGCCTGCCTGCTCACCTGCCTGGTGCACCGTGCTACTCCACCTCTTCAATGGACTGTGTCCTGCACCCCTTCCCTCTTACCTCTACCTGTGCCTGCAACAGCATCGCTGACTGGGGAGAGGGCAGGGGGCAGTGTCCTGGATTTTCTTAAAAATAATATAGTCACCCTTTCTTAACCCCTGCATTGCCCCACACATAAAAGCATGTAAACTAGTTAAGGCCTTGTTACACAGTAATTTTAGGTGGCTCTTAACCCTTGGGTTGTTCACACATTAACACCTTAAAGTGGTTTTAAGCACTCATCATGCAGCTATAAATTACACCACTCTAGGGCAGGATTTTCTCTGATCCATTAAAGTGTGGCCACTCCCCACAGATGTGCCCCTCAAGTTGAAGTCCTCCAGTATCCCAGGATCTCTCACACCCCTCCCATAGAGCAGGGATTGAAGCCTGTCCTGGTTCATCAGCATCTAGTGACAACTCAGAGCTAAAACACCTAATCCTACCCCTGCTCACCAGTTCTCTAGTGGCAAGTCACAGCTATGCAGATAGGGGACAGTCAGACAGAGCCAACTCTAGGAATGTGCAGTGCCTGGGGCATATCAGCCTGTTTGAGACTTGGCGGGGGGGAGGAGAGTGCTGTGGCAAGCAGCCGGAGCACAGAGCGGGGGCAGGGGGAGGGCAAGCGGCTGGAATGCAAAGCTGGCAGTAGGCAGCAGCCTTGTGGAGTGGTGGTGCCCTCAGTGGGGCCTGTATGGCACTGTCCATGAGGCCTCCCAAAGCATGGGGCCTAGGGCAGTTGCCCCGATTCACCCCCCACCCCCCAAGGGACAACTCAGCAGTCAAAGAAGGTTTCTAGACTAAGGGTGTGACTACTCTAAACTTCAAGCTAACACTAACAGGGTGCATCTGCACAAGCTATTTTCTGTGCAGTTGACTAATAACTGTTCAGTAAATATCTCAGTGTGTACACATGTACCCCTGCTAGGCTGGTGTAGATTAATTTACTTTGCAGCAGGAGAGTACTTGTAAATACAAGTACTATTTTGCTTCACAGTAAAATACTCTGCAGTGCACATGTAGATACTGTCCTTGCTGGCTGGGGCACAAGGGTGCTTCAGTGCAGGGATGATGTATAGGGAACACTAGGGCCTCCAATGGGACACTTACATGCCTGTACACCAATGCCAGGAGCTTGGGGAATAAACAGGAGGAGCTGGTCCTCCTGCTAAACAAGGATGACTAAGCTCTCATAGGGATAAGAGAGACCTGGTGGGACTCTACCTATGACTGGGCCACATGTATAGATGGCTACACAATGTACAGGAGAGATCATGTAGATAAAAGGGGCAGGGATATAGATCTCTATGTCAAGGAAAGCTACATGTCCCTGCAAAGCAACATTGGCACCCAGGGTGGATGACTGGAGACCATCTGGGTTAAAATCCATGGTGAACATGGCACAGGGGACACAATGATAGGAATCTACTACAGATTTCCTAATCAGGATCAAAAGCTTGACCAGGAATTCGCCAAGGAACTGGCTGAGGCTGCATGCTTCCAGTGCATGATTGTCATGGGAGACTTTGACTACCCAGACAACTCATAGGAAGAGCACTTAGCCAAATCCAAATGGTCACAAAGCTTTCTCACATGAGTGGACAAGCTCTATCTGACTCAAGAAGTCTATGGACTGACAAGAGGAAAAGAATTGTTTGACCTGGTACTGGCAAAGAGGGATGTTCTAGTCAGCAACCTAATAATCAAAGGGACGCTGGGAGACAGTGACCATGAGCTGATAACTTTCACTATCCACCGTAAAGCTGGCAAGTCAGTCAGCAATGCAGAAGTCCTCAGCTTCAGGAAAGCTGACTTTGACAAGTTCAGGAGGCTTGTCAGCAAGGCCCTAAGGAACCATGACCCGAAGGAGAGGGGAGTACAGGATGAGTGGTTGCTCCTCAAGGGAGTGATCCTGGAAGCACAAGCAATGACTATCCTATCTTGGAGGAAAGGTAGCAAAAGGGCATAGCAGCCTCCTTGGCTTTGCAGGGAACTTGTGGACCTCCTGCATCTAAAAAGAAAGTTCTATAAAGGATGGAGGACTGAAATCACTTTAAAGAAGGAGTATTCTGCACTGGTCCAGACCTGTAGGGAGCGAACCAGGAAAGCCAAGGCTGTGACTAAACTGCAACTGGCTACATGTATCAAAGATAATAAAAGGTCATTTTTTAGATATGTGGGGAGCCATAGGTAAAGTAAGGGTAATATTGGATCCCTGCTTAACTAAATGGGACAATTGACAATGGACACCCAGGAAAAAGCCAACCTGCTTAATGGGTATTTTGTGTCAATTTTTCACCAGCCCCAAGGGAACACGCTGCTCAATATGGTATGGGACGGCAAGGGTGAGGGAGAATTGTTACTCTACATCAACGTAGACCATGTAAAGGAACACCTTAAGAGGCTGGACACGTTCAAGTCATCTGGCCCAGACAGTTTACACCCCAAGGTACTTAAGAAGGTGGGAGGCATCATAGCTCAACCACTGCCACAGATCTTCAAAAACTTGAGGTGCTCAGGTAAGTGCCCAAAGATTGGATGAAGGCCAATGCGGTGCCTATCTTCAAGAAAGAGAGAAAAGTAGATCTGGGGAACTACAGGCCCATCAGCCTGACCTCTGTCTCAGGGAAGATCTTGGAAAAAATTATCAAAGAGACCATTCTTGACAAACTGGCTGAAGGCAACATCCTGAGAGATAGCCAGCATGGGTTTGTTGCAGGTAGGTCTTGCCTGACCAATCTCATCTCCTTCTATGACTGGATGACATATCACCTGGACAAGGGAGAAGAGATTGACATCATGTATCTTGACTTTAAAAAAGCCTTTGATCTGGTGTCCCATAATCTCCTCATGGAAAAATTGGCCAACTACGGCCTCAGCCTCATTACAGTCCAATGGCTGGGGAATTGGCTCTGAGGTAGGACCCAGAAAGTGGTAATAGATGGAAGTAAATCATCATGGTGTGCCATGACCAGTGGGGTGCCCCAAGACTCTGTCCTTGGGCCTATACTCTTTAAAATCTTTATTAATGATGTAGACATTGGTATCAGAAGCGGACTGGCCAAGTTCACCGCTGACACCACACTTTGGGGTAAAGTGTCTACATCTGAGGGTAGGCTGGTGATTCAGGCTCAGAAAATGGGTGGATGAAAACCTGAACGCGTTCAACACTGAAAAATGCAAGGTACTCCACCTTGGGGAAAAAAACTTGCAGCATGTTTATAGGCTTATAGCAGCTACATTTGATAGTAGGCCTGTGCGAATAGGCAACTATTTGATTTCTTATTCAGCTGATCTGGATTCATCCAATTAGATTTGGAGATCTGAATCACTTTTCTGATTCGTTTCAGAAAAGATTCGGAGATTTGGACATAGGGTATAATGGGGAATAAATGAAATATCTATAACATTGTTGTTTTTTGGCATATTCAGATGAACCATGCAGAGATTATAGCTTCTCTGGAGGGTATGAATCCTGCCAAGTTTCAAGGTGATAGAAAAAGGGATTTCTGGGAAACTGAATCTCAAATCCTAAAAGCAAAACTCATGTCACGTGTATTCATTAAGCCACAGTGAGGTGAAAATTTCAGGGAAGGTAGCTCTTGGACAGGCCACAAAGTCTGCCAAGTTTCAAGGAGATAGGTGCAGGAGTTGCTGGTAAACTTCACCTCAAACTGCTGACAACCAAAACTCATGACACAGGTGACAGAGTGTGTGTGTTAAGGCATGGGGGGGGGGGGTGTAAAAACTGCAGGGGTGGTAGCCCCTAATGTGGCCACAAAGCCTTATAGCTGGGAAACTTGTCAGGATTCATGCCCTCAGCAGCAGCTACCATCCCTGCAAGTTGCATCGGAATCAGCCACAAAACAACAAAGATATAGATATCTCATTGATTCCCCATTATACCCTATGGCTGAATCTCTGAACTGCTGAATCTTTTCTGAATCTTTTCCAAATCAATTCGGAAGCTCTGAATCATTTTGGAAAGCTTAAAGCTTCCAGTGATTCGATTCAGATTTGTAGATTTGGCTTCCAAATTGGCTGAATGCTCCCCAAATCCAAATAGCAATCCAAAGCATTGTACAGCCCTACCTGCTAGCACCATGGCTGAAAGGGACTTGGGGGTTATGACTGACCACAAGATGAACATGGGCCACCAATGCGATGTCGCAACTGGTAAAGTGAGTAAAACTCTGACTTGCACCCATATATGCTTCTCAAGCAAATCCCAGGATGTCATCCTCCCACTGTACTCAGCCATGGTGAGGCCGCAGCTGGAGTACTTCATCCAATTCTGGGCTCCACAATTTAAAAAGGATGTGGAAAAGCTTGAGAGAGTCCAAGGGAGAGTCACGCATATGATCAGAGGTCAGGAGAATGAGTCTTATGATGAAAGGCTGAGAGCCATGGGACTCTTCAACCTGGAAAAGCACACGCTCAGGGCAGACCAGGTGGCTGCCTATAAGTATATAAGGGGTGTACATCAGGACCTGGGGGAACGCCTGTTCACCAGAGCACCCCAAGGGACAACAAGGTCAAGTGGTCACAAACTCCTCCAAGACCATTTCAGGCTGGACATAAGGAAAAACTTCTTTACTGTCCAAGCCCCTAAGGCCTGGGATAGACCGCCTCCAGAGGTGGTGCAAGCGCCTACTCTGGACTCTTTTAAGAAACATTTGGACATTTATCATGCTGGGACCCTTGACCCTGGCTGACTTTCTGCCCCTGAGGCCGGGGGCGGGACTCGATGATCTTTTGAGGTCCCTTTCAGCCCTAATGTCTATGAAATCTATAAATCTATGACTGCCTACTGGATAGCTCCATACTGAAAATTCCTCATACCCTAGCCAACTCTTCCATGAACGCCACATGCCCTGGAGGCTGGTGGGGCATGGACACTGCCTGCAGGTGTTGGTGTCAGCAATGTGGGCATTGCAGCAGGAAGCGGAGAGCTCCTGGAGGCAGCTGTAATGGTGTCAGCAGTGAGGAGGGTGGTGACAAGTGCTGACCAGCAGCTGGCGGCCACCCACAGACCCCAGCAGCATTATCAGCTGTGGCCAGCAGCAATCAGAGACCAACTGCAGATGCCACCGGTGGGGTTGCTGGTGAGGGAGAGAGGGCTGACGAGTGGCGACTGCCTCCAGGCACCACTGGCAGCATTGTTGATGCTTTTTGTAGGGGATACACTGCAAAGCTCAGGAGGTTCATGTGCACCCATGTGAACCCTGTATACATCTCCAGTGAACCTCTCCATAGCAAGTTGAGCTGTGGGGGAAGAGCCCTGGGTAGGCACTCTGACCTCCAGATCCCCTGTCAGCCAGGGCTTCTCTGACCTGACTCCATGTGCTGTGCCTAAATAAACTTTAAAACTTATTTTTCCAGAGTTAATTGCTCCTGGGTGCACATTCAAACAGTGCATCTGAGAGCAATAAACTCTGTAGCAATATGTTCTACAGTTTATTCAAGCGCCATAATTGAACATGTAGATTTGCCCACAGAAACTAACATTTGTGTGGCTTACAGCATAGGATCTAATAAGGCCCTCAGATGCCCTTTAGATATCTTAAAATTACACCACTCCAGGGCAGGATACATTTCTGATCCGTATTTCCCAGCTGTGCTCCATGAACGTGTGGTCACTTCCCAGAAATAAGCTGCCCAAGTTAGAGTCCTCCAACATCCCAGAGTACAGAGTCACCACCCTCCTGGTCTATGTGGGCAAACTTTCCACCCCCTGTACTCCACTGCCCGGATGCTGGTAGGAGCACTAAGCTACGTCCTTCTCCCATCCCCAGGGGTGTGACTTGGCCAGGCAGCTCACAGGTACACAGACCAGTCCAGGAGGGTAGAGGGAAGAGCAAGGAAGGGGGCCAGATTGGGGGCTGTCTAAGTTAGGATTTCGCTCTATGGCAAGGGCAATGTCTCTGTAATCTGGGGGTACCCAATCCCAAATCTATTGAAACATGAGACTACCTTTAATATGCTTATTTATATAAATATATATTATTTTTATGTCTTTTTTATTTTAGACTTTAGTGACTTGAATGGCTGACTTCTTTCATTTCACTGCCCAACCCCTACCTGCTACTCCTACTTTCCCTAGCTGCCTTTCCACCTCCCATTTCACTACCCAGTCCCCATCATTAAACTCTCCCCCTTCCAGCCTCATCCTCCTGCCCTCTCCAATCTCTCTCTCCAAACCACCCCCACCTAGAGAAGGGATACAAGCCTGTCCTGGCTCACCAGAACTCTTGTGGCAATTGACAGGTGTAGCTTTTAGTGAGGCCCCTACTCATTAGTCCTCTGGTGGCAAGTCACACTGTGCAGGTGGGACGCAGTCACAGATGGATTTTAGCCTGATTGTGTGAGTGTTGTAAACTTGAGCTAACACTAACACTGATCAACACTTGAGAAGGTTAAAGTATGACATGTAACAAACCCCTAAGAATTCTCATTGAGAAAATGGAGATCTGTGCACCCTTTGGATGAAATAGGATTTAGCTGTGGAAGTATCTTAATGATTCCTATTAGAAAAAGAGGGAAGAGTGCTGTGATTCTGTGCAGTGGAACAGACTGACACTTCCACGGCACTCTGCAAAAACAGGAGAACTAAGCACTTTCACAACTGAAAAAGAATCATCCGTGTATAAACTTAACTAGGGGGACCAGCGGGGAACAGGAGAGACCCTGTTCCCTCAAGCACTACCAGGAGTAACAAGGAATAACGGCCATAAGTTGACTGAGAGTAGGTTCAGGCTGGCCATCAGGAAGCACTACCTCACAGTCAGGGTGGCTAGGATCTGGAACCAACTTCCAAGTGGTGCTCATTCCTATCCAGGGGTCTTCAAAAGGAGGCCAGATAATCACCTAGCCGGGGTCATTTGAGCTCAGCATTCTTTCCTGCCCATGGCAGGGGGTTGGACTTGATGATCTGCTCAGGTCTCTTCCGACCTTACCAACTATCAACTATCATTCTGTCTGGTTGCTTTAGCTTGGAACAAGCAGAAACTGATGAGGAGCATCTTCATGCTAAAACAGGAACTGACCCTATACTGGGTGTCTGTCCTTGAACAGTGTGTCTTCCTCAGTGAAGCACAGTTTTTATTGTGGGTGAAATTGCTAACAATAAAAAAATACGTCTTTATACCCAGCTTCAAATGGGAAAAAGAACTGGAGCTTAGATGTTATTAAAAGAGGAGGAAGGGGAGCCCAGGGGATTAATACCTATGATGTACAGTGCTCTCAGGTAAACTTGCATCCCAGATACTCTACTTAGGCCATGAAGAGTCTGAATAGATTTTGCGCTAAAGCAAAAAGTTGAGAAAATTAAAGAATACTGAAGTAAGTGTCCCTTCTGCCCTTCCTGCTTACTGCAGTCCCTTGCTGCTTTTGTCATTAAGTCTGAAGTCAAATTCACCCATATTCTCTGTCTACTTTTTATTGTTTTGGTGATACAAAAGTCATAAACCTCGCTTAACTTATGCTGTTGTATGAATGATTGTCAATTAATGTATTCAGCAGTACCAAATTTGCTCTAAGGAAAAATTTGATTTTTTTATTTTTCTTCATTGATTAATAGAATGGTATTTTAATTATTTAGTCACTGATAAATTAATGCAAACTGAAATACCTTCCTTGGAAGTTTACTGTTTCTCACAGTTGCTTATGAAGACTATATACAACTTAAGTATTTGATTTCTTATGAATGCTAATAGATCTGAATTTCATAAAAACTAATCAGCTTAACAATCACATCATGATATTTGATTTGTAATTATTTTCTTTGGTTTAAAATCCTTCTTGTGTTTTCTTCTGTTTAAAATCTGTTCTCTGTGCATCTGATTAAAGGATAAATATCTTCTATTATTTAATATTTTTTCTCTAATGTTGTAACAGATATTGAAGGAAGAATAATCAAGGATAAGGAGGTAAACAGAGAATGGTACAAAACATGTGATTTTATCCAAGGGAAGATTGTATCAGTCCCATTTTATATCCTTCAGTGAGAGGATAACTGATTTTTGAAGTAACCGCAAAGTAGTGAACCTAATCTATCTAAATGTAAGTCAAGTATTTGATACTGTGCCTCATGGGAAATTATCAGCCAAACTGGAGAAGATGGGGATTAATGTATCAACAGTAAGATGGATATAGAATCAGGAAAAGGTGATCTATAATAGGATAAGTTGAAAAGGAAGTTATCAGATAAGAGAGAGCTTACTAGTTGTGATCTAAAGAATTGATCTTAGAATCCATTCTGTTTAACATTATCATTAGTGACCTTGACGCAAGAACAAATTGTCTGCAAATTTCATAAGCAACACCATCATGGAAGATAGTCCCAATATGGAGAAACATGAAATTATTGTACAGAAAGACTTGGATAATCTTGTGGAGTGGTGTTGTAGAAATGCTAAATTTAATAGTCATGCACATAGGAATTAATACCAAGAACTTCTGCTATGGATGGTGACTTATAGACTATAGGTTGTATAATAAGAGAGAGACTTGAATGTATTGACTGACTGGAAGATGTTCATGTGATGAAACCATGAAAAATAGTTTTCCAAAAAGTAGTAGTTGTGGAGACAAGGAACCTGAATTTCTTCAACACGGAGCTTGGTTAAGTTTATAGAATGGATAGAATGATAGGATTGATGTAGTAATATGGACATAATATATGTTGATCTGAGTATCTGGTATCCTGATAAGTGAGAAGAAACTTGATCTCTTTGTAAGAGGTGGTACTGTTCAGAAATCTCAGGCTCCAGGGCTGCTTCTGATTTCTTACAGCAGCCAGTAATTCTTTTTCCCTATAAATTCATTATTGGGTTTTAGGATTTCCCCTCAGTTCCCAACTCCTCCAAAGAATTGGTAGGATTTTGCTGGCATGTATTAGTTATCCTGCCACTACTTAGCAGTTTCCAGTATCTGGCTCAAGTGTCTTTCTGTTCCACTTATAGTCAAACAGATCATCGGGTCTGAGGTCAGGAAGGAATTTTCTCTAGGTCAGATGGGCAAAGGCTCTTTTTATGTAACATCAGATAGTCGCAACTTCCCTGGGCACCTCTTCCACTCCCACTGCTCCAGGTTTGCTGGTGAGTAAAAGAAGCCAAAT
Organism: Crocodylus porosus; assembly: GCF_001723895.1. NCBI lineage: Eukaryota > Metazoa > Chordata > Crocodylia > Crocodylidae > Crocodylus > Crocodylus porosus. The sequence goes on along the minus strand of NW_017728918.1, from coordinate 21,872,344 downwards.
AGAATGTAGATAGCCTTTATTCATATTATTCTGTGTCTGGTCAGTCCAAGTGACAGAAGAGATAAATGCTAGGATACAGAAATCCAAAGCTCTCCTAAGAAAATATATCATTTTATATACATTATTCTTTAAATCATCCAATCAGAGCCTAACACATAAATGGACACACAGAGAGATTATTCCTTTCCCTTGCATGTCTGCATATTACCATTTCATTCCATTTTCCACATTTATTGACTGTCTGTCAGCCTCCAAGTCAATCAGGAAGCTATCCCTTGATTAACGAAAATCACTGAACACTTTGACACCTTTCAGTCCTTCCAGGTTATTCACCCGATATCTATACCCTCCTAGAAAGGATAGATCTATCAGGCAGTCTCTAGGGGACTTTCCTATCATTCTGGTAGCCAGCACAGATGTGGTCCCTTTCAAAGTTAATCTGGGTGTGTTTAACCTAACTAACATGCTGGACACTGCAGTGGCCAGGCACTGTCTTCCCTCCCCTTATCTGTAGCACACTGTAGGTGTTCTATCTTCTGTTATGTTTTCTTAGACTGCTTTGTGGCTGTGGTGGGTGAACAGGACTGGAGTAGTTGATCTTACGGACCTTTCAGGGAAAAAAACAACTGGCTACCTAAAAAAGCAAGGGTTTGGACCAGCCGTGGTGAGCCCTTTTTCCTTGTTTAAAGCCTTTCCTTAGGATAATGGAATATCATAACTATTAAAATTAAATGTTCTGTAGAAAGCCTGTCTCAGCACTGATCCTTGAGCAATGAATATTGTCAGAGGTTTATTTAATGAAAATAATGAATTCAGTATGAGAGAGAATATTTATATTGGAATCTCTCCTGGGGAAGTATACCAAAGATATCATATCAGTTTAGGAGTAGCAATAGTAGTCATATCTGCATATTTTACAACATGTAAGTTAATATAGTTAAGAACATAAAAATTCTTCAGTTGTTATTATGCGTTTGATTTTTTCACTATTATACCTTGTAATATTTAAATATTTATAAAGAGACAAAAATTAAAGAGCCAGTGTTTCTATTTTGCTTTACTTTGCATGCATATATACACTAAATTGAACTTATTGTGACAGAAGGCTGCCTAAATATTATGGATAGAATTCAGACTCTTTTAAGGACAATGGGAGCTGGAATGTGACCTAACTGAGTTGTTCCTCTTGGACAGTTTTCTAAGCCTTTTAAAGTCAGTCTTTCCCTTAGGCTCTGGTACATCTATGCATTGAAGTCAATCAAAAAGCTATCATTGACTTCATTGGGAGTTGGAATAGACCCTGAGGGTAAGGTTGAGGAACAATAGCTGGGAGTCTATAAACTGAGCAGTGTGTTCTTCATTCAAAAAATAGAAGATTTCAACCTTTGGACTTCTCGGTCCTAACAATTTCACTAGTGCTAAATCCCCTAAAATGTATAATAAGAAATTGCAGAAGGGGAAGCTTTTATACAATTTTTTATATTGGGAGGGGCCTTAGTCTATGAATAAGATCACTGACTCCATGTGTTGTACTTAAGAAAAAGATTACTATGCAACCACAAATCCTGTGATTTGTTACAAGAGCCATATTAAAAGTTTCAGATGTCAACCCAAGATGGAAACTGTGCTTCTGGCAAAGCACTTAAACATGTGTAGGCTAAGTACACCCTTGGGATGTGCCCTGTCCTCAGTTGAAAGGGATGGGGTGGTCAGGCGAGAGTGCTGTGAGAGGTGTATGTTATCGGAGGATAATTCCATCTTTCCTTTATAGAGCCAGACCAATACAAACTCTTAACTATATACAGATTTATTATTGTTTATCTAATAATGAAATAACTGTTAATATACAATACAGTAAGAATATTTACAAATCGATAAGGATCATACAATAAACAAATATATACAATAACCACAGACAAATACACTTAAATAAATAAACACAAATATCAGTACATTCACACAGCAACTAAATAACCCAACCCAAATATCATTACAACACGTGTATATATACCAATATCTACAACTATCTCTAAAATATAACTGGTTCCTACACAGGAGGCACAAGTCTTCCCTCTCTTTTCCACACACTCTGTTGGGTGAGATTCTTCAGCGTTCCCTCAGGGTGGAGAACCTGGCATCTCTCCTGTTCCTGCTAGCGGGGAAGGGGGACCCATTCGCCAGGTACTCACAGGCCCAAGGATCCACCTGGGAGGGATCTCCCAGAGTCATGGGTGCTCTGATGTGCTGCCCTGGTCCCAGCCCTTTGTCAGGGCCCAGACAGCTTTGCGCGTGTCCCGATGCCCACTCTTGCCTTCTGCTGTTTGTTGGGGCTTGGGCCACCTCCTGTGGGTCCCGAAACTCAAACCTCTTGGTTCCTGTTGCACTCATCTGGTGCCTCTGGGTGGTCAGCCTCATGCCGGGGAAGCAGTTGCAAACTGAAGCGGCCTGGCGCTGCTCAGGGTTTGGGACACAATGCATCACTGTGTGCACCCGGTGGCCCACTGGTCCTCTGGGATCGCGTGGCTTGCAGCTCCCAAAGCCTGGGCTCCATGCACCAAAATGCACACTGTGATGCCCAGCCACCTGCTGGGATTACAGGCTCAAGCCTCTTCTTGCAGCTCCCAAAGCCTGGGCTCTGTGCTGAACTGCACACCACGGTGGGCCCAAGCAGTCTCACACTGCTCCCAGGGCCATGTCTCCATGCACTGACCCCGTGCACTGTCAACAGCCTGAGTGGTCTCACACCGCTCCCAAGGCTGCTTTTCCAGTGGTGGCTTCAGGAGCCTGGGACCTATTGCTGACTGGGGAGGAGCTCCTAGCTTTTCTCAGCTCCAAACTTTTTAAGTCCCCCACTGCATCTCCCCAGCATGCCAAGCACACTCTCCTTTTCTACACTTCAGGGGTCCTGCCCCTGAAGTCCAGTGGACCTGCTGTGTCACAGTTCACAGTCAGGTCAGGGAGCTCCTCTCCTCCATCCCTTGAGAAAAGGTGTGGTGCCCACTTTTGGCAGCTTGTTTCTGATTGGTGGCTTGGCTCCACCAATCAGAAGTGTGAATACCTAAGCCCCAAGATGTGTCGGAGCTTGGTTGGGTGAGTCTGTCTCACATGTTTAGCTTAAAGCACACAAGCCACTTCATTTAATGTCTCTAGTCCACTTCCACTGATTCACAGGAGATGGAAAAAGACAACATAAATGCATGTAAGTTAAAAAACAAATGCTACGAGGGAACTTTTTTGTTGGTGTTATAACAATGTATGGAGACCCAAAACAGAGAAAGATCCATTTTAATAAACACTGTCCAATCACATAAGAACAAGCATATCTTAAGACACTTACAGAAACTATACATGTTTGAGGGGGAAATTTCTCCTGATATCTGGAAGGGACAAATATTATGCCTGAAGTACAAGATTATAATAAGTGTTATGACAATACAGACCTACAGTCTCCACTATGAGAATAAAAAACTACTATCACAGTCTCAGTGATTACTCTTCCAGCTCCTGAGCAATTCTGAAAGTGTTTAGACTTGTGAAATGGGTTTTTTCCTCAATGCAAAAGCACTGCATTGGTACAGGCCAGGAACAGCTTTTTTCTAATATATATTTATACTCTGAAATGTGCATTTGTATGGTTGAAGCAGCAGCAGAATTTTCAGTTTACAAGTGCAACTTTACTTTTAGAAATCCAAGTGAAAGGCAAATATAGGTGTTACAGGTGTCAATCAGGACACCTAATTGGCGCACCCTACAGACCAGTACTTCTCTGCTCTATCCAGCCCCCAGGGTCCTTCTCCCCTTCACTTGCCATACCTTTGATGTTTCTTAGAGGAATGTAAATTGAGAGATTGCTGAGGACCCTATGGGAAGAGATCATATTGATATCACTTCCTTCTATACTTATATCAGTGTTCAGTGACTTATGGGCAGCATCTGTGACCTCTGACTTACCCTACAGCCATGTCCATGCCTTGCAGGTATCACAAATCTTACCAGTTCTGCACATACCTGGCAATGTCTATTATAAGGCCTCACTGACATTTCAATTTTGTTTAGTCTCTGCCCTTGGGATACTGGATTCCCAGGTCCCACATCATCCACCTCTCAAGTGATGGGTACCCTGACCCAGTCTCTATGCCCATCCAGCTATCTTTCAGTCTGTAAGCTCATCTCCTTTTAAGGGCTTTTCTCCCCAGCCTATAGACCTCCGAGTATTGCCCTATCTGGGGCTGCAAATCTTGCCCCTTCAAGGTTGGGGTTCCCTGCTTCCTTTCTGCCTTTCCTCTCTCTCTCTCTCTCCACTTCCTTCTTGTTCTGGGTGCCCTGGCTTGGGCTTACTGCCCTCCCGGGCTCCAGAAGCTTGTACTTTGTCTGGACCAGCTCAAATCTCACATGCTTCCCCAGCATTCTGGGACACCTAAGCCTTCCCCTTACTAGTGTTGCCCAGCCCATAGTGTGAGCCCAAAATTATAAGGCTGCTGTCTCACCAAAATACATGTTTCTTTAGGTGAGGCTTGCCAAAAGAAAAAAAAATCTGCAAAAGAGAAAGAAAAAAAAGACAAAAAGGTACATTGTTTCTTTTACTCTGATAGCCTCACTCTGGCAGGCCAGCAGCTAGGGAAACAAACTATTTCTCTCCCCCACGCCCAGCTTCTGTGAGGCTTTATCCAGTGTTACCCTCTATAGCAGCTGGGGGAGGGGGAGTTCTTTCTCAACCTGCCTTTCTCTCTCTTTCTCCCTCCTTTCCAGATACTCAATTTATTAACACCTCAGCAGTGGATCTCATCAGCCACAGCTGTAAATCCTTCTAGGAGGTAATTCATTGACTACCTCTCCCTCTCTAGATGGCTGCTCTTTGATTCCAACTTCTTATCTTCAAGGCTTGTTTGTTCATGCAGCCCATGAGCGGCAAGGGAAGGTGGAAACTGACTGTGACTCTGCTGGAAGATGGGAAGATACAGCAGGAGTTTAGCACTATGCAGGATGGAAAACCCTCTGATCCAGATACTGGAACCAAACAGAACGGTGGGCCTGTGTCAAAGACAGAATGAGGGACTTCGTCCAGAACGCGGGAGGAGGCAAGCCTGGCTCCAGAAAAGGCAGCAAGAACACCTCAACTGCAAATTACAGAGCCTGCACAAGCAGGAAGCATGGGGTTGGGATGTGAAGGAGGCTATGAGGGCGATGAAGACACAGATGGCAGCCTGGTACAGAGAATAGGCCAGGAAGAAGTGCTTCTTGGCCTGGGCCCCCTGGGTGGAGGAGGGGGAGAAGTGGGCTGTTTATTTAGCAAGATAAAGGAAACCAAGAAAGCAACAATGACCAGCCTGGAGTGGAACACCAGTCGAGCAAGAGGATAAAAAACAAAAAGGATGTTTGCTCAATATAAGCCATGTATTTTAGAGGCATTCTCAGTGTTGATTGCATTTAATCAACTTCCTAGTTGGTTTCCATTACTGACCCTGTGCTGTTTTTGGTAGTAGGTAGTGTATTTATTGGGTTTCCCTTGAACACAAATGTAAGACAAGGGGCTTCTTTCCCATGCTGACTGGGGAAAATAATGTTGTTTTATATTTGAGTAAATACAGTAAGTAACACGCTCAGCTATTTTCAGACTGTTCCTTGGGGCTGGCTCCAGCCCTGTCCAGAACAGGCTGAGATTGTAATGATCATCACCATGTGACTGCTCAGAACATTTTCTTACTCTTAATATAGTAAGGTAATGATCTAAATAAAACACATGCTTAGTGTCCTGTGTAGCAAAGCCCTTAGTTTTCCATGGATAGATAAGCACTTCAAGAGCTAGGCTTAGGTTGTCGCAGTTTACAATAAAATCTTGACAGTTGTAATTTTGCAAATAATTCACATTACCATGGTAAAAAACAGCACTAACATGAAGTTTATAATGTCAGTTGCTATTATCTTTTCAAGTATGGACTGTTTTTCCACTTTTAAATTATACTCAGATCTACACACAAGCTGTATGAAACAGGATTATAGTATTAAGATGCAAGTAGTACAAAAATGCAAATGACAAAACTAAGGTTTCCCATGCACCATAGCTCCTTTCTGGGTGCATCTACTAGGGCTGTGCAAAACAGCAGCTTCATTTCAACTTCCATTTCACCACTTTGATGGGACAGTATTTCATTTTGAGTTTCATTTCATTTCAAAACCACTTTTCAGTTTTATTTCGTTAAAGCTGTTTGGCTGTTTTGATGCTGTTTCGACATTTCGCCCATACGCTATAATGGGGAAGCACAAAACTGCCTATATAACTTTGTCAGTTCTTTCCTGATTTGGATGAACCTTGCAGGAATGGTAGCCCTTGCTGAGGCCACAAAGCCTGCCAAGTGTCAAGGAGATAGGTCCAGGGGTGCCTGGAAAACTGCACCTCAAGCTGCTTACAAGCAAAACTCGTGTCATGCGTCTATCTGAAGGCACAGCAGGGTAAAAACTGCAGCTATGGTAGCCCCTTCTGAGGCTATTAAGCCTGCAACGTTTCAAGGAGATAGGTGCAGTGTTTCTGGGAAACTGCACCTCAGCTACTGACAAGCAATATTTGTGACGTGGGTGACAGAAAGCAGGCCTGTTCAAACAATGCTGCCTTTTATGCTGGTTTTCCATTCCCCCCCACCCCCACCTCCCCAAGAGCACTCATATTTGAAGGGACCTCAGGGAAGGATTTCAGTCACTGGCCAGCTACACAGTCAATATGAGAGCAGTCCTTCCCCCATCTTCCCCCTCCCTCTCCTTACTTTCTGTTTTCCTGCAGGCAAGCCCAGCTTGAGCTTTGAAACTCAAAACATTTCGACTGGCCTTGTTTCATTTTGAGGCTGTTCTGAAGCCTTTCGTTTCATTTCAATGTTGCTTTTTGAAGCTCGAAATGAGTCAAAGCAGCATCAAAATAAAACAGCCAGTGAAATTCCACACAGCCCTAGCATCTACACATGCATTTGCTGTGGCACTAGTTTACTCACAAGTAAATTACTTGTTAGTAAATGGTGCTGGGCAAGCATCTACATGTACAGGGAAGCAGGAACAGAAGTCCTGCCAGTCTGCTCCTAATTCCCAGAGCCTTGTAAGGGCTCCCTGTTGCCATCAGGGGGAGCTCCAGGCTCCAGATGCAGCTGCCAGCAGCTGTCAGCCCTCTTCAAAAAACAGCCACACTTGCTGCTTTCTGGCCAGCCACTTCCCTGGCAAGAAGCAGCACACCCAGTGGAGGGACACCACACAGCAGAGCTCTCCTTGCCACCTGCCTCCTCATGTTATGGCTGCTCTAGTCCTTGGCCCTGGAAGTGATGACCAGTGCTCTGGGCTCCTGCTGGACACTACGATGACCATACTGGCCAACCGCACTGACCACCACCTACCTCGTGGCTATCTCACCCCTCACGGCTCCTCCACATGCAGAGACTACGTGCCTGCCCACCACATGCTGTTTTAGGGCCACCACCATGAACCTGTCACCTCAGCCCCATCTGCTGGGCCAGACCTCAGCAGGGACACTGATAACAGGCTCCAGGATGCCACTGCTGGAGCTGCCATCACCTTCCTGAACCTCCAGCCCCACTTCCTCTAGGCTCACAGGGCCAGACAGGACTGGTGATAGCACATCAGAGTGGGTGCTTCACAATGGGTGTGCTGGACCTGCAGCTGGGCATCATGGTGGTCCTGCCCTTCTTCATCAGGGACTCTGCCTACTTGGTCCTGCCCTGCCTTATGCATCCCTACACCAGCCATCGGGACCCTCACCAGGCCCACTTTAACCACTGCCTGGGTTGGACACATGCCCTGGTGGAATGCACTTTCAGGTGCCTAAAGGGTGCTGGAACACCTTCACCACCTGCCTCAAGTTCACTGAGAACATCCTCCACCAGGTCATCATTGCAGCCTGTGTGCTGACTGACATCTGTGAGGCCCAGGGGGAGCTCCTCTGTGAGGCCTGGAGGAGGCGCAATACACAGAGGACACCTGGCAGCAGGAGTACCACCTGCAGTGCCAGTGGCAGCCTGCCCACTTGCACTGAAGCCCCAGAAGAGCCCTGCACCTGCCAGTGGGAGCCAGGACACCGTGTGTGGGAGGCACTGGATGTCCACCTCCTCCAGCATTCCCCACTCGAGACTGCCAACACCAGTATCCACTGGCCCTCCGACCTCCCTGCCTGCCCCGTACCATGCTCAGTGCAGACACATTTCACAAGTACATTTATATTTCTATAACATCAACCAGAGTCTCCCTCTCCCCTTCCCTCTCAAGAAACAGAGCCCCCCTTCCGCCGCACAAAACAGAGCCCCTCCACCACCCACCCCACCCACCAACAATAAAAAACCTTCCCCATGAAAACTAGGTATATGTCTTTTGTTGACTGCCCTGGGGTGGAGCGCTATAGGGTGGGTGCACCTAGGGGGCAGACACAGCTGGCCAGTACTCTGGCCATTCCTCTGTGGGTGCACACACCATGCTGAGTGTGGCAGGTGGGGAGCTTACCCAAGGATGATGGTGACAAGTAGTTCCCCAGAGTGGATGGCTTCCCCTCCAGCAGATGGTGTCCAGGGCCAACAGGGCTGATGTGTGGGGTTCTGGCTCCACTGCAAGCAGCTCCTGCTCCATGCCCACATGGAGCCATGGTGAGTGGTGGGCCTGGGCCCAAGAAGGGGGCTGGACTGTGCCAGACCAGGGGTGGGGACTGGACCAGAGGCTCCTGGATGCTGGATACTGCACAGGACCTCACCTGAGGCCCAGGTAGGGGCCTGCTGCTGGGTGAAGGGTGGCTACTGGGGAGCAGGTGGAGGCTAGGCAGTGACCAACTTGAAGGTGACCACCAGGGCCAGAACAATGTCTAAAACCTGGTGGTTATTATCTGTGGCCTGCACTACCCAGACCAGGGTGGCATCCTGCACCTGCAATGCCTCCATCCACTCATGATCCAGGGCCAGGAGCTTTGTCAAGGGATCCCTGTTCTTTCAGTCTCATGTCTCCTTCTGCCAGTCCCACACATCCTTGCAGGTTATGTCCTTTGCCCGCCATGCATCAGCCAGCCAGTCCTCTAACACTATGACCAGGCAGTTCAGGAGGAGAGTCCTGTCCAGGGTCCTACTCTGGGGGAGCCATCCTATTCATAGGGCCACAGCTGTGGGCAGCAGTGATTCTGAGGCTGCATCCCAGCTGCCAATTGCAGCCTCTTCCCTGTGTGCAGCTGCAGGCCCTGTACACCCATGAGAAAGAAACTGTTTGTGTGAGTTTGCAATATTTCATAGATAAGCTGCTTTGTATCAGGGGCTGTGCACTGCCTGACCTCAAATTAAACACAGTTGCCCAGAGTGCCCAGTGAACAGGTGCCCAAGGACCAGGGGTGGGGTCTGGGCCAGAGGTAAGTCAGGCAGACAGGCCTGAGCCCAGGTGGCTACCATGTGAACCCCCAATTCCTGCTTATGCCCCTGGGCTGCAGGCAGCCTACCTCCCCTGCCCCCTTCCCAGCGCAGGACAAGCCAGGGTTCTGGCAGCACCTGCCATAGCTCCAGACCCTGCTGCTCTGCACTCCCCCTGAAGGCCATCCTGCCTCTTGTGCTGCCACCCAGACCATGGCACTCAAGCTCAGGGTGTGCTGGGCTCCCAGATAACTGGGACAAGCAGATGCTCACACCCCTGCCCTCCCCACAGGGGGACTCTCCAGGGAGGCATTCCAGAGCCAGTCACCCCCTGCACTGGTGCTGTGCCCCCAGTGTGCCCCTGCTGCATGTGTCATGAGCAGTGAACAATAAACTGTTTGCATGGACTGAGGGGTGCTTTACCCACTATGCCATGCTGCTGTTGGTGGCCATGGTGTCCTTAGCACAAATGCACACCTGACACTGGATCCTGAGTGCCAGTGGTACAGGGGGAAAGCCCAGGCTGCCCTGCAATTTCCGCCACCACCTAGAGGACTACCTGCGACTGTGCTACATCCCTGCCCCTGCAGCCAAGGAGGACACTGCCAATGACACTGACACATTGCTCAGCATGTTAGAGGTCTGTGCCCATTTAGCTACTGGGGGCATGGGTTGCTCAGTAGTTTTGCACTGTCTCTAATCTCCCAGCATGCTGTGAGGGGAAAACCCAGAGCCAGGGGAGTTCAGGAGGGAAGGGAGGTGGGGCAGGGGCAGGAGTGTAGGAGGTAAGCACCCTCCCCACAACGCAACCCTTACCATATAGCTGGGGCTGGTGTGGCTGGTGCCTCCATTTGGTCCCAGCTGTCAGTGACAGTATGTCACTCTGGATGATGTTCTTGAACGGAGGGGCATGGTGGGTAACCAGCTGGGGCCCTCAAGGGGAGGATCTGGTGCTGCTGGTGGCCAGTGGTGTCATGGTTGGCCCCACCTTGTGGGGTGGGGCTGAGCCTATAGAGCTAGTGCAGCAGGCACTGGCCCTCAGGTGACATGTCACTGGGGATGCCAGGCTGGGCCAGAGGCTCAGGCAAGCTGACCACACTGCTGTAGACACCACAGCTGTGGTCTGGGTCCCAGGATGTAAGGATGTCTGTCAGTTGCCACATAAAGGTCATGGACTTATGGGCACTCCCCGACGAATGATTATGGTCGATGATGGCTATCCACTTTGCCCACAAGGCCTTGACCTTTATGCGGTACTAGCATGCTGATCAGTTATGCCTGCACTCCCACATCCAGGATGACAGTGCCTCATAGACGTGGACATTGCAGCACCCACTCCACTTGAACTTGTGCAGCACTTCTGCCTCATCCCAGAGTACCACAAGATCATCAGTCTCCTCCTGTGACCAGTTGGGGCCCCAGGTGATGTGAGCAAATGTGGGCATGGGAGTCAGTGAAAATGACACCATTGTGGGTCTTGCACTGACTCTCTGGGCCTCTGCATGGCTGTTTCTTTTCTGCCAGACCTGGGCAGCTGCCTGTAGTACCCAACAAAGGGTCCTGGTGTGGAACTGGCAGCTGTATGGCAGAGGCAATGCCCTGCAGTACCTGCAGGCTCAGGGCAGGCCGCTGGCTATGGGCTACAGTCAAGAGGGGCTGGGCCTAGCAGGCAGAAGCTGCCTGCAGCTGGGCCTGGGGCCTGACAGGCCTGGCTGGTGGTTGCAGCAACCTATAGCAGCCTGCAGTAGTCTGTAGGCCTGGGTGGAGCAGGCCTAGAAGCTGCATGGCACTGTGATGCTTGGCAGTATCAGCCCACTGTGCCTTAACACACACAGTCATCTATGTCACAAGTTTTGCCTGTCAGCAGCTTGAGGTGCAGTTTCCCCCAAATCCCTACACTAATTTTCTTGAAAATTAGAAGACTTTGTGGCCTCAGCAAGGGCTACCACCCCTGCAGTTTTCACCCCACTGTGTTGTAACACACAGATGTGACATGAGTTTTCTTTCAAGAATTTGGGGTGCAGTTCCCCCCAAATCCCTGCACCTATCTTCTTGAAGCTTGGCAGGCTTCATGCTCTCAGCAGAGGCTACCACCTGTGAAAGTTTCATCCAAATCAGACAAAAAACAACAAAGTTATAGATATTTCATTGATTCCCTGCTATACCCTATGGCCGCATCTCTGAAGTGGCTTCAAAGCCTGTCTCAACCACTTGAGAAGCTCCACACCACTTCAGAAAGCCTAACGAAGCCAGTGCTTCAATCCAGACATGCAGCTTCGGATGCTAAAGTGTCCAAAGCTTCTCCAGGTCTAAAGCACGGTCCAAAGCCTTGCACAGCCCTAGTACTTAGCTCAGTTTACAACCCTTTAATGCATGGATGTTCCCATTTCAAGTGTCTTTAGGATGGTTTAAAGGTAGCATGTACCACTACTCTATGTCTTCACCTGCCCCTAATTTCCTAGTCTTGGTTTCCCTCTTTGTCCTTCCCCTTCATTTCCTCCAATCCCGCTAGCTCTTTTTCGCAGTCTTCTCTCTCTCTCAACATATATGTAAATTTTGATCTTTGACCCCTCTGCATTTAAATTTGGTAGTTCCTTTTCTACGCACTCTGGGCTCAAGACAGACATCATTGCAAGCACAGGAAATATCATCTCCATGATCATTTTGGACTAAATCTTTGGGGAGTTTTTCTAATGAAATCTAAAGAGTCCCCCACATGCAATCTGCAGTTTTTCAAAATCTTGTATCTTGTCTATACTTAGATTTTCCTAGGGATTACAAAAACCACATCAGTGATATGAAGGTCACTCCCTGCCTAATTTCAATTTCCAAATCAAAGAAAAGGTCACCAAAATTTTTTAACATAGGACTAGAATTTTCCTTGATGGTCTTGTTCTCAGGAATAGGTTAAATGTTGTGCCGGGAAAAGAAAAAAGACAGAAGGAATAGAAAATCTTCCCATGTAAGGCACCCAGCCTAGACAATTTCCATCTGACCTTGTGAAGTTTGGAAAAGTAACAAGCAATTTTAAAAAGTGGGGGTTTAATGCAAACATTGGAAAATGTTAATAATATACAGGGGTACCAGCTCTTCTAGATGTGTAAATTTACTTTGCACTGGGCAAGATTATGGACAGTGCAGGACTTTCAGGTTCAGTGTTGTGCAGATTTGATATCACTTCTCCAGCAGATTAAAGGAGATTTTATAGCAGTTGTAGATTCCAGCCAGGAAGACTTCTGCTTCTGTCTCTTCCTGTCTTTTACTGGCTAGTATTTATAGTACAAAGGAAGGCACTTTAGAAAGCACATAGCTCTTGTTGAAAAGAAACAATAATACCAAACTTAAAGTGATGGTACCAGATATTATATCTGTTCATTTTGGTTTGGTTTAGGGTTTCTGATCAATCCACACTTGCAGTTCTTAGGAAAAAAGTAAATCCAGATGTCTATATAAATCCTTCTTCAGCTCAATGGAGTTTCTTTTCATTTTTAATTAACAATAGAAAGTGACAGCTCATCTAAAAACATAGTAAACCACAAATAATAATGTGATAGAGATTAAGCTACTGAGAACATCTGGGGAAACCATCTACTGCAAACTCAGGCACCTAAAAACTATCAGTATTATTTCTGGTTTCAAAGAAATCTCATCAGAAAAAAATAACATTACCATTTTATTTTTTCCCCTGCTTATTCTATTTTCTGCATTGCATTCATAGATACCCTGAACTGGAGATGTATTCTGTCAGCATGCAATGATGTATTCAAGTTGACTCAGAGTGTGACATTGTGGGACAGGAAATAAAGAAATAGCATATCACTACTGGTTTCTTTGTATTACCATGTTAGAGGATGAGTAGAGTAATCTCATCTGGAGTGGGGTACTGGTCACATTTGTTATCAACCATTCCTCAGGCTGTAATCTCTTGAGGGTCCACAGTTTTTTTAGATAAACTAATGGAGTGAGAAGACTAGCTTGATCTAAGCTACTCACCACTGATATACTATAAATATTTAATAATAATAATCACTGCTTATTGAACTTAGTTGAAACTCTCGTTTCTTTTGATTTGTGCTCTGTCAAATGCTGCCCTGGGGAAAAATAGAGAGACACTCCTAGGTTCTGGGACTGTGTCTCTATATATCTTCATCTAAAAATGCTTCTCTTGGAAAAAATATTGCCAGAGTCTGTCTTGAAGCAGATTTATTACCTGTTGTATGCTAGGTTTCTACATTATTAGCTATAATGTACAATTTAATAGAATGTCTCCATTCTGATATTCTTTAATAAGTTAAGAGCTGGCTCTCTGTTAATTTGTGTGACTCTAATCAGATGTGTAACAAAATTGTGTGTAAAAAAAATGCTGGCTTTCCTTTGCCTGCTTCTTATATGCTTTCACTTTTTCTTTCTTTCACAAAGTATTAATGATGATATTAAAGTCTCTAAATAGTCTAGGGTTCAGTTTGCTAAGAGATCATTTTCACTCTATATCCCAGAAAAGTAGGTAATTATTAAATTGGAAGAGACTTTGACCTGGTAGCCTCAAGACCTTGGCCAAACTCTTTTTGTCAGGTGGAAGGGGAGAAAAAAAATCACATCCCTAACAAATATTCCTACATCATCATAAGGACTATGTTAGATCCAGTTTACTGACTTCAGAATTAATATAAACTTTATGAACCATGCAACCATTTTACTGAAACACTTTGAATCACCACTAGGAGGATTTTCTAGTATACTTATACTGGTAAATACTTCTCAAGGGGTGTGTCTACACATTCATTAATGAACTGTAGTTATGGCACATTTAGTACTTGGATAAACAGGTACTAAATCAATGTTCAGTAACTTGTGCTACTGTGCAGTAGCACTGGTGCATGGGTTTTTTGGGTGTTAACTGTGTACTACTTGGGTGTAGCCTGATAGTACTGTGCAGTAGCATATTGACAGGGGCTTTGCCTGGCACATTACTGAACAGTGTTATTAGGCTACTGCACAGTTAGTGTCTCATACAGATGCAGCCAAGATGTTGGAAACGTGTTGTTCTCTGGCAGGAAATTTGAATGAGTTGGTCCTGGTATATGCTGGAATAAATGAGTATAACTCCATTTAAAGCAAAGGAATCCACTTAAACCATTGTTGGTATTCATTATCTTATCAGTAAAAAAACCCCTGCCTTTAGAATCCACTTGCATTGACAATCTCATAAACCACAATCCAGGAGCCTTTTATTTTGTTTGATTGTTTTCTTTTTCTTCTGAGCTGCTATTCCTCCCTCTCTGCAAGAGAAGACATGCATGCAATAGCATTAAGCTACCTTGTATTCCTGTATTTGTCTTCCCTGGTGATTCATATCCCTTAACTTCTTTCTATTTTCTCTTCCCTAGTTTTGTCATGTGCCTGCTTATGTAGGTTTGGAAACAATAAACTGTATAGACCCTGCATCATTGTTAAAGAACAAGGCAACAGTCCATAATAAATATAAACCTGAGAAATGGAGCTTCACCCCTCTTCACGTACACAAAATAAAATTAACCTGTGGAATTCATTGAAATGGAGAATGAGTGAGGTCTACAGGTTCATAAAATTCAAGAAGTCATTTATCATTTTATGTATATAAAGTCAATACCAAAGGGTGATTTAAAAATAAAACATGGGCAAAAAAGAAAGGATAGATACCCGCAAGCTTTATGACATAATATGCTCCAGAATGGTTGGTCTGTCTCCTATTATTTGATGAAAATACACCTGCACTTTCCTTTGGGCATCTGGTCCTGATTCGTTATGGTGTCCTGATTCATTATGGCACTTCCTATATCTAGATTCAAGCTGGAGTGTGATCAGGGATACTTCAGCGAGGAAGTAGGAGGGACATCCCCTCTACATTTAGTGGAGAAGGTGCAATCTGTGTTCTCTTCTTTTCCTTTTCTTTAGAGCCTGGCAATGCTCTATTGTTGAAGAAGATAAGTTTTTTCTTCTTATATCTTTGTCCAGAGTCCAGTATAGGCTCTATATTTGTATCAATGGACTATTTAGAACAACAAATGCAGTTTTGGTCACCAGTGTTCAAAAAAGATTAACTTACATTGGAACAAGTTCAAAGAAAGATAAGTAAGATAATTAAGACAGTGGGGAACTTAGAGAACTTTTTGAATTGAAAAAATATTAAAGCATCTTATTTTTAGTTTGGCAAAATAGAGATTGAGAGGGGATATTATCACTCTTTGTAAGTACACACATAGAATATACCTGGGATTACCTGCCCTGTACCATTGTGTACGTTGTCGCTCCAATACTGCTTAGTCTTGGGGCTCTGCCAATTACAATTTTTTTTTCCCCTGCAGTGGTTCAGCCCACTTCTAGAACAAACATCTCTGTTGATAAGGCAGCAGTTTGCTTTTAACAGTGAAGTCTGTATTTAGATACAACAATGTGCCTATTTAATGAAGAGTTAGTTGAGTAAGCAAGTGCCCAGGTAATGGAAACCATGCATTTCTATCACAAACAGAATGGAGAGTGCTTTAGTTGAGACAGAAGTTTGTGTGGTGCTGACTGGCCTACATTCTTTGCATAGAAAAGAATGCAAAGACTATTCTAGTAATTTGGCTGAGGGCTATACAAACCTAATTAGAAATGTTCAGTCCCACAGGGACACAAAACTGTACTTTAAAACAGACTTTTAAAAAGTAATTTCTAGGGGGAAAAAGTTCTTTCTAAATTTGTAAATTCCTTAACATCTATTTTCTGAATTTAGGGCACAAGAAGTTTCATAAAGGTATGTGTAGGTTCCTCTAGGTTACTGCACTGGATTCATGTCAACATAATATCTTGATTCAGTGCCATACAAAAATAACATTAATTTACCCAGTATGTGTAACCGTAACAGAGAACCCTGTCCTGTTACTGGAAAGTGGCACGACACCTTAAAGAGCAGGGTTTTTTAACACAGACATAGGCAATCAAGAAAGTGGGGGTTAAGGAACAACCCTGTGGTCAAGTCAACTGACAGGGGAGGCACCTGACTAGAAAAGGGCAGGGCTTTAGCAGTATATAAACCAGAGCCAGAACCAGAGCAAGGGATTAGACCTGAGTGGCAGAAAGGTAAGGAAGCCCTGCTGTGAGACAGCTAATACTGATGACCAGCTAGCAGGGAGCTGTGGGAACGAAAGAGAAAATGCACCAGAGGAACGTGATTTCATCCTTAGAAGAAGTGTGGTAGGCAGTCGGTGGGATGGGTGTTTGTGTTGCTGCCAGAAGGCTTAAGTTTGTGTTTGTGTTTTGCCAAGAAGATCAGGGAAGACTAGCAAAGGGTTTGGTGTGGAGGTCCTGGTAGTGCCCAAGGTAGGTGCAGCTAGAAAAAGAAATGAAAAGAGGAGCCAGGAAAGGCTCAGGAGGAGAAGAGCTAGGGAAGGTTCAGCATAAAAAAGGAAGAGCTGGGGAAGGCTCCATGGGAGAGAAGAGCCAAGGAAGGCTCAGAGGAAGAAAGAAATGGAGAAGACTCCAGGAGAGAGGAGTTGAGCCCGGTGAAGGCTTAACACCTGTGGAAGTTCAAGACACAAGAGGATGGGGTGGGGGAGGTCCAATGAAGGACATGGGGATAGCAAGAACTAAGGTCTGACTCCTATAGCCGGGTAGGGTAGAGACTGTTAAAGACACAGCAACTGGGAAAAGGCAAGAAGCCATGAACAGACTGAAAGATGAAAGAGGCGGAGTGCCCACCAGTGGATGATTTGTAGCATTTGTGAGGCATGGGCATGACTGTGGGAGATAACAGCTGGAGATCACAACTTAAACCCTTAAAGCAAGCAAGGGAGAGTTGGGAGAGTTGACTAGTGGAGAAGAGCGAGCATCTTAGGATCATCAGTTTCTGAGCATAACCTCCCTTACATTAAGAGTCCATCAAGACATGGTAGGAATGAGGCAGCTTTTGTTGCATCACAACAATGCTCAGTCATCTAGCCTGTTACAATGACACAAGGAGAAGCAGCAGCAGTGAGAACTGTTGATGAGGGAAGCATTGCTGGTGGCACCAAGAGGGAAAGTGGTGGCAATCAGAAGCAGGAGGAATAGGCACCAGTGCGGTTGGGAGCCATCACTGGCAAGGGACTCAGTGGTGGAGGAGCAGGGAGGGCATGAGAGTGGCCAACTTTACTAAGGTTTGGCATAAACCCCCAAATTTTGGGAAATGTTGCCATAACCTGATCAATTTCATATTCATCTAAACAATTTCCTCCAATAATTACTATAGCCACGCCTGTTTCTCTTCTCCCTTTTCTCTTTCCTCTCTGCAACAAAGACTAAACTGAGGAATTGGAAAATGAAATGGCATTAAGTGTTTTATATTCTTTTACATTTCCTAACAGCATTTTCTTCTGATGTAACAGGAAACGATGTTGCTTGTCTCCAAGCCCTGTCAGGTAAAATTGAATAGCACCTACAGATTCAATTTTACTAATTAAACAACTGTATAGGCTTCAATTCAGATACTAGGGTAGAAATGTTGATCAGAATAATTCTACTTTTAAGTGTACTTAGTGTGAGATATGTATTTCTAGTCTTTCATGTAATATATCATATCCACATTTGCAATGTTCAGGCATCATTTTCTGATTCGGAAGTATTTTTGTTCTATAATGACTTCAAGGAAAACAGGATAAGATCCCTGTACATTTGCTTGTCTTGAGTAATCCCTGAGTGTTTTCAATTCAAGCTTCAGCTCAGGAGGTGTGCCAGACTCATAGCTCAGATCTGACCACAGGCTTCATCCATCTCTCATAGCTGTAAGAAAAATATCCATGGGGGGTAAACAGGTTTTAATAATATTTCTCTTAATTCTAGTTCTTGAAATCACACTGCCATTAGGGGCAGCATCCCTCGGTACCAGTAATGCAAGTGCTTTTGTTAAACACTACATTTTTCATGGATTGCATTATCAGAATGAATAATAGTGCCTCAGTATATCTTTTTTTTTATGTGTTGTCATGTTTTACAGTTGCACACCACAACAAACTAGAGAATAGTTAATTCATTCCTATTTTTTCCCCTTTATATGTGTGTGTGTAGAAGAAACCTGAAGGCATTGAATTTATTTCTTTGGTGCTGACTCGCTGAGGCCTGTACTGGGAATGCTAACTTATTAGAGAGAATAACCTGCTTTTCTATTAATACACCAATAGCTTTTCATTCAGATTGATTTAATGCTAGGATAACGAGATATGCTGCCTATTTGTCTGTAAAAATAGTCACAAGAATTTGTTAAAACCTTTTTAATAGAACTTTACTTAATGCTTCATATCATTTTTGTAAAGTAATTAAAATAGGGAGGGGTAAAAGTGGAATCACCAGTCAGAATGCATTAAACTTCTGTGTTCAGAGATCCAAACTTGTATCTAAACCCAACCCTACAGTTTTGGTTTTAGGTCACATCCAAAATGGGGAGGACTTTTTCTACTCAGTCTAGTTCAGATATGTTCAAAATGTAATAAGAGCAGCAATGTTTGTGATATTTCACTGTAGACCAAGATAGTGGGCATCTTGTGACATTAGTTGACATAATAAAATGTCAAAGATGAGCTAGGCAAAAATTTTGTGGCAAAACATTTTACCCAAAGATGCATGTTTTGGTTGTATTGTGATTAACTAAATCAATTTGTATATTCCTGTTGAATTTGATAAATGGTTTTGACCAAAAAGAAAACCCTTTAAAGAGTCAAACCCATTTTTTTCTCTCTCTAGGTTTGTTCAAAACAAAATTGTTTTTGATTTTACTAAGCAGGAAAACCTAAATATTTTTAACTGAACCTAAAACTACCCCCCCTCCCCTGCCATGACAAATTCTGGTTTGGCCAGTGAGCACTTCCTCTCCTCACCAAAAATTTGTATCAGTATTTCACACAGCTGTATCAACACATCTGAGCCCAAAAAGATTTCGGTACATTTAAACCTGAAACTCTCTACAGACTTTAGATTTGATTTATCCTCAGGTGCAAAGAGTAGCTAACATTTACTTTCAATCTGGAAGCTAGAGTGCAATAAAAAACTTTTAAAAATATTTAGTTTCCCTTTGATGTGCAAGTTTGACATTTCAAAAATTTCCATTTCAAAATGACTTCCCCTTCTGAATAGAAGTAGAAATTTGGAAATATCAAAATAAAATGTATCAACATCTTTATTCTGCGTGACATATGTTGACATGTCAAATGAACTGTTTGTTGATTGGAAAATGTTCAAAGGATACTGACAATTTGTTTGGGTGCCCCCTCCCCCCCCCCCCCCCGGCCTTAGACAAATCATTTAGTTTTTTCTTCAAGGAAAAATTTCAGTCAGATCTAACTGTGACTTTGCATGCTATTTTTCACAGCTATTTCAGATATAGCCCCAGGAGGCCTTATGACTCAAACACCTCTGCTGGCAATTACTTCCTTGCTATTATTACTATAGCCTATTCCAACAACAAATTATGACATACTTGTTCAGCTCTGCTGACCAGCAAACGGTAGCTGGAACCACAACTCTACCCAGCTTGTACTTTTCTATTTTCACCTCTTTAAGGGAAGAGCAAAGCAGACACATAGCTCCTTCTTAATCATGCATGCTCAGACTAATTGTCTGGGTAGCCTTGTACCATACAGGGAATTCTCACTCCCTTGCAGGGTTGTATAGTCCATCTTACAATCCTGTTCCACCTCCTTTCTCCAATTTTAAATAAACCAACAAGGGAAATTATCATGTTTCTAGAGAACCTCTAACATAAAGAAAACAACAGAGAATAAATAAAACCATGAAGAATGTGGGAATCCATTTATTCTAAAATAGTAATTTCTTTAATTAATGATGCATAGGGATTTACACTACTGAAAACTGGCCCTGTCTTTTCACTGTATAACTATCAGATTGATCAGGACTGTCTGTAGTAGTGGTAATGAAAACAAGGAACTGAAATGCAGCATAGGATTTTGTTGTGTGTAGCACTTTTTGTTAACCCAGTCATAAATATCTGATTATCATAACAATTGTTTGAAGGAACAAGTCAGCTCCTCCTGCTGCTGCTTAACTATCTTAGGCTAGGTAAAGAAAAGCCCAAGGTGGAATTGATCAAACCTTGATGAGTTTCTCTAAGCTGTGTAGATTTAATGGGGAGCAAACAAAACACAAGTTCACCCTGAGGAGGAGGGACAGGCAGATGCCTGCATTGGCTAACACCACCAGACTAGGGGTGCAATCGCACACCTCCCAGTGTGCTGGAGACTGCTGAGGGCAGCCAAATACAGCCAAGCAGCTGGCCACCCCTGACTGCCTGCTAGAAATGCACCCCTAACCTCTGCTTCCAGGTGGAAAGAGTGGGGGAAACAGCACAGAACCTCTCCCCAGCCCCAAACCCCAGCCAGTGGCCAAGTGCCAGAAGTACCAGCAGGGAGGAGCAGGGGAAAGTTGAGGCTATTTCCCCCAGACACTGCCAGAACTGCTGGGGGGGGGTCTTCCCCCTTCCCTGCTGCCTGACCCAGTTGGTCAGCATGACTTCTCTTCCCACCTTTCTCTCCTCTGCTTTCCCACCCTTCCCCCCATAACTGAGCATGTGTGGGGGAGGGCTGGGGAGTGAAGCTACACTGGCCAAGAGGACTATGCAGTGTGGGAGAGGGGAAGCCTCTGTTGCATAGCTTTCTCCAGCTTTGCTTGCTTGAGAGGGGTGGGACAGGGGTGGGAGCTTTTGTTTTCCCCATTCTCCCCTCCTCCATTGTTGATAACTGGTGGGGATGGGAAAGAAGCCATTCTGGCCAAGAGGGCCAGGCAGCAGGGGAAGGGGGCTAGACAGGAGATGGGGGGGCCTCTGATCCTCCCTCCACCCCTACAGCTTCCTGGCCCAGCTGGAAGGTGCAGGCAGGAGGCAGGGATATGGAGCAGAGGCTTTGCTGCTTCAGTTCTGTGGTATCCCATGGGTGGTAATGGCTTAGCACTCGACTGGAGCAGATGAGTATGAGCCAAGGTTATCTCTCCTGTCCTGCAAGGGGTGATTAGCAGGGGCTAACAAAGCAGCCTTGTATGGTGGGGCGCTGTAATCAAACATGAGTTGGGAGGGTATCTGGTATAGAATTTTGATAGACCAATCTAACCTAAACCACTTAAAGCAGATTGAATTTTATTAGCAGATGTTTAGGATTGTGAGTCCAAAAAGATGACAAAGCCAGTAGGGAAATACAAATCACCTGAGTGAGGGACTAATATTAGAAGGATGGGTGTGAGGAGGGGACTGCAGCTAGGTTACACAAAATACAATGTTAACCAACTAAGCCCTTGATCTG
>NW_017728918.1:21838131-21850574 GCF_001723895.1 Crocodylus porosus | reverse complement strand
TGCAGACAGGAGGGGGAGGGGGGTTGCAATGCTGAGAGAGAAAGAAGATGGATACACATAGACCCATACAATGGTCCACAATGGTGGAGGAAGTAGGTTGAAGAAAGTGCCTTAGTCCATATAGAGTCTCATTATGGGGGTCCTCTTCGGGGGGAGCAGGATGGTCCGTTGCTGAAGAATCCTCTTGGAGTGAAGTCTATCTGGTGCAGAGGACTCCTCTGTGTTCAGTCTCCTCTCTGTTCAGTCCAGTGGTGGTCCATGTGGTGGGATCAGAGCACTAGCAGTGGCCTGTGATGTGCTCCATGTAGATGTCCTGGGACCATCAGATGATGTTGGACACCATGGGGAAGCACATCAGCTTGGCGTAGCGGTGGGAGACACACACAGGATGATCTCATTGCTGGGGTCCCAGACTCCGAGCATTCCCACAATGAGCACGTTGACCATCACATCATAACCACAGCCCCTCAGGATGTCGCCCAGCAGGACATATTTCTACCACTTGCGAGCCTGGGTGTTGGCGAGAACTGGTGCCAAGCCTTCAAAGGGGATGGTCCCGTCCACATCCACATCCACTACATCCATTCAGTTCTATCTTAGACTGGGTTCTCAATTTTTAAACTGCTCTGTGTGAAGTGAACTTCTCTTCTGTTACAGGTTTAGAACAGTTTCCAATCACTTATACTAGTTTATATGTACTGTCTGTACCTGGCCTTATTTGGCTTTAAAAGCATAATGCTTACTTTACACACCCAGTAGAGCCTTGCTTTCAGCTCCCAGACAATATTTCAGTTATGTAGAGTTAGCAATCAATAAGAAGAGACCATACCATATCTGGTGAATGTGTATGCATGCACACATGCGTGTGTGTGTATCTGAAAGCTATCAAGTTATCCCTTGGCTTTCAATGGTGCGTCAGATCGTCTTTTATGATTACACTTTTATTTCAGGCTCAGAGACATGCTGTTCCATTCACTTTCATATTTTTTTCATGTGTCTACTTTACTTGCATGTAGTGCCCCAAGCAGAACACTGACATGACTGCCACTCTACTGCTAAAGCTGGTGAGTGAAGAGTTTCTTTTCAAAAGAGCTTTGGTCACTAAACTTTGCAAGGAAACCAACAGTGCAGAACTCTAACGTAACAAAATCACTTGAGAGCAGACATTTTGTGGTAATTTTCATAGATGTGGATGGACAGAAAGAGGCTTGCTGTGTTACATTCATTGTACTTTTGACTTGAGACATTTAAACTGAAGTTTATAGTCCAAGATTATATTCCTTTTAAATATAAAATGCATTACTCGTGGAAAAAGAAAGAATGCAGCAAACAGACAAATGGAAGAAGAGATTCTAATAATTTTTCTTGATTTGTTTCTGATAGGTACTACCAGTCTCAATTAGTCATTTAGTGATTTTATCTTTTAACCTTTAGCAGGGAATTGTTCAATCTTGGAAGACTGAACAGTATTTAAACTCAGATTATATTTAGAAGAGAAAATTTAACAAATCATCTACATTGCTTATAACTATTTAAATAATCATGTCTGCTGGGGGGAAAAAAAAAGAACTGTTACCACTAAGAGGTAAATAAAATATTGGTATGTTATAAAAATACTCACCAGTTACTCATCATGAATGATGGAGTGTTACAGGGAGTTTTTTACATGCCCCACCTCCCTCACTCTTCGGGGCCAGCCAAGTAAACCAGGGGTGGGCAATTATTTCAGGTGGAGAGCTACTTACTGAGTTTTGGCAAGCTGTCAAGGGCCACATGGGTAGCCCCACCCTATGGCAGGTGCCCCACTCCCTGGTTGCAATGTTGTGACAGGAAGTCCCAACCCCTAGCCCCTGACCTTTGCTACCAGAAGTCCCTCCCCTTGCCCCCAGAAGTGGTCATTTCAGCAAGGGGTTTTGCCATCTTGGAACCAGAAAAATACCAAATTATATTCTAAAAAGGAAACATCTATAGTCATTAATCTGGATCCAATCTGCATTCATTTGATATCAAAAAATCTTTTTGTCCAGATTTATGTGTTTGTGTAGTATACATAGAGGTGATTGCAGAATAGCTTAAAATGAAGTCTTAAAATTAGGACTGTGTGAGGGGTGTGGGGGTCTGTGTGTATGGCAGTGCAAGGGGGATGTGGATGCATGTGTATGCTGGGGTGTGTGTGTGGGACTCACCCTATGAACACCCCCCCACACACACTCTGCCTCTCCCTGCACACCCCCCACACACACACTCTACCCCTGCCTACACAAATACATGCACACCCATATGCTCTGCCACTGCCTCCATGCATGCACATGCACACACATTGCTCCTGGCTGCACCCACACCCTGCCTCTTCTCTCTGCTTTTTTTCTCTGCCTCTGTCTCTGTTTCTCCAAACACAGAGGTGGGGGTCTGTGAAGCCACATGGTGCCAGAGCAGACCAGTATAAAGCAAAGAATGTTTGGGGGGGGTGGGGCTGGGCTGCTCAGTTGTGCTGAGGCTCCCCCTGGGCCCTATTGCCCCTGTCCCCTGGTTGGGCATCCAGGAGCAAGTAAACATTAAACTCTAACAGCTCTCTCTGTCTCCCTGCCTGAGGAGGTGAAGCCCGGCCACCCAATTGCTGCCAGCCCTCTCGGGGGAGCATGCACATTTGATCAAAAGTATTATGGGGAGACAGACATTATATTAGGATGGTAGCAACACTTACAATAAATAGCTAATTATTACTCCTTTTTTCCTAATGGGAACTGATAACACTATTTCTGACTTGGTCATATTTAATCCTAAATAGAATTCCATATTGGAATGATTCTAATACAGCCATGTACCATTGCAGCAATTTTTTAAATGTGGCCATTGTTTAGGTGAGTTTTCACTGGGGCAACAGAAGGCATATACCTAATGTCCAAAATGATGCAGCCACACTTCAAGTACCTAGTTCAAACTATGGAGGCACTCAGCCTTCTCAGTGGAAGAGGTATAAGAATGCTTAACATGGGCAAAGCAATGTATTTTTCCCCTAACTTTGTTCTTGGAAACGGAAACTTTCCAAAAATTCAGCCTCAGGGAGACAGGTTGTTTGGACAGTTTCTACCCAGTTTGGCGTAACAGCTGGAAACAGGGTCTTAAGGAAAATCGTATGCAACCTGAGCTGTAAGTATCATTACCTATGCCAACTATTCTGTAAAAGCATATTTCCAGACTTTTCAAGTACATTAACCTATATATTAACCTATATTTCTTTAATGCCGTCTCCACCCTCCTCCTATAGTTTGGTCATATTTGTTGAAACTTTTTAAGAATCAAATTTACAAATTCCAAGGGGTGTCGACTTTGTCTTCTCTGTCCAATGGGAGTAGAGAAACATATTAAGTCTTTCAGTAAATAAAAGGCTGTTGGAATAAAGATGGTGATCCTTTTTTCTCCATAGCTGCTATGGGAAGGACAACCCCCCACCTTCCCCCCCACACACACACACACCCCCAACCAAAAAACCCAAAAAACCCAAAAAACAAACAAAACAACCCAGCTTAACTTGTAGTAGAGACAATTATGTGGCAGATTAAAAGAGCTTCCTTTCAATGTGGTGAACCTCTGGAACAGGCTACCTAAGACTGTTATAGAACCACTTTCACTAAAAGTTTTTAAGACTAGTTTAGACACCTTCACGATGGCCCAGGTTTACTTGATCCTGTGATAGTGCATGAGGATGGGTTACATGATCTCAGAAGGGTCCTTCTGGACCTTCAGATATGTCCATGAGTCTGTGCTTCCTGTGTGTCAAATCACTGATACAACAGTGACTACATCTGAACCGGGGTCTTGGCTCCTGTATCATTTCTGACAGGTAATCTGAGAATTATTCTGTTACAAAATAGCACCTAAATTATGTCATTCAAGGCCATTTGCCCAATTGAAAATGCTTCTAAACCACATTTCCCTTTCCTTTCCACTTTCTTTTTTTTAATCAATGTTTCTAACTGTGGAACCATAGGGAATTGATATACGTGCTCTGGGAGTGTATGTGTATGGTGGGGGGAGTGGGACCGGGGCATTAGAGTGGCTCCAACAGCCACGCTAATTAAAGCGCCTAGAGCATGTCATATACCAGTGTCCCCTGCCCAAAATGTGCATCAAAATGGTGGCAGGGGTGCTCCAGCAGACTCAATTAATAGAATAATTACAGCACATCGGAGCAGACTTGATTAATCTGTTCTGATCAATCTGCATCTACAGAGATGACTGTAGTGAGATTAAGTGAGTCTGCTGAAGCATGGTAATCTCTACACTCCAGCAGCTTCCAGTGTCTCATGTATCAGCATCCTGGAATGTTAGAATGGCAGGGGGGAGGAAGGGGGTGTAATTACAATGCTCCCGAGTGGCCTCCCTGCTTGTGTATAAGCCCCAATAGGCTGCAGTCATCAGTGGGAAACAGACAGCATCTTACTTACCAGGTATGTGGAAATCTTTACTGGATACAATACAGTTATCAAGGCATTTGTGGTTTCTCTACTTTTTTTTTTCCTCTTAGAACTTTGGTTGCTTCTTGAAGAGCAAATACAAATAATGCTCAGACTTGATTACTTAGGCTAGAAAATTCATTAGACTCCTCAGCTGTGCAATTTATATAAAGTGTCTTTGGTTTTAATCAACATGTCTTTGGTTTTAATCAACAGCTTCTCCTGTCATTCTGGTGCTAGTTCCATGTCTATGGATCTATTCAGACTCATACATAGGTTTGGCAGGAACCTCAAAGGTCTAAAAAGTGTCTTCACAGTCTGTTTGCAAAGATGGAATCATGCCATGGTGAAACCAGTCCTTTAGCAGTTATGAGATGTGGTTAGTGTGCCACATAGAGTACCTTTAAGGAACTATGAATGAAGGTTAGGGTACATAGATAATTATACTGAGTCTCCTAGTTTTCATTCAACATAAATTTTAAAATATTTGCTGACCCAGGGAATGTCATTATAAAAGTATATTATTCCACAGTGTCTGATTTTGCAAAACCTGACCATTGCAAGCCATTCATCACAAAAGGATGAGATTCTGGGATTTGTAATAGCATGTTTACAAATATTAGATTTATCATGATGGCATCACAAACATTATTATTTAATCAGGTTCTTTTCATATTTTACAGCTCTGTGCTGGGCAAACAAATATACTGTAATTTAATATACAGTATAAATCTTGCATTGTGCCATCAGAGAATGACCAAAATCACTGCCCCCATGTGGCAAGACCCACATTTAAAAATAGATCTTGCTAAGTGTCTTATTCATACTCTTTCTTTTGGTGGAAAATGTGGACACTTCTGATTTTTCATATTAATATAAAATTGCATCATAAATGTACTTTCAGTACTGATCTGCCAAAGCAAATATTGCTTCCCACAGTACAAACTATAAATAGTATGTCAGCATATGTTACATGTGTCACAGAAACAACTACAACAGCTGACCTTAAGATGTTGCTTTGGTCTTTTTAAATTATATCAATCAGTTTCACTGGTGTTGCTGTTTATCATCATCATCTTCTTCCCTTGTGCTATCTTGTGAAAGTTAGTGTCCCTTTGAAGTATGATCACTGCTTTGGGTTTGAAATGGAATGTATCATTGTTCTTGCAAAGTCACTATGCAGTTGCTTACCTTGAATTCTGTACAGGTTCTAGAGGCTATTGTAATGAATGGAAAGATATGGATTTCCTTGCTCTATCTTCAGAGATAACTGTAGTGGGAACAAGATAACACATACCTAAAGAGTAATTAAGTGATTTAATTAATTATTTTATCAGCTCAACAATAGTAATTTTTTATCATGTTGATGTTGTACTGCTCCATGATGGGAAGACTAAGTTCAGTCAAAATCCCATCTGTGCTCCAAGCATTGTGCATTTCCTTTTAAGTCGGTTTTCTTCCTGCTGAGAATGATAAATGATTCAAACGATTTAGAAATTGGGTGAGTTAAATAGTTCCCCAAAGTCAGAGATGAACCTTGTTTTTCACTGTACCCAGAATATCAAATATTTATGATGTAAGCAGGAAAAAAAAATAGTGTTCTTTATGGAGTACTTCAAGATGCACCCTTTTAAGGAACACAACATCCTTCTCTCTTTGTTAAGACTACACAAGAATTCTGCAGCCCCCAAGTTGTTATAGAGGTTCTAATATGCTAGGTGCTTTGGAAGCAGATAGAAGAGCTTACAGTTTACATGGATATGACAGATAAAGAAAACATTGTTACTTTGATTTATAGATGAGGAACTGAAGTACAGAGAAATAAACTGGCTTGCTTTCTGTCACACACAGTCCTTGAACCAGGGACTCTTGAGTGCCACAGTAGTACTTCAATGAAAGAACCTTATTTCCTCACATCTTTACTACAGCTAAGTTTTCATTTAATGTCTCCTATCAACAAGGAGAGGCATTGTTTGAAGATATTGATGACAGATATTGCTTAAATCACAAGTTCTTCAATGCCAAGTTAGGGAATCAAAGACCTGCAAGAAGATCTTACTAGTGAGTGATATGGGGTGGGGAGGATGTCCAGAGGCAGTTTGCTCAGGGCAGGCGCTTGAACACCTGCATTTATGAAGCCTAGCTGCTATGATTTGGGTTCAGGACCACCCCTGGTCAGTGCATCAGTGCTGCATCAAGGTTAAGGACCTGTGGGCCCAGTGGGTGCCCATGATTGGCCACCATCATTGGTTTGGTGGGGCCCTCAAGATCATGCCCTTCATGAAGGAGCTGACCTGCACTTTGGTGCCCCAGGAGGCTGCACGCATATCCCACCCTGACACTTTCAGTGACTCGTCACTTGGGGAAGGTACCTTGGGCCTCCAGCACCCTGCCCTGTACTCCTTGGCTGCTATACCCACTGGTAGCCCAGGGAGCCATGGCCAGTGGCTGCCTCAGCCCTGCCCCACAGCCACCCACAAGGAACAACTGGCCACACCACCACTGGCCACCAGCAGGAAAAGCTCCTCCCTGGGGAGAGGGCCTTGTCTGGGCACCGACCCCCAGCCCACCACAAGCTGCAGGCACTGGGCAGAGCCAGACACTGCCTGGCACAGGATGCTCTGTGCCAAGCTGCCAGCCTCACCAGCCCTGGACTCATGGTAAGTCCCACACTAGGGAGCAGGCCCTCCCAGGCCCAGTCTCCACCCCTGCTGCCACGTTTCCCCTCATAGTAGGCAGGGAGAAGGGACACAGGTCAGAACTTTTATTGACCAGGCTGTGTTCCCATGGCTGGGTGGGCACAGGTTTTTTCACATCCAGAGGAACATGGTGATCCTGGCAGTGATCTTCTCCTCAGCTACTAGGGGCAGGGACATGTAGTGCTGTGACAGGTAGCCCTCTAGGTGTTGATGATGTTGCAGGGAAAGCCAGGCTTGCTCCCCATACCATCATAGCTCAAAGTCCCAAACCAGGAGTGCTGGTGTGCCCAGGGCACCAGCAAGATCATCATCAGCAGGGCACAGAGGCTGCAGAAACCCTCTGCCTGCACAAACAACCCATCTTGTACTGCCTGTGGCATGCACAGCAGGGGGGTGGCCCTGGGGTGCCTCCCAGGAAAGGCCCCTTGTGGGGAGGGTGGGGGCATGGCCAGCCCCTCGCCCCCATTGTCTGGGAGCCACATACACCCTGAGCACCAGGGACTTGATGGTACTGGCACACAATGGTGGGCCTGCAGGAACAGAGTGGGGGTCAGCAGGGGCTGGGGCAGTGGCAGCAGCCTGGCCTGACCCACCCTGGGAAGGAAGCCTGAGGCTGGCCCCCTTGGAGCAAGTGGGGACAGGGCCTCGGGCAGCAACCACCTGGGCCCAGGCCTGCCCAACCAGCTTACCATGGCCCCTAGGTGCCCACATGCTCCTGCCCTCTGACCTGAGGCCAAGTAAAGAAGGGCCCCTGGAGCAGAGCATCTCCTTTCAAATGTTGCAAAATCTCACAAAAGCCTTTTGTCTCTTGCCACTCCAGGGCCAACATCTGGACTAGGGGGGAAAGGCTGCAGAGGCCTGCAGGACTGCTACCTCAGGGTCACCTCCACCCATTGCTGGAGGCACCAGAGACACCACTGCCATATCCTTGACTGAATCCACCTGCTCCTGGGTCCCACTTGCTACCCCACATTAGGGCTCCTGCAGCACCCTCAAGGACTTGATGCAGTGCCTGCCACCCACAGGCATTTCCAGGCTCTGTTGTGGCCCCCAGACCCACAGCAGCACTTTCTATGGTCAGTTTGCTGGCTGCCTGCCACCAGGATCTCTGCCCTGGGTGGCCCTACCCCTGAGCCCTTGCAGGTGGACTCGCGGATGGGGTCAGACACCTGAAGTGTCTTTGACACTTGGGAAAGAGGGTTTTTTTTGTTTGGTTGGTTGGTTTTTTTATCGGTGAGTGGGAAGGGTAGTAGAGGGGCACTGTGTGTAGGGAGGAGACTGCTGAATTTGTTGAGCAGGGAGGGATAGAAGGGGGATTGTTCTATCAATAAAGTTTGTACTGTTTCTCCTACATGTGTGTCCTGGAGTAGTGCTGGTGCTAATGGTGAGCAGGGGGTTGAGGGTGCGTGGACATCAGGGCAGGTGGGCTGGAGTGGAAGCACAGGAAGAAGGGGTTGGCCAGAGTCTCCCACAGCCGGTGCCTTGGAGCCAGCTGGAGGGTACACAGCTGCCCTGGGGCCTGGGCATAGTGGGGCCAGTACCATGGCCAGCAGCAGTGTGGTCCACTGGTGGGCAGGGAGGGAGGGAGGGAGCTGCTGCATGCAGGTCCTGTGCTACACACAGCTCCCAGGCAGGGGCGGGGCTGGGATGAGCTGGGAGCGGGGAAGGAATGAGCCCTTAAGATGATCGCCACATGCTGGCAGCTGCCTCTTGCCTCAGCATAGCTGCCAAGTGCTGGGAGCCATGTGGCCAAAGGCTGAAGCTCCCCATCTGTATGTGTAGATGCTGGCCTATTCCCACTTAGTGCACAGTAAATTTAAGATGGAGTAAATGCACATGTAGACATGCCTGTGAAGGAGTTTGAACAACCTGAAGAAGACTACTTTTCCTCTGAAAATCTTTTAACTTTATCCCAACTACACAGATGGTCCAATAAAGGGTAGTGCCCCACAAAATCCTTCTCTCTCATATTTCCTGGACTGTCACATCTACTGAGATATCTGATATTACTTTATTCACTTTTTCATATCTGCTGTCATCAGCATTGTTAAACTGCTTTCTGGGCCCCTAAGGTCCCATGCAAACACAGCAATTTTATATTGTGGTTTAGGATGCATGCCTGGGGCCCAAATTTAACAAACTGCAACACAGGCCCATCTCTCAAAATCAATTTTTGACTTTTGAAGGTAAATCTCATTGACCTTTTTACATTTACTGAAGTCCTTCAGTAATTTCTCTAACTTTGTACTCATTTTTGGAAAGCTCTTCTTTTAATTGTTTTTTGTTTGTTTCTTTGTTTCTTTCTTTCTTCCTTTGGCCATCAGTGAGACTGCATGTGTAAAAGAGAAAAGACATTAATTAAACTCTCAGTAAGACTGCATGGTTACAAAAAGACACCCTTGTTCTCCTGCCATCTTTCAATTAACATCCCCAGGTCTGAAGTTTACATTTAATAATTGTCTTCAAATAAATTAAATGCTATTGTGTTGCTTCTTATAATGTTCTTTATGCTTTTTAAAATGTTAGGCAAAGCAGATTCCACATTGTTTGCCCTGAATATTTTTAGAGTAATGCTATTGAACTTTAAAAGCACAAGAAATATATGTCCATCTACTTATTATATAACCCATTGTTCCTCAGAAAGCAGCTCCATCTCCTATAAAGTGTGAACAAAACCAGTTCATTAGCATTTTGATGAAATTAGGAGGAGACATCTAAGCATCCAATTGTATTCTGATGGAAAATAACAACAGCTATGAGGCAAAATGGGGCTTGGGGAAGAATTAGAATATATTCAATAGAACTCAGTTACAGTGGTGAAGATCTCTACCTCATTATGTGTAATGTACCATATATCTTTCTGATATACCATTTTATAATTGGTTTTCAGACCTGGAGACAGAATTATTTGTTTTTATAATTAACCTTTCAAAAGAAGTTTTTAAAGTATCTCCCTTTTGAAATGAAGGATTTTCAGATTATTGTTTGCAAACAAAAACTTTACATTTGCTTCATGAAACCCCAGTATAGGGAAGTGTTTGAGTAGAGGATTCACTTAAGCACCTGCTCAGAAAAGAACTTAGATATAGCAGATATTTAAATCCCATTCCCTTCAAAGTTAAGCAGGTGCCTACATGCTCTGCTGAATAGGTATATAGTGTTGAAATGGGATTTCAGGGGCCTCAGGAATAAGATGGTGTGAATTAGTGGTGACCAGGGGGAAGATTGCCATGGATTTAGCCTCTGGGTTGGAGGTTGAGCACCACTGGTACGACTGATTCACGGTTTAGTATAGTGGCAGAATAGAAAAAATCAAACAAATATGTTATTTTCTGTTAACCCCAAATTGTTTGTTTGTTTCACAGTGTTTGACAAATTGAAGGAATTCTTTTATTTGGTGACATTTTTTAAAGCAAAGAAAATGTCGAAACAGAAGTCTAGATTTGCACATGTCTATAAGTGTAACCCTCTGCCCAGCTCTGGCCAGCTGCACTAAGGCCAGGTTTCATTTTTGGGGTACTAAATTTATTTAGCACCACACCCAGAAATTTGGGAACACAAAATTAATTACTAGGGTGTCCCAGATAAACAAAATCCCCGCTTCCCACAAGCAGTGTAACCAAAACATTTAATACAGAAAACAAAGACAAACACCAAATGCAATATGAAACACTACTACTAACTACTGTTAGTCTATAATATAGTATAGTATTTGTTCCACGTCTATCGGTTACACTGTGCCAGAGGAAGCTGCTTGAGAGTGTGGGTCCTTCAGCAGTGCAAGGGGCCCCTCAGTACTCTCAGAGGATAGTGGCATGGCAATCTTTACTCCCATGGAGAGACTGTGTATGTGTGTAGGGTGTGACTGTGGCTCCAGGCAGCATGCACACACCCCACACTTCTGGGCTGGATTATATGACCCACTGAAATGAAAACTGCAGGAAAAACTCCTGAGGAACCAGGGTGACCAAAGGGTACAGCCAGCCCAGACACAGAGACAACTAAAACAAAGGACCATCAAAGGAAACAAGAGAGAAAGACCAAGTCTACCTTCTAGGCTTGGGCTACATGTAGTTTGGGTCACAGCTTCAGCTCCACTGGGAACAGGAAGGTGCAAGCCTTAATCCCAGCCCAAAATTGGCAGGATTAGGAACTCCCAGCTTCCAATGCTGTTAAAGCTGCCAGGCCTAAATCCTGACCAGCAACTCCAGGGAATCAATATTAATCCAGTATTAATCCATTAAAACCTCAAAAAAGAGTGGGGGAAATGGAAGAAAAGTAGGAGAGGAGTTCCCAGACACTGGGACAATTTTCCCTCTCTCTCTCTGCTCTACCTGAGCTTCCCTTTTTGCTATCTGCAACTCCTCCTCCCTGGGAGATGTCCTTCTTCAGCAGCTTCTTCCCCAAACCAATTTAGCTGCCCTTATATCCCCTTTTCATGACATCATCTTGGCCTTGTCCAATCAGGGAGCACCACTGTGCAGTCTTTCTCCCAACCAATTGGCCTGAAGAATCCTCTGCTTCCCTGGCCAATGAAGTGATAGGGTTTTACATATTTCCCCCAGGTACAGGCCCCACTTGCCATGTGCTGAGCACATGGCCAGATCAACAGGGACCATCTTGCCCACATAAAAACACAACACACAACAACCAAATGTGTGTGTGTGTGTTACATGAGTAACATTTAAAATTGGAGGTGGAGCTGGCATAGGCGACATAGTGCTATGGGTAGATCAGTCACCTGAGATATGGTAGACCTTGCTTCAAATTCACTTCCTACCTGATTCAGAGCAAAATATCCCATTTGTGAGAAGTGCTAGGCAAGGGGTATTCTCCCAGCTGTTGAAGCTGTTCCACTTAATGTTCATAAATATTCAATGGACCAAGCAGAGAATGATTTTATAGGCTTGTGTGCACCCTTATGTTACATTTTTGCACAAAATGAAACAGCACCAACTGGAGTAACTAAGTGAGACCTTCTCTGCACTACCCAGAGGCTTATGGTTAGGGTACTCTCCTGGAAGGTTAGATTCTCCATGCTCTGAATAGGCCGAAGGAGCTAAGCAGTTCCAGAGGAGGAAACGTCGAGTGATTGTCATAGGTGACTCCATCCTGAGGGGTACAGAGGGCCCCATCTGTCGCCAGGACCCCTCAACATGTGAGGTCTACTACCTGCCTGAAGCAAAGATTCAGGATGTGATGGGAATGATCCAGGCCATGATCCACCCACCGATTACTACCCCATGGTCCTAATCCATGTGGGTACTAATGATGTGGCCAGTAGAAG
>NW_017728918.1:21835789-21837255 GCF_001723895.1 Crocodylus porosus | reverse complement strand
TCACGGAGGTAGTTAGGTCAAAAGACATGGTCATCATGGGTGACCTGAACTTTCCAGACATCTGCTGGGAAGAGCAGTCAGTCAGGTCTGACCGCTCACGTAGGTTCCTAGCCAAAATGCAGGACCTCCATCTAACCCAGGAAGTGCACAGGCCCACCAGAGAAGATGCCTGTTGGACCTGGTGCTGCCCACCAGTGACGACCTGGTGAGGGGTCTGTGGGTCCTCGACCACCTGGGCAACAGCGATCAGCGCCTGATGAAATTCATCATCCAGCACAAGGTGGCAAAGGCCTGCAGCAAGGCAGGAGCCCTAGATTTCAGGAGGGTGGACTTCAATGAGCTAAGAAGAACAGTCGGAGAGGCACTGAGGTCCCAGAGGGGAGGGGAGTCAGGTGTCCAAGAAGAGTGGTCGCTCCTTAAGGAGACAATCTTCCAAGTCCAAAGTGAGGTAATCCCAACATGGATCAAAGGGGGCAGGAGGGCACAAACGCCCCCATGGCTCACTAGAAGCATCTGGGAACATCTCCTAGCCAAAAGGAAGGCGTATACCAAATGGAAGGGAGGGGCCATCATCAGGGAGGACTATACTGCAGTTGCTCATGGCTGCAGGGGGAGGTCAGGAAGGCCAAGGCAGAGATGGAACTGGAACTACCGACCCGGATCAAGGACAACAAGAAGTCCTTTTTAAAATACATAGGGGTGAAAAAAAGGTACTGGGTAACATGGGGCCCCTGCAAGACATGCTAGGAAATCTGGTCATCACAACAGACGACAAAGGTAACCTATTTAACATCTTATTTGCCTCCATTTTCTTGAGCAGGGACCAAATCAGCACCTTCACTGGGACCCCCTCAGGCCCCAGGGGAGGTGCACCAAGGCCAAGGGTCAGTGAGGATCTAGTCAGGGAACTTCTGGAGTGACTGGATGTATTTAAATCAGCTGGTCCTGACAATCTCCACCCCAGACTGCTGAGTGAATTAGCTGAGGTCATTGCAGGACCCCTGGCATGGCTTTACGAGCACTTGTGGTGCTCTGGTGTGGTGCCAGAGGACTGGAAAAGGGCCAGTGTCGTTCCCATCTTCAAAAAACGGAGGAAGGAGGACCTAGGAAACTATAGGCCCGTTAGTCTTACCTCAATCCTGGGGAAGCTTTTTGAGATTATTATCCTGTCACATGTCCAAGAGGGGCCAGCGGGGGAGGTTATGCTTCTAATGAACACAGGTTCATTAGAGGCAGGTCCTGTCAGACCAACCTGGTGGCCTTCTATGACCAGGTCACAAAATCCTTAGATGAAGGGGTAGCAGTGGACATAGTCTTTCTGGACTTTAGGAAGGCCTTCAACACTGTCTCTCACCCCCTTCTCATTAAAAAACTGGGGGACTGTGGTGTTGAGAACTACACAGTCAAATGGGTCGCCAACTGGCTGGAGGGCCGCACCCAGAGAGTGGTGGTGGATGGGTCATTTT
>NW_017728918.1:21822346-21835299 GCF_001723895.1 Crocodylus porosus | reverse complement strand
GACAGCATGGAGAGGGTCCAGAGGAGGGCCACTCGCATGATTGGGGGCAGCAGGGCAGGCCCTATGAGGAGAGGCTACTACAACCTGAACCTATTCAGCCTCCACAAGAGAAGGCTGAAGGGAGATGTAGTGGCTTGTTACAAACTAGTCAGAGGGGACCAGCAGGCATCGGGGTCCCTGTTCCCCTGAGCACTACAAGGAGTAACTAGAAGTAATGGTCACAAGGTGGCAGAGGGTAGATTCAGGTTAGATATCAGGAGGCACTACTTCACTGTCAGGGCGGCTAGGGTCTGGAACCTACTTCCAAGCGAACTGGTGCTGGCTCCTACCCTGGGGGTCTTTAAGAGGAGGTTAGACGAACACCTTGCTGGGGTCATTTGACCCCATTACTTTTTTCTGCCAAGGTAGGAGGTTGGACTTGATGATCTGCTCAGGTCCCTTCAGACCCTACAAACTTTGAAACTATTAAGCATACTGGGTGAAATCCCTCCCCTGCATCATGCGGGCCTCCCACAGCGTATACAACTACCATAATGCATTGTTCTATGGTGGACAAAATAGTACTACTTCCTCCACAGTTTCCTGAATAGCACTTATATTTACATCTCAATCTAGCCTGAAAATGTCTGAACCAGCATGTTGAGACATTTCTAGAACCTGTTCTATAGTTTTATGTGTATAATTCAACTAGAATCTGCATTTTCACTGAACGTTTGCCCATCCCTACTGCTGAACACCATTCACTCCAAATGGAACCTGAACCATTAGTATGTCCTAGGTGATCTAACTCTACTGCTGTTGGGAGCTTTGCCATTAACTACAATGAAAGCAGAATTGGGAAATCCCATTTTTAAAATAAATTACTTTGTGGTTATGACTGTGTGCACCATGTGTTAAAACACATCATAAACCCAAAGAAATCACTGGATGAGCTGTAATGATTTATAGTAGCTAAGGATCTGGCCATTTGGACTTCAAAGTTTTACTTTATGCAGAACTGTACAGGGCTAAGCCTTAAGTGTCTATAATAGGGGTCAGCAATGTTTTTGAGTAGAGTGCCAAAAACACGCCAACCTCAACTTGTAAGATGTTAGTGTGCCAAGGGCCAACAGTGAGGAAGCTGAAAGGGGCTTGATCCTTGTTGTGGCAGCACAGCTCTGGCCCCTTCCTTGCTGTCTGCCCAGAGGCACACGTGCACTCGCTGCCAGCAATGATCTGGGCTGGGCCTCTGCAGACCTCAGTGCAGCCTCCCTGCTGCCTGCTGCGAGCAGTGCGGGATCCATGACTGGCAACAGGGCCGGCTGTGGCCGGCAGCCAGAAGGCTGCATGCTGATGCACCAAGGTCTGAGCCCCAGCCTGCCTTGTTCCTGGCAACGAATGCAACTGCGCCTCTGGGCAGGTGGCAGAGGAGCTTTGAGGGGCTCGACCTTTGTTGTGACAGCCCAAGCCTAGCCCCTTCCCTGCCGTCCACCCCAAGGCATGCATACCAAGAGAAACGTTTGTGTGTCATGCTCTGGCATGCATGCCAGGGATTGCTGACTCCTGGTCTATCATCTGAGTGCTATGAAATTGTCTCATGGGAAATTGGAGGATTAAAAATGCTGTCCTGATTCTTTTTCTTTAATCCTGGGGTGGGGGGGGAAGTTCTCTTCATATGTAATAATTTTTTCTTTCCTTTTCTGTTAAGAGAAAGTCTTTCAGCTTTTCCTATCCAAAGAAGCCTGTTCTGACTTCAGATTCATAGCCTGGCATTATTTACAAACACACACAATCTTACATCTCTCGCAGTAATTTTAAACACAACTTACAAAACAAACGGGATATGGCTGGCTTGCACTCCTCCAGGAAAACAACTTGGCCATTTTTAGTCGATTCAAAAATCCATACATGGAAAAAAAGCCCTTTGGCCTAGATCTCATTAACAAAACCCCACAGAGTAAAAAAGTGTGTGTGGGGGGGGGGGAGGGAGGAAGAGTTGAAGGAATTGCTCCTGCGGGTATGTAATGAAATATTACAAATGGTGGATTAAAATAAAAAGCAAAAGAATATAAATCTAGGGGGAATCAATTCTCCTTTCCAATCATATTCTACCTTAATAACACAACCTTAATAGGCTCATACCTTTCTGCCAATTTCAGGAAGGCAGCTGCCGATCAATAGTATTTCTTTCAAAAAGAGAGCAAGGGAAGGGATAAACGTTGGCGAATGGACACACTGATTTTGAAGGTTGTTGAGTAATTGCACGATACTGTATGACATGAAGATCTGATGTATCTGCTAATCTTTTGTTCTGTGTATTGCTCTTCAAGATTTCATTTGCAATTTTTCATTTGTTATACCATATGTTATATCTCTAAGAGCATAGTCTGAGAACCTTAGAGTTCCACCCACCCAGCAAAAAAGCAGTCTCTTTATATAGGGAATTAAACCTGCAGGAGAAGAAATTGTAAAGGCTTTGGGGCTATGGAAATGCACTTAAATTGGAGGTGTTAGTTCCCAGTCTGAGAGGCCTAATAGAGTCCTAGCCTTGCATCTAGCAAACCATGGTTCTGTGCCCGGCATTAATTTAACTAGATCACTTTATTTCTGCAGGTGTTATAGTTCATAGTTAGACATGTATGTTCCTGATTCTGTGTAATATTGAATCTCAGTAACCTGACATTATTTTTATTGTGTTTCTTGATAGTGATATTCTTTAGTATTCTTTTAAATATTTAAGTAGTTGTAAAACATGGTAGAAACTTCATAGATACCAAAAAAAGACAGTCTCCTCCTCCAAAGGGATTCCAGACTAAACAAGGATATACATTATTAAAGTCACTCATTATTTGCATACTTTCCTACTTGATTTTCTTGGTCTTTCTTCTGTTTGCTATTTTTGATTTGCTTTGGCTTCCTTTCCCACCATGCAGTTACCCATTCTGCTGACACCAGATGCTTCCTGTCTGTAGGTTCAAGCATAGGGAATGAAATCAGATAGTTCATTCTTTCCTCTTGCTGTTACTGCTGAGTTTATGGTACTCACTTCTGGTATGCAGTCCCATGTCTTTAGCTAAAGGGGAAAAAAAACCCATAGACCTAACTTTTAAATTAACTTAAATTTGGAGGTTTGTAATTTTAAAAGTAACAACTCAAAGGCTGGAGGGAGTATCAAGTGAATATAGCAAATCAAGTCATAGCAAATAATATAAAGTGATAGACAGCAGAGCTGGAAGAGGCCTCAGGAGGTCTAGCCTCACCCACTTTTCAAAGCAGAATTATCTCAGACAAGAACACTGTGGAAAAGTGCTTGTCTAACCTCATCTAAAAACTTCCAAGTAGGGAGATTTCACAACTTCTTTAGGTCATCAGTTCCAATGATTAGCTACCCACATACTTAGTAAATTCTTCCTAAGATCCAAAATAAGTTTTCCACCTGAAGCATGGTATAATGAAAGTTAAATTATTTTAGTAGCAGAATTTTATCTTGACAAAGTTGGAGGAGGGAAGGAGAAAAGCTGAATGCTTAAAAGACCTACACAATGAAGCTTTCATCTGTGAAAGCAGATGTTTTAAAGTGTGAAAAATTTGCTTTTCATCTACCTTGTGTTTGTGGTCAAAATGGATCTAATTACTGACAGAAATGCTATTTCAATGCTAGGAATGGCACAGTGCAATTTCTTTATACTACAGTATTAGCTAAATTCAAATGAAGACAAACTCAAACACATGGATGAACAGCAATGTGAATGTTCAGTGTAGTTTATTTTAAATGGCATTTTTGTACAGTAGACGTGGAGCTGATTGTCTTTTCTTAATATTGCGTCAGACCTTGTGAATTTACCTTCAATAAACAAGATTTTCAGACCTTTGTACATTTTATATTTTCAAGCTTGAGAGCAGCTTGAACACCTTTTGAGTTATGCATTTGAAAAATGGCAAGTTAACCTGGAAAAGAACACAGCATTGATACCTTTCTTTAAAAAAATAAAGACAAGAAAAGAAAAGAAAAGAAACTGCCCTCAGATTGTTATGAACACACCCCAGATGGGCCAGGTTTTGAAATAATTCAGATGTGTAAGTGGGGAAATAGTATACTTTCATATAGTAGGTATTTGCATTTTTAACAACAGCAAATATAGAGAGATAAAATATTTTAAATACAGATGGTCTGACCTAGGTAGAGAAACTTCCATATAAGCTGGCTCACAAGTATTTTATTTTTAATGCTTTCTCTCAAGAGTTTCCTCTCAAGTTATGTCTATACCAGTAGTTGTCAACCTTTTTAAACTCAAGGCACCCCTCCATAACCTTTCT
This sequence comes from Crocodylus porosus, assembly GCF_001723895.1. Lineage (NCBI taxonomy): Eukaryota > Metazoa > Chordata > Crocodylia > Crocodylidae > Crocodylus > Crocodylus porosus. Next base: position 21,831,003 of record NW_017728918.1, on the reverse strand, counting down.
AAAGGTACTGACACCCTATTGCAAAAACTAATTGCCCTTTTTTTCTGATTAAAGAAAATGGAGCAATGCTTTTGTTGCAAAGACCGCTACAGGTCTGAGTACTCTTGACATTATAGATTCCTAATTGGAATCTGGGTTTAAAATGTGAATTGTATGTAGGTGTTCGCACATTTAACAGTGCTAATATCATGTGGCCCCCCATATAACCCCCCAAATGAACTCACAGCACCCCAGCATGCTGCAGCACCCCAGGTGAGAATCACTAATCCATACAGTAAATGTTTGCATTGGCCTTAAGCAGGGTGCTCTGTAAGCAGCAAACAGTATAACTACACAGCACTTGAGGCTGGCTAATTAGCATTGCTGAATGGCAAAGTAACTTCACTTACCTTCAAGCCTAGCTCCATGAGCTTATCTACCCTTCTCTGTTTCAGAGGGCAGTCTGCCCAAAGAAGCACAGCATGCTTGAGGGCACTTCCCCTGGTGACAGTAAGATTACCCTATAGATAGAGACTCAGGTTACATTTGATGTGTCAAATGTAATGTATTCTGAAATGAACTCACCTCTTCTGTATAGCCACAGGGTAACTAGAAATAGCGGAGGTTTCCCCATATTTTATCATTGTGTCCCCACTCTCTTTTGGAAGAACTGCAGTTAGAGGTAACACTGACTGGCATGCAGGTCCCCTCTCTAACTCAGGATGCTTTACATAAAGCAAATGAGTTAGAGCATCCCCCCTGACCTACCGGACATCACCCCCTCCCTTCCTGTAGGCAGTGTTGGAAAAGAGAAGTTGAACCTAAGGAACAGACGTTTTGGAATCTGGGTTTAAAACGTGAATTGTGTGTAGGTGTAGCAGAGTGCCACTTTTAAGGCACTCTGCAGCTATCCACAGGTATCACAACCTGGCTGTAGAGCACTTTTAGGGGGCTAATCATGCAACAAATGTAACTTCTGTCTGTGCCCTCAGTCTCTGTCATGTATGAAGCTCTTGACCTCCCTCCTGACACTGATATCATGGTGCTAATTAGTGCCAGTTTTAATGGTGCATTCATGCTACTGTTGCAAAATGAATAGGTAAAAGTTAATGGCAATCCTGCAGTTGATTTCTCCTGTAGTCTTATACCCATACCTGACCAATTATTTCATATTAATAGTTGTTTCTAGGAAGTGGATAAAATAATTAATTTCTAAATTAAAGAAAATATTATGAACACCTATATTGGGGCCCAAACATTTGAAAAATAGGATTGAAGGAATACATATTTTCTGCTCAGCTTTAAGGAAAGTCAAACTGTTGAACTGAGCGGAAGTCCCTTTCTCAGCACTGGGAACCAGAGTATGAATGTGATGAACTAGCTTTTGACAGCTGTAGACTCTTCAGCAGGTGCAGAAAAAATATCTTTTTTGTTCCAATTTATTCAGTTTAGTTCAATTCAGTACTTAGTTCTTTAAAAATCGAGAAACCACTTGAAAGCTAAAAGAAAAGGAAACTTTTTTTACTCCTCTTATTTCTGGATAAAAGCCATAGACTAAAAGGCTAGGTTTTATTAGTTTTAAAATTTTGAAGGACATAGTGACCAGCAACAGTCAGACTGGTCATTAAAAAACAATAATTCTTCCTTCATATCAATTTGGTTTCTGTTCAGAGCATGTTCTGGTATTATTCTTAGGTAGCTAGAACATTAGAGAGTATTGAATCTAACCAGTTAAAAAAAAAGAATTAAAGTGTGGATCTTCTGTATTTTAATTGAAATCCAACAGCAGGTGAACACTAGCCATGAATTAAAATTAATCAACTCGTAAAAAAGAAATGTTATCTATCATTCTTTACCACAATATCATGTAAAATTAGCAACTGGATTAAATGTATGTTAGGATATGTAATTGCTCAAATGTTGATTAAAAAAATATCCTGCTTGTTAGGAAAAAGAAGTACCAGAATTCAGGTTAAGGTTTTATTTAGTTGCAAAGCAACATGTTTAATGGTTACTGGCTAATCTTCCCTGAGGAAAATAACTGTGCACCTTGAGCCAATATTTCTCAACAGAACGCTCCACTGGCATCCTTAGTCTAGACATCTGAAGGCTGTGGAGTACACCCACCTCCTCTCACTGTAATCAGTGAAACTTGCCACTGTTTTATCACCTCTAATAACAGGCCAGTGGTAGATACGTATCTAGGGGTGTAGTTACAAGAATATAGTTAACATGTGGTAACTCAAAGGCATGTTACTTGAAATTAAAGTTAGTATGTGCTGTGAGCAGTCACATACTAAGGGTTAATACCCTCTCTAACATGCACAGCTCAGACCTGCTGCTAGAGGGCTGGTGAGCAGGGGCATGGCTTGGTCTTGCCAAGTCTACTCTATGCCTCTCTGGCTTTCCATCTTTCTAAGTTCCAAAATCAACCCCCTTCTGGCCTGGATCGGGCTCTTGCCAGCATGGATCAGACCCATGTCACCCCATCAGCTCAGATCAGACCCCTGCCAGCCTGAAACGGGCCTGCATCACCCCTGCTGAGCCCTGCAGTTACCTAGAAGCTCCCTGCAGAAGAATGGGAAAGGGGCAGAGGGGAAGACCTGCCAGGCAGCTTTGGGGTCCATCCAGGTGGTGTGGGCCAAATCTGGGTACATGAGGAGTGTCTGGGCCTAGTCACAGCTGCTCAGAATCTCCCTGTCCATACCTACCCTCTCCCCCTCTTGCCCCATCCATTCTGGCTCCCCCGTACCTCCTTTCTCATGTCCCTTGCACCCCTTTCCTCCCCTTCCCACTCAACCCATCCCCACTCACCTGCTATCCAGCTGTCTCCAGTTGTCAGTCCAGGGCCATAGAGTTCTGAAAGATATCTGGCCTCTCCTACAAGCAGTACCTTCTGGGATGCTGGAGGACTGCAAATTGGTCATTTTATCTAAGTGAAACATCCAGGAGTTAAGATAACTCAACCTAGCTAGCAGGGTCCAAAGATAATCCTTGCACAAAGTGGCAGAACTTTAAGACATCCAGAAGGACTTAGCACTTGTTAACAAGCTCTAATGTGTAGATGTTCACATTTTAAGTGCCCTTAATATGGTCCAATTGTAACATTTAACCTCACCCTAGGATCCAGATCTACAGAGTTTTAAATAGAACTCTTACTTGAAGGTATCACTGAGAAATCACCTCCCCTCTTTTTTTGTCAGTTTAGCTGGATATTGCTCTTGGCTGACCTTGTAGAGATTACCACTGAGCATAAGGGAGAAAACAGTCCCTTGGGTACCCTTGTGCTTCTTATGCAATGTGTTGATGAAACACACTGTGGAAGAGCTACATACTATTATTCTGCAGCTCACTAAATACACATTTGACTTAGGCACCTAACTTTACTAGCTCATTTTTTTATTGTTATTATTTTCAACTAAATGACTTGGCCAGTCTCACAAATAGATCCAGGAATGGAACCCACATGCCCTAGCTCTCCGTGTTGTTCTGAGGTGTGTAATGTTCAGGTGGCATCTTGCTTACTGTCACTTTTGGTGTTGGGGTTGTTGTTGTCTGGGCACTCCGGAAGGCTGGTCCCATTGCCAGTGAGTGGACTTCTGGAGTCCAGGTATGGTGCAGAAAGAATGACTTAATTTTGTGTCCAGTGGTGAAAATTTAGAGGTTTATTATCACTTTGATAGTACCTTGCCTTGGCTGTTTAGCAGTTAGCCCAACTCAGTAAAACTGCAGGGGCAAGATAGCAATTCCTTGCATTAATCATGCTCTTCTACATTGTTTGTAAAAAACAAACAATGTGGCATCCCGATTTATAACCCTCAAATGCCAAAGTCTTTAATGTTAAGGCATATGTATCTTTCTGTGCAGATTTCTATTTCTACCAGTCTCTTTGTCAAATTCAATTTTACTTTTGATATTTTTTTCCTCAGGTCATCTGTAGAAGCTTGTTCCTCCCAAGCTCCTTTTCAGCAGTTTAGCTTAACTACAGTTTAGCAAAACAGGAAGTCTTACATTCTGTGTCAATCCCTGACTCATATATAATTGTGTTCATGATTGTGTTCTATTAGATAAACTTGGAATCATTTTCTGTTTTTGTAAACCTTATTTTATACATTTTACACATTTTCCTCCCAAATATTCTAGGCCATAAAACAGTTCCATTTGAAATGAGTACTATATTACATTCTGTTATCTGAAACCAATTGTTCTCAAAAACTAGATAATTAAGGTATGATCAAATTATGTTGCTAAATCATCATTTTCTATTCTTGGGGAAAAGAAAACATGTTAATAGGAGCATATACTGTTTCTGGAAAACTCAACAAAACATATTCATAACCTGGACTGCTGATGCTAATCTGTAAAATACAGTATGGAAGCACAGAAAATTAGTCGTAAGATTAGATGCAGAATTGCAGCATTCATATGGCTAAGTTAATGCATCAACCAGCACAAATGATGGCACAACAGAAGTTACTGCAAAATCTGAAGTTCCCTGTGATCTCTGAAAAGGAGATATGACCTCAACCCCCTTACAATGTAATTCCTAATTAGAACAAATGGAAGAATTCATGCAGGGAACCAACAGTGAAGAAGTCCCAAACAGGAAAGCAAAAGAGGCAGCAGTGTTTCTAGAAAAGTAAACTGTAAATTGGAATGACTGCAAGGCTGGGGTTCTGGGAAAAGATGTACCTCAGTAAGTGAGAATCTGAGGCAGCTGGCACTCATTTTAAGACAAGGCAGTTGACTGCAGGGTTTTAGGTTTCAGAAGTAGGTGCTAGAAAGAGAATTTGCACTCTGAGGATATGCCAAGAGACACAGTGCTAATCTCTTCTCAGACTCAGGAAATGAAAAAAATATACAGGTGCAGAATGCAGGGATTCAGATATAACATTTTAATGAGTGTCTAGAGGTGGGGAGACTCAGTTAGTGTGGCAATATACAGGACTATACAACTTCTCCCACCAATAATGTAAAGAATACCCCAACTCCATAATGCCATCAAATAACAAAGAAGGGCAACTGGTGATCTACTATTAGACAGTCATTCACCTGTAGCAAAACTCCCAGTTTTTCTCTCTTTTTCTTTTAAAATGCATTCTCTCCCCTTCCCCAACCATTTCTGACTTTTTCTTTCCCTCTCTATTCCCTATAGATAAGTACAAGTGAGCTAAGACATAGAATAAGCTTCAGCATTTTATTTTGGCAGCAAGTTGTATTTGTTTTGTTTTTCCTCCTTTATATTGTATAATTATTATGTTTATATTGATATTTACTGTTCTATATTACTGTTTTACTGGTACTATATGATTTAGGCCTACATATGTAAGTTAGCATAAGTCATGTCAAGTTTCCATGTTGTTTGTCAAGTCTCTATCCTGTCCCCAGGCCTGGTTGTGTAACCCATGACTCATACCTACCTCTCTCATGTAACTTGGTTCCTCAATGAATGGGGATGAATGAGGGAGTTTGAGAGACAATGTCAGTAGGTCTAAAAATAGCTCCCTCTGAATGACTGAACCATGAACACCAATACCTGGATCAATGACCCAGCCCTTGGAACCACCCTCAGCATTCAAGAAACTAAAGTTGAAGCAACCTACCATTGTGCCAGGCTGCACAAGCTCAGTAAGAATACCTGGAGCCCTCTGGAACAGGACTGACCTTGCCTGGACAGGCCTTCCCAATAGGAGATCACAGGTAGTCTGCCCCATAAAAGGGGTAGCGAAGACTGACTCCTTGGGACGCCCTCTCCATCTGAACCAGCACCATGTCACACCACCTATCCACCCAGAGGCCCTGCCGGCGACCCTCTCTGGACAACACCTACTGGACAAAGACCCCTTTCCATCCTGGATAGGTAGCTATCACCCCCCACCCTCTCTTCAACCAAGAACTTGGACTCTGCTTCTCTTCCCTACCTGGACTCCAACCCTTCCACTGAGTCTTTTTTTCCTGCTGCCATTGTGACTGCACGCGTGTGTGTGTGTGTGTGAGAACCAATAACTTCATGGGGCTGTGTAGTGTGTTGTCTGTTTAATAAAACTGTTATTTGAACCCCTAAGTTGGGTTTTGCTTCACTATGGTTTGGCCCTGCTCCAATCACCCCTAACTTCTGTCTCATTTCTCCCTCTCCTGCTTCTGGCTCACTGCCACCTCCAACACCTTTCTGAGCTCCCCTCTGTCTCCAAACCCCCTGTTTCTTTGCCACTGTCTTATCCACACTGCTTTTTTCTTTTCCCCTGAGCAACCAGGTTTCTGCCTCAGTTTCTCTTCTGGTGGTCTCCTCCTTGTGCCACTTATCATCCCCCCCCCCCCAATCTCTAAACTGTCAGCCTGTTTCCAGCCACAAACTCCCAGGTTTCTGCCTCTCTCTCTCTTTCCTGGCTGTCTGCTCCTTGCCACCACTTATCTGCACCTCCCCCCAATATCTCAGTTGTCTGCCTCAGTTTCCAGCCCCAGTCTACCTTAAGTAAACCCAAGCCTCAGTTTCTCTGTAGTCCACCAGTTCTGGTACCTTTCACTCCCTACACTTTAACTCTCTCTTTCTCTCCTTAGTCTTCTCCCAAATAACCCAGGTACCCCAAGCACACACATACACACTGTACCATCCAAGTTAGGAACTTACCTGTGCATGTGCAGGTGGGTTGTGTGTGTGTGAACTGGTAAGTGTGTGTATATGTGTTAATGATATAGTAATTAGTGATCTGTGTATGTGTACTGAGTGTGCAGGTATTGATAATTGATTTTTGTCTAACTTTTAGTGTGTAGTGTGTATATGCTTGAAATGGTGATAGGTATGCATGTGCCTAGGCTGGTTTGGTAGTGTGTGTGTGTATGCATCTAATTGATTTGTGTGTTTGTATACGTGCAATTGTGTCACACCCTCCTGTCTAACAGTGCAATATTGAGATCCTGAGAGTTGGCCTAACCCCATAGGGCAAGATAGCTGTCTGCAAGAATTAAATGCCTCTCTCTTGAACATCAACCCTTCAGCCTTCTACAGCTCCCAAATGTTTGCCATACTCTTCTACCTCCACTCAAGGGGCTTCTACTTAAAATGACAATAACCAAGTAGATCTTTTCCATAACTAATTCATCCTAACAACAAAAATAAAAATGCTCAAAAATAAATCTGGATTCAACTGGGTGGGTCTTGGGTTTGATTGAGATGCTATAGGCCTGACTGGCACCTGCTCATCTCCTGGAACAGCCAATGTCACCTACTTGCATCCTCTATCTGGATGCAATTCTGACTAAACAAGCATATCTGCCTCTTTTTTCTGGGATTTTCAGGTACAAAGGATGATTGCTTTGTTTTTTTTAGAATGGCTCCTGGTCTCAGCTATAGCATTTTTAGGCTCTTGATAGCAGTAGGCTTATCATATAGTCAGTTTTCTGTCTGTCTTGGTGCGGAGTTTCCCATCTGGTTAATCAGATACCCAGATTATTTTATGAAGCTCAGCCTTCCCCCCTCATCTGTGCACACACACATGAAAACACACATGTGCACATGCACACACACATACACATGTTGACAGGTCCTGTGGATTTTCCAACATCATCCCAAAGTCCTAATAAAGACCATCTACTTGCTGGCTTCATTTTTGGAATCATAGAAGGCCCCATCTGAAAAGAGTTGAATAGGGCTGTGTGAAGCTTCACCTGGTGTTTCATTTTGATGCTGTCTTTACTCATTTTCAGCTCAAAACAGCAAAATCAAAATGAAATGAAGAGCTTTGAAACAGCCTCAAAATTAAATAAGGCCAGTTGAAACATTTTGAGAGTTCTGAAATGTTTCAAATTTTTAAGCAGCCAGGTGGCAGGAGGCAAGGGTACCTCTAAAGTGCACACGTGCACAGCTGCGCACGACCAGAAGTCTGGCCACACACCAACGTTTCAAGGCCGTGCACCAGGAGAGGAACTGAAGGTAAGTTTGGAGGCGAGGCAAGGCGGGGGCAGGGACCTGGCATGGGATCCACTGACTCCGGGGATCCACTGACTCCGGGGAACTGCTCCACTCCCCCAAATCACCTCAGGGAGCAAGGAGGCATGTGGAGTCAGGGCTGGGGAGTGGAGCACTTCCCCGGAGCCGGAGGAGCCTCACTTGGGGCAGGCAGTGGCTCCTCCCCGAGGTGAGGCAAGGCAAGGATGGAGGCTGGGGCTGGGGGCTCCAGGGAACTGCTCTGTGGGCTCCGCCGGCTCTGGGGAAGTGCTCCATTCCCCAGCCTTGATACCACATGCCTCCTCACTCCCTGAGGCAAAGTGAGAGAGTGGAGCAGTTCCCTGGAGCTGGCGGAGCCTGTGCCAGCCCCCTGCCCCAGCCTCCAGCCCCCAGCCTCCAGCTCCCAGGCCCCAGCCTGAAGCCTCTAAGCCCCAACCCCCACTGCCTGCCCCAGGTGAGGAGTGAGGAGCTTACCTTCGGTAAGTGTCCCATGCTGCACCAAAAGGGGGAGAAACTTTTTCCCCCAGCCCTATTGCCTGTGTCCAAAAAGCATTATTCTGACTGAATCCTCCACACTACATAGGGCAGACCTCAGATTATAGCTCTTATGCCAAATACTAACATAATATTTCATAGACATAGATTTCATAGACATCAGTGCTGGAAGGGACCTCAGGAGATCATCGAGTCCAGCCCCCTGCCCAAAGGGCAGGAAGTCAGCTGGGGTCATAGG
>NW_017728918.1:21820679-21821691 GCF_001723895.1 Crocodylus porosus | reverse complement strand
TAGCACTGCCGAGCCTATAAGGATGCTGCAGGTTTTTCCTCCTAAGGTGGAGAACCTTGCATTTTTCAGTGTTAAACACCATCAGGTTCTCGTCTAATATATTTGTTCTCCTTATCTCCCTCATAAATAACTCCTCCTACATGGGAAAAAAAACCCCAAAAGAACACTGCATGTAGCTAAATTAAATAAACAGAGAGAACTCCATGTTTGCTAGGGGTTTTCTTATAGCCACATCCATATTGAAAATACCTTCCTGTTGCATTCTTGCCACATCTGCAAGGCCCATACTTAGAAGATTTAATTAAATATATATTTCCTTCTATCATGAGCAGACTGTAACATAAGGCAGGTATTTGTTAATCCTAACACAGTCTTTATCAAGGGCACATTCTCATTTTTATGGTGCAACTAAACTGAAGTCCTTGTTTTACCTGGTATTTATGGTAATTTTATCTACCTCTTTCCCAAGCTTGAGAATAAGTATTTTGAGCCTGAAAGTTTTCCTAACATTTATACCAACTATAAGACTAATCTAGTAAAAGATATAACCAAACAAGGCTTTGTTTCAGATGTAGAAAAAGCAACTATGTATTTGCCATTCCAATACTGGCACAATGAGAAATGTGTATTACCTGGCTATGAATAAAGTTAAACTGGGGATTGGAAGAAAGTTTCTATCAAAATAGTGAGGTTCTGGAGCAGACTCCAGTAGAAGGGGCAAAAAATGCAACTTCTTTTTGGGTACAGTTTGATTCATTTATAATTGGGATCATCTGACATTGTTTCTTACTTTTGGAATAGTTTGGATTTGATGGGCAGACAGTCTCTTCTGTTGTATACCACGCGTAACAAATATTTGTGACTCTACATGGAGTCCATCCTTGCAAAAGGATTGAATTCTACATATTAGCTTTTAAGTAGAAAGGTTACATTGTTTTGAGTCTTTAATGCTCTGTGGTATTGTAAGACCAATGTGATTTTCATCTTCCTAAGGGGATGTGGGAGGGAAAAA
>NW_017728918.1:21819033-21820409 GCF_001723895.1 Crocodylus porosus | reverse complement strand
TTATATTTGAATATATACAAATATATATATATAACTGTGGAGCCTTATATATGTATATTTTGTCATATTAGAATTAAAATGTCCATATTTAGAGAGTCATTTTTTCATATCTCCTTTATTTACCAACTGATTATTATAAAACTTGATATCCACTTGAGTACATTTTTTATTATTTATAGGCCTCTCATATCATGAGGCCCTAAGATGTATTGTAAGTAGCTTAAACCTAAATCTGGTACAGATTGTAATATGGTACTAGTTATAACCTAGTGACGGGAGAGAGAGACATTTGGTTCAGACAAGCAAAAGTTTGGATGGTCAGGAAACAAAAGATGCAAATCTTCTGGGGGCAAGTTTCTCCTGAAAGTTCTTGCGCTATTCGTACACATTCTTGCTCTTACTCCTAACTATCAAGCTAGAAATATTATTGAGAAGAGTTTTTCTTTGGTATATGTGCAAGTAAACTTCTGACCATAGACCATAGTTGGATTTTATTAAGCAGAACTACATTTTGAGTGAAAATTGCATCTCTTGAAAATATGCTGTGACATTTTCTCACTCCATCTTCTCAAGGGAGAGAATTTGAACTGATCCAACATGGGCATTTCCAGACTCTTAAGGTAACCTCCCCTTCCCCCAACTTAGCTTTTACTTTTCAACAGGCACAATCAGGGGTGAGCCAACCAGGTATTGCTTTTTGCAGGCAGTCAGGAGCTGCTCACTTCTGTGGCCATGGAGCACAGAGCAGTGAAGAAGCTAAGAAAAGCAGGAAGAGCATGCTTTACATTTCAAAGAGGGCAATTAGCACCTTCTCAGGCTGAGCTCCATCTCTTTTGTTATCCTGGGAGCAAGAGAAGCTGAGGGGTTTTCTTCCCCTCCCTTCCCATACCCATCCCACCCAGAGGCAGGCAGACAGACAGATGAACATTCAACTTTATTGCACTGGAGAGATTTGTAGGAGCACACACACAAGTGTTAAGAAATTCTCCACTGCCTGGCCTGATTGAGAAGGGACACTATGCACCCAGAGTCCCCACAAAAGACAGTGATCTGCTGGTCTGTTGAGGGTCTCCATGGAAACTGTTCCAAGGCTGGACAGCTGGGGGATGCTGGGAACTGTAGTCCTGTCACGCAAGGGGAGGATGAGGGTGGGGAGGGCAGTGACATGCTGGTGACCTGCCTTTGCCCATTCTGTTGCTTCTCAATGCCAAGCCACAGACCCTCCGCCCAGACCTGATGCTTTCTCTCAGCACTTCCAGTACCCCTCACTCCCAAACCACAGTGCTGTGCCCCTACCCAACATGGCCATGATGGTGCCCCTCATTTCCTATCCACAGCCCCCTGGTGCTACCAGTGCCCTGCACTCCCAACCCACA
>NW_017728918.1:21804447-21818933 GCF_001723895.1 Crocodylus porosus | reverse complement strand
CTCCTGATCTGCAGCTGCTGCCCCCTGCCAGTGCTCCTTACTCTCAACCCCCATTCCCCTTCCCTCCCAGCCCTGCTGGTGCCCTTTACTCCTGACCTGCAGCTCCCTGCCCTGCTGGTGCCCTTTACTCTCAACCCAGCAGCCCCCTGCCCCACTCTCAACCCTGCCAGAGGGGCCACAGTTTTTTCATCCTGCCCAGGCTGGAGTGTGATGGCTCTACCTCATGCAGGCAGCAGCAGAGTATGTCCAGCCCCAGTGCAGGCTGGAGGGAAGAGGAGGGGAGGCTTGTGACACTGCCAGCCCTGGGATGGGGCTGCTGCACTGGGCCAGACAGCTTGGCCACAGTCCCCCTTCCCCCTCCTTCCCCTTCAGGTAGTGTTTTATGGCCACTCAACCCCTGCAAGCATGGACACTGGCCCCTGTGCTGCCCAGCTGGCCACAGAATTCCCTGCTGCCCTTAGAGGCAACCCCTGCCTCTCCTCCCCCGTAGCAGCCCCAGCCTCCACCCCTGCCCCTACAACCAAATGTCAGGGATTTTGCTTTAGTCAGCTCGTGGGAGTAGGGGGAGGATAATAAAAGCCCCCTGCTGAAATTTACGGTAAATTGCACATGGGACTTCATTCAAAAGCCTGTTGTCAGCTAATCTCGTTACTATAGGTACTTTATCTTTTGTGCTGGGGTGTCAAGGTCAGTTTCTCTCTTTTGTATGAAAACTCAAGTAATTTGAAATGAGGCACAGATAGGGGTGTGTATATGCAGCACTGTTAATACAGAGGCATAAATTACAATTATAGAGTTTGTTGTGTTAGCTTCTGACCTTTTGCCATTTGACCTTTTGCCATCGGCATCTGAAATCAAAGACTTTGATCTTTGACAAGCTTAAATACAAAAAGGAAGTTAACAAGAAATGGAAACTTGAACAAAATACCAGGGCGAAGCATAACAATATAGCTCAGGCATGCAAGCACGACATCAGGAAAGAGTGCAACTGGAGTTGCAGCTAACAAGGAACATGAAGGTTTAAAAAAGAGGGTTTCTACAGGTGGGACAGAAAAAAGAGGAAAATCAGGGAAAGTGTGGGTCCCTTACTAAGTGGGGGAGGCAACCTGACAAAAGAAGCAGAAATGGCAGAAATACTCAATGCTTCTTTTAACTCAGCCTTTATAGGCAGCGTCAGCTCCCAGACTACTACAAGTCGCAACATAATTTGGAAAGGAGGTGACCAGCCAACAGTGGTGAAAGAACAGGTTAGGGACTATTTAGACCAGAAGGATGTGTATGAGTCCACGGGGCTAGCCACAATGTATCCAAGGGTGCTAAGGGAGTTGGTTGATATGATTGCTGAACTGCTGTCCATTATATTTGAAAACTTATGGTGATTGAGAGAAGTCCTGGATGACTGGAATATGGAAACTATAGCACCCATCTTTAAAAAAGGAAAGAAGGAGGATCCAGGGAACTACAAACCAGTCAACATCATCTGAGTCCCTGGAAAAATCATGGAGCCAGTACCTGAGGAAGGAATGCATTTCTAAGCACTTGGAAGAGAAGAAGGTGATAAGAAACAGTCAGCATGGATTTGCCAATGGCAAGTTATGCCTAACCAACCTGATTACCTTCTATGGTGAGATAACTGGCTCTGTGCATACAAGAAGAGCAATGGATGTAATATACCTTGACTTTAGCAAGGCTTTTGATATGGTCTCCCACAACATTCTTGAAAGCAAGTTAAGGAAGTCTGGGCTGAATGAAGGGACTGTAAGGTGGATAGGAAACTGGCTGTATCATTGGGCTTAAAGGGTACTAATCAATGGCTCAATATCTAGTTGGCAGCCAGTATCAAGGGGTCAGTCCTGAGGCAGTTTTGTTCAATATCTTCATTAACATCTTGGAAGTTTGTATGGAATTCACCCTCAGAAAGCTTGTGGATGACACCAAGCTGGTTGAAGTAGCAGATATGCTGGAGAGTAGGGCTAGGATTCCAAGAGACAGTGACATGTTGTAGGATTGGAGCAAAAGAAATCTCATGAGTTTCAATAAGGACAAGTGCAAAGTCCTGAACTTAGGATGGAACAATCACATGCAACAATACAGATGGGAACTGACTAACTAAGGAGCAGCTCTGCAGTAAAGGACCTGGAGGTTACAGTGGACAATAGGCTGAATATGAGCCAACATGGTGACCTTGTTGCCAAGAAGGCTAATGGCATACTGGGCTGCATTAGTAGGAGCATTGCCAGTAGATCAAGGGAAGTCATAATTCCCCTCCATGCAGCCATGGTGAGGCTACATCTGGAATACTGTGTCCAGTTATAAGCCACCCACTATAGAAATGACAGCATCCAGTAGAGGGCAATGAAAATGGTTTGGGGGTTAGGGAACATGACTTATAAGGGGAGGCTGAGGGAAGTGGGCTTCATTAGTCTGGAGAAGAGAAGACTGAGGGAATTTAATAACAGGCTTTAATAACCTGAAGGGTGATTCCAAAGAGGATGGAGCTGGACTGTTCTCAGTGGTGGCAGATGACGGGACAAGGAGCAACAGTCTTAAGTTGCAGCAAGGGAATTTAGGGTTAGATATTAGGATGAAGTTTCTCATTAGGAAGGTAGTTAAACATTGGAACAGACTACCCAGAGAGGTGGTGGAAGCTCCATTCTTGGAGGTTTTCAAAATCTGGCTGGACAAAGATTTGGCTGGGATGATTTAGTTAGGGTAAATCCTCCTTTGAGCAGGGAGTTGGACTACATGATCTCCTAAGGTCCCTTCCAACTCTAATTTTCTGTTAATCTATAATCACCATATTTGGGATCAGGAATGAATTTAACCCCATAGTTATGTTGTTATGAACTATGGGGTGTTTCGTCTTCATCTGTAGCAGGGATCATGGCCCTCACCTTCACACCTTTTAAGCATGAACAACATGGACAATATTTGGACAACATATGGACAACATTTTATAGAAACAGGACATTAGCTGCCGTGGTCCCCCTGATTTACCCATGGCACATTAGGGTGTTAGGTCTATGTTGTGTCAGGTTGAGGGCAGTTTTCTGTAGAGTTTAGATTACGTCTGTATGGGATTATTTTGCTAGGGATAATCCTGCTTCAAGTAGGGGTGGACAAGACCTGCAGAGGGCCCTTCCATCCCTATTTCTCTATGACCGTATGCTTAAACATTGAGATTCATCTACTACCCATCTTTAATACTGCCATCCATCATTTCCTTGGCTTGCCTTTGGATACCTTTCCTGCTTTGGGTCTCTTCAGCAGGTCCTTCTTATTTCTCCTTTGTATGAGTCCATACCACCAAAATTATGTTGGTATGTGAGCCACATTGCAAACTATCTGTAACCTAATGTTTTAATTTCAAACTAACACTTCATGTATCTTTTTATAGAACATGGCATCATCTTCCAAACATTGATATAAACATCAGATAGATGAAAGATAAAATTGTTAGGGTGACAATATTTGGATCTTAGAGAGCACTGGATTTGCAGCTGAATAAAGGCATGACCTGTGACCTAGCAGAGCTGCTGACCACAAGGCAGAATAATAGCTAAGCCAGCCATTTGCTTATGCTAAGTAACCATCTTAACTATGTCAACCATTTTTTCTGAGAAAAAGCAGCAAGTGAATCTGTGTGAGTCTGTGTGATATGAATGAGGTGACCTTTTAGGAATGTGGAAGATGGTACAATATGGGACAGAAAAAACAGATTGGAATGTGGAAGATAACATGTAACCAAGATGAACATAAGCAAAAAGGTGAATGGTGATTGGTGAAGAAGTCTCCAGAAGCTTCCAGGTTTTGGTCAAAGTCCACCCATTGACCAAAGAGCAGGAGTCACAGCTTAGACATGTGCGGATAGCAAAAAGACATGTAAATGAGTAAAATGCATAGGCAAGTCCATGCTAATGAAGCAAATAGTAAACAGAAGCAGAGCTTGATATGGAAGGAGAAATGGGTAGAACATAGGAGGGGCAAGGGTAGACTGAATGGTAATGAGCATAAACCAAGGTGTTTAAATATGGGAAAAAACTATTGTTCATTGCTGCTCCCCTGGTTTCACGGGCTGTGTGTCTGTGAGGGAGCTCGCCTGAAGCTGTCTCCACTCTGAATAAAGCTGTTGTGAGCAATGTGTGCTGATGTTTGCTCCCTGTCTCCTCTGGCTAATGAGTAACAAGACTGATGAGCAATTAGACTGTCGTCTCCCTAGTCATTGGTTGCCACATGGTGTCGGGGTCTAACAAAAACATGAAAAGCCATAGAAGACAGAGCAACACCTCATAGAGATTAATTGTCACTTATTATTCTAAAGCAAGTTTAAATGCATTTTTAGATAATCTATTTATGGCATATACCATAGATATTAAATCCATGGGCACATCATATTTCTTCAGCTTTGTTGTTGGCATCTTTTTACTCACTTTATTAAACTCCCTTTCCAGATCCATAAAACCAGAGATACTATTAGAATTCTAGATGTTTTTTAGGAATTCTTATCTTGCCATACAGCTTTAAATGATTGCTCATCCATTTTATACTTTCCTATATAAAACTTGCACCAGTCCCCCTCCCTAAATTGGTCCACCTCCATGTTGTGGGTCTCAAACAAGTAAAAAAAAGGAGCATCTATTTTCTATTTTTATTCCAGGCAAAAAGGGGATTGGACAAATTCTGAGAGGAAAAGCACATCAGTAGTTATTGAGCATGGGAGCTAAGGGTATACTCTGAACTGAAACTTCCTAGACCTTAAATTCTGGAGGCTGCAAGTGGGACAGACAGTGGAAAAAACCCAGGTCATACCCTCTTTGCTTTCCCTGTCAGTCACTTTCTGCCACAAGGTGATACAGGATACTAGGAAAAATGGTCTGACCAAGTAAATGCCAATTCTTACACTCTGGCAGGAGATAGTTGGCCATTTTTTTCAGTGTAAGGTATTCAGTATTCAGTACTAATGGCATCAATGAGAAAAGAAATTGAACACATCAAGTGCCAACCCAAAGTCATCCTTTTGATAAATAGAATACTCTTTAAAATAATTGCATTTGTATTAGGAAAATAAATAAAAATGTTATCTAGAAACCAGCCCAAGACCCTGAAGCACCTCTTATTTTGGGAGACATAATAAAGGGCACCTTCTAAATCATGGACAGAGATTTTTATTGTAAGAAAATGAAAAAATTGGAAGCATGTCTTGCAGAATAAGTCTAGGGATCATCCAGGTATGCTATGTAGAGTATCTAGGTATTGGTATCTAGGGATCATCCAGTGTGGACAGGGAGATTTCACCCAAAGTATGTATGTTCTGCCAATTCCATTGGTACCAAGGAGCATAGGACTGTGGTAGAATCCCTACATTTTCCACTATCTAACCTAATAGTCATACTACTGTTTAACACATTATTTAACTATATTTTTGTTTGTACTTCCACTAAAATTTGCTTTTATAGGAATTCTCCTCTATTTTATATGCACAATCTATCACAACATTATGACCTTGTTTTCTACAACTTTAAAAGATACAAACCGTTCTGTGCTGTTTTGTCTAGGGATTTCACTTATTTTGCATGATATGCTTCCAGTTCTTTCATTTTATTAATATAAAAATCTATGCCCATGAATTAAAAGATGCCGTTCATTATGATTCCCCAAAATAAAAGGAGCTGCAAGGTCTTGGGCTGGTTTCCACGTAGTCTATACATTAACATTTTTATTTACTTCCTTAATGTGATTTTTTTCAGTAACAAAAGTCAAATAATACCATGCAATAAAAGTATGACTATATACAGTAGTATTATGTGCGAGTACATGCTTTATAACACCTATTTCCATATATCACACAGATACATGCTGTGTAAAAAAGTAATAATTATGATATTAAGGAAATAAGGGGCTGAATTATCTGCTGTAATAAACTGATGGATGTTCTTTTGATTTCATACTTGCCTTCAGTGAACCTGCACTAGTCTACATCAGCAGATAATTTCCCTTAAATATGAGTTTCAGGATGAATTGTTTGGTGTTTCTATTTGCTATGCAATTTTTTTCTGGTAGAACTAGTTTAACCAGGTCTTTTCTAATAATCATTGATGCATCATATCATCTCAGACATGCTTGACATTAATAAGGAATGAGGTGCTTTGCTTGTTTGAATGGACTCTGTAGGCTCTGTTCCCCCACACCTATAGCTGAGTAACTCCCATTAATGTCAGCTGGCAGTCTTATTCCTTTTCAATGAAGAATAGGGCCCTATGTATCTACTCTTGTCTTCAGTTCTAGATAAAAAGTTGGTAGTGACATAGAAAGTGGATAAGGAGTGACTCTGAAGGCACAAATATTTCTGATTTTACAAACAAAGTAAAGAAATTATTATAAATGTAGGATACATTAATACCACACATTTCTGAAAATAAAGCTGCAAATAATTCCTGCAGACTTGCATTAATCCAAACTAGAAATTAGGCAAGGTTTCCTTCCTCTTAGTCATGTGAAAGAGAGAGAAAAAGGTAAAGACTATACCTGTGATATATTTATGATTCTAATATAATAAAAGGCTTAGAGTGTCTATCTGTGTGACTGTCTGTGTGTTTGCCTGTCCATAACACTTTTGGGCAACTGTGCATGTGCCGCTGAGAGGGTGGGCAGCAATTGATTGCGCGGTCTTGTCTATGTGAGCCCAAGTTTGAGCTGCTGCCAGGGAGGTTTGTGGAAGTGGCAAATACACCCTGGACACCTGAGCAGCAGGGCTTCCTCACACCTCCCTGTCTGAGGACAAAGGGATGGATCACAGTGGCAGCATCTCCCAGCTGCTCCACCCTGACACCACCCCTAAATAGCTGGCAGGGATGGGGAGATGGCAGGCAGGGAGGAAGGGAGGCAGACACAGACCAGGTGGATGCAGAGTGGAGGGAAGCAGGTGGAGTGGGGCCAGACCTGAAGCATCCAGGGAGGTATGGAGTGGGGCTAGATTCAGACCAGTGAGGGATGGAGTGGGGCTGCAGTGGTGGGATAAAGTAGGGTGGGACTTGAAGCAGACAGGGGGGTGGAGTGGGGACAACCTGGAGTGGCAGGAGGGTGGGTGGCTGGGGGGAGCGGGGCTGGACCCAGAAAGGCAGGGGGTAGAGTGGAGCTGGGCCCACAGCGGTGGGGGGGAGGTGAAGCACAGCCAGACCCAACGTGGCAGGTGAGGTGGAGCAGGGCTGGACCTGTACCAGCATGGGGTGTAAAGCAGGCCCAGACCTGGAGCGGCATGGGGGGCACGGGGCCAGATGTGGGGCTTCATCCCTGCCCACCCATTGGCATTCTTGATGGGCAGTTTGGTAGTTATTACAATAATGCCCTAGTGCAAGGAATCTTCAGTATAAAAAAGTCAAGGATAAGCCAAGGCACAGAAAATATAGTTCTGGAAAGGGTAGTTATGAAAAACTCCTGGTATGGAGAGAGTAAGAAGGCTTCCTAAGAATGATGGATGTTAAGAAAAAATTAAAAGTAAAAGAAAAGATTCTTTTTCCCTACTCCAGACAATGAGGTGTTAAATTACTTTTCTTTTTCAACTCTTCATCATGAGAAAGCATTAAGTGAAAATTCCTGGGGATGAATCCCTCAGAATTTTGCCCTTAGGGTAAATGGGGAGGGGGCAAGTTTCAGAACCTTCTCACCCAGAGAGAGTTTGCATTCATATCTCCTACTTCTTAGCAAAACACTGCAACCACCAGGCCTTGGGACAGATTACTCAGAATACCCTCCAGGCCTCTAAGGTAGCTGACTGGGCTGCTGGGAGTAGAAGATATAATGTAGGTTAGGAGGAAGATAAAAGCCTCATCAAAGACGTTATTCAAACAATTTTGTTTCTTTAATACTTGCATGTGTAGATGCCTGCCTAAACCTAAGCTAATGTGTATTAAATTTAGGCACACTTAAATGCACATGTAGACATGCCCATTATTCCCCTCTTCAGGATCTTGTTCTCATGTAAGGGCAAGCACTTGAAAGTTAGTAAATAACAGATTTAATGTTACTTGTGTAGCCTTAACTTTGTCACTTTTCATGCATGCTTTATAATGCAGTCTAAAAGGCAGGAACAAAATCCTATGTTTTACCACATAATCCCTGACTCGGTGCACTTGAATGGATGGGGCTCACTTAAGAAGCAACTATTTAATATTTTATTTTCTCTTCATAGTTCAATGTGTGGTTCAATGCCCTAATGACTGCGTGCTATGTAAACCTTGTCCTAATTACCTATTGAGCTTCTGGAAAGCCCTCATTATACTATCTGGGATGTCTCTTCTCAGGAACTCCACTGCTTCTTTACAGAACTATGTTATTCAGAGTGCCATCATACTTCAGAAGTACCATTTTCCTGCAGGGACTGCAGCCAGAAAGTGCAGGCAGAGGGTGGGGAAGAGAAGGGTGAGGCACCCCCCACTCCATTCTGGCACCCATCTGCTCTTAGGCAGTACCTGGGAGCTTAGTCTGGTCACCCATCCTTACTCAACTGCGACTGGGTTTCACAGATATTTGCTAAACATAGAAAAATGGTGACACTCAGGAATTCTGGGTTCCTACAATGTCTCTGAAGACTATGATTCTAGGGTTTCAAAGACTCATCTTCCTCTTTTTTCCCCCAGTCCTACCCCCACCATTTCTTCTCCATCACATTCTTTCTCCCCCAACCCCTCATTCTTCCTCCCTGTCCCAGTCAATCTCAGATTTCTTTCACTTGGTTTATCACCCCAGTACCATTTTTTAAAGAGTGGACTAATTAGCTCCTCAGTAAAGTGTCACTGTCTGCATGTGCTCCTCATTAGGGTGCAGTAAAAAATTAGGTCCACTGTAGGATAATGCTGTCCAGGGCAAGTACTATTCTACAGCACAGTAGTTGCATGTAATGAAGTGCACACACAGATTGTGATGGGACTGGCTGGAGGATGAGAATGCTTCAGTGCAGGGGCTGCCTGCTGGCTAGCCCTGCACTATAGCACCCTTGCATCCTAAAAAGCCTGTCCACAGCACATTGAGCCTGGTCAGAGCAGCCCCAAGTGGCAGGCTGACCTCCAGGACACCCTGCCAGCTGAGGCTGCTCCATCCCTGCTCAACATGCTGTGGTCCCAGATGCATGTGTAAATGCTGCACCTGGGAGCAATAAAATCCAGTATGAACTGCACTAGGGTTTATTGTTACATACTAATTGCATGTGTAGATACACTCACTGGTAAGTAGGAAATGCTTCATAGGGAAAATATATTAATAGAATATGTAATCTATCTACCTATCTATCTATCACAGAGTTTCTTGCAACAACCATCATTGGTTTAAGAATGTCAGAGAACATCCTGAACTGTTCTTTTTAACAGTTCCCAATGGACATGTCCTCCATGAATTTGTCTAGTCCTTTGTTTAGACTTGGTTACATCGTCTGCCTCCACAACCTCCTGTAGCAATGAGTTCCACCAGTTACCCAAGGTGTAGGTTGTTTAAATACAGTTACATTTGCAGCACACTGGGATCCTTTGAGAAGAAAAATACCACATAATTGTAAGCTATTATTTTTGTCATATACATTGATGCAGTCTAAATGTTTGGCATTAAAAATTCAAAAGACTTTTTTCCTGGCACTGTCTTTGAGAACAAAGCAGTGTGTGGATCAAAAATAAAAGGATATACTAAATGCATTTAAAGAGTACTTACTATTACATATTGATAACGTGCTGTAATCAAACAAAAGAAATTAAGAAAAAAAGGGGTAATTATGCAGTCCAAACTGTGTTCCAAACCTAATCTATTGCAAATAGTTCCAAGTTTGCTTGAATTGTGAGAATTTATACAATATTTTTATAAATTCTCACAATTTTTATTTTCAAGTGGAATTTTTGGTTATTCTACCCCCTTTCGCATTTAGATTTCTACTGGTATAGACCGGGATCCCCCACTGAGTTCTGTCAAAAGCAAGAATGCTAAAGCCCGGTCTGGTTACAGTTGTAGGTGTAATGTTCTTTCTGTTATACACTTGATCTGAGTCTTCATGAGGCCGAGAAGTGATTATGATGGCTCCTGTATTTCCCACTGGAAGTATACCAGGTATGGCAGATTGCCAATTTACTTCTGGTGAAGCTTGTGTTGTTTCTTCTGTATCTGAATATGCTATGAAAATAGTTGAGCTTTAAAAAAGACAGTAAAAATGATAACACTATATGCACTGCTGTTTTGTAATCAGGAAAATCTGCTTAACTCAGATATGTATATTTTGCCATCCATTTCTCTGGAAATATGTGATCATTGAGGAAGTTGTTTAGGTGACACATGAAATGGAGAACATCATTCACTCTGTTCTCTTTTAGACATTCACAAGTAAATTGCTCACTTATGAAAAGAAAAGAGTTCTCTAATCTGTGATTTTTATCTACTGTCAGTTTTACTCGGAAGTCTTTGCACTATCACATGCTGAAGCAGAAATTTCAAAGAAATGTTGGCTGCTTATAATGGAAAAAAAATACTTCCCCTCCCCTATATTTTGAAATATTTTTAGAAATAAAAGCTAAGCTCTTCATAATCCTGAGCAGGCAGTGTTGTGCATCCAGCTACCATGGCTGAATATGGAACTGGTGGAATAGTGCAAGAAAATTATGCATGCATGCAGCTTAGAAGCTTTGGGCTCTAAAAATATTGCTTTGACATTATAGCAATCTTTACTATCTACTTTATTTTCTCTTTCTGTGGATAGTACCATTCTCTTCATAGTCTACCAAATGGTGTAACCCAGGGGTTGTCAACCAGGGGTATGCATACCCCTAGGGTTCTTGAGAAGGCCCTAGGGGTATGGGCGAGCGGAGACAGAGTGGCACCATGTACCATCCCATGTAGGCATTGCCCATCCAGCCAGATGTGGGGGGGCAGGGGAAGGTCACACGCGGCAGCTGCCGCCTCTCTGAGTTCAGCCACACATCACCCCTCCCCCCCGGCCCTGCTTGACCTCCTGCCGCTGGGGAATGTTGATGTTTGCTGCATAATCTGTGCAGAAAGACAGCACGGATAAGTTAAATCCTTCACTGACTTCTTATTATTATTGGCAATCTGGTAAAATTATACTTCTGAAAAGCATCTAATTGCAAAGGCAAAATCTGTCTGGATTTGTTAGGTTTCTGAGAACCAAGTGAAGCACACCATGCAAATGATCATAAATTAGATTATTTCAACTACAAAATAAAATATGTTAGAGTGAAGCATGGTACATTTTTGTGTTCCTTGCATGGTTCTTACATTGGGTGACACTTTGCTTCCATTATGAACTCTTATAGGCTGTAATCAAGAAGATTATCATGAAGTACTTGAGGAGACTGAAATGTACATTTATGCTAGGCAACAGCTGGATACAAAGTTTTTTTTGTATTGTACATAAGAATAAACAATCTTCCAATTATCTACTTGAGCAGGGCTCTTCATGGGAAGGTGAATGCAGCAGAAGCACACCTTGCTCTTTAGTCCTGAAGTCCTTAAAATACAAGCCTGGTATTTCAGGAAGTAGTCCTACGGGCAAAGATTACAGCATTGATTTAATGGATTGAGAAATGCGTAGTGGGTGTGTCTACATGAGAAATTTCACTACACAGTACACTTACCTACTGTTCAGTAAAGCATCACCACCTATATGCATACATTTGCCGTACAGTAAATTAGTCTACTGCACAGTTAGTCACTACATGTAAATACAAGTACTAAACTAACTGTGCAGTAGATATTGCAGGGAAAATCTCCCCAGAGCCCAGAGCTAGGTGGGACCTGCCTCAGAAGTGGGACAGTTCCTGGCCAGCCCCAGTTTGGGTGAGGAAATCCTCATGCAGGCTGGAGCTGGCTAAGACCTTGCCCAGAATGGAGACAGTTTCTGGCCAAACCTGGGCTGCATGGAGAAGCCCCACTAGACACACTAGACACAGGGCTTGTCCCGATATGCTCAAGATGGGAAAGTCCTGCAGCAGTAGCTGTCTCCTGTCTCCATACACATCAGGCACCTCCTGATGTATATGGGGCAAGGAGACAGCTGCTGCTGCAGCTGGCAGAGCTCTCCTGGACCTGTGTAACTGGGGACAAGCCCCATGCTCTCTGCTAACCCCCAGGGTAGCACCCAGAGGGAGTCTGGAGCTCCCTCCGGCTTCTGTTGGGGCTAGAGCAGGGTTGAAGCAGCCTTGTACCAGGCTGCTCCTGATAAGGGCAGATTTACTCCCAGGAGCTACTTACTGCACAATATTTTACTGTGCAGTAACCCTTTATAGGATTAATTGCACGTGTAGACTTGCCCAGTGAAAACCTACTTGTAACCAACATGCAGAAAATGTCCAAAACTCAAAGCTAGAACTTAAAGAAATGAGTATGTGAAGCAGATGTCAGCAATGAGTATAGAGGTGCTTAGCTTAGATCAATGCGTACTGTTACATTATGTCAGAACAGTTATACCCATTTGCACAGGTTGAAGTTCTGACCAGGAACAGCAGGTATGCTGGTGGAAGAAAATATGTTCAGGGAAACAATTTCAGAAAACTCTGAGTTTTAATAAAAAGATAATCCTAGTGAAAACTCATCTCCAGATACAATTATTTTATGGTCAGTGGCTGATTTCCTGAATAATCTGTTCCCTGCTAGGACAAAAACTATTTTTTTTCTTTGTCTATAGTTCCTTCCCAGTAATTCCTTCAGCTGGGAATGTTCCTGTTTTCTCTAATAACAAAAAAATGGAACTGGAACTGGATCCACAAGACATATGTAAGATATTCAACCACATGTGCAAAAATGTGTCATTTAAAGTTGCTCTTGGAAATAGGATGCTATTTTTTAGAAATATGTGAATTTTGCACATAGTTCTATTTTTGTAACATTTTACTATCATGGATTCATTGGAAAGTAGAGCTGAAAGTAATCTCATGAGGTCAGTTAGTGCAGCTCCCTGCTCAGGACAGGATCATTTCTGACTATACCATCTCAGCCAAGTGTCTGTATAACCTGATCTTGACAATTTCCAGTGATCTCCAACATCTTCATAATTGCCCTTCAAGTATGTGAACACAGTTTTCAAATCCCCGCTCAGTCTTCTGTTCTCCAAATTAAATATCCCTAGTTCTATCAGCCATTCAGGATAAATCATGTTTTCCAGGTCTATAATAATTGTTGTTGCTCTCCACTGGACTTGTTCTAATCTGTCAATATTGTTCTTGAAGTAGAGCCCAAAACTGGACACAGTATTTCAGGTGAGGCCTCACCATTGCCAAATATAGCAGAAGGATCACTTGATTTGAAAGAGACACTCCTGTAAGTAGAGCCCAGTATGTTGTGTGCACTCCACAGTATTAAACACCATCCAAAGCATTAATGAAGTTGAACAATACTGACCAAAGCCAGACCCCTGAGGAAGCCCACTAGATACTGCTTCTAAACTAGACATTGAGCCATTGATAGCTGCTTATCGAACATGATGATTCAACCAATTCTATATCGACCTTATAGTACTTTTCTCTAATCTGTAGAGGTGATATATTTTATTAGACCAACTAAATATTTGCAAAAATATGTTTGTCTTTGCAAGCATTAAATACCTCAGCCTTCTCTGCATCATCTATAACTAGATTGCCTTTTGCATTCCAAAAGAGACCTTCAATGTCATTGTGTTGCCCTGAGGGGTCAGGCCAATGCTCAGGATCTCAATATTGGACTGTTAAACAGGAAAGTGTGGTGTACAATTGCACATGCACACATTAAAAAAAATCAATTAAGCACACATACATTCACTAGGTGCACACATCCCCACCAGACATACACACTCACACTAGCAACTCAGATACACACATGTTCAAAATAACCAGTCTAGGTTCATGCACACCTATCACCAGTTTAAGCCCATACATGCTACACACATCAAATTTAGACAGAATCAGTTACCAGCTACCAACACCTGCACATCCAATACATATACGTGGATTACTAATTCATATACCACACACACACTGATATCTATATATGTATATATATATGTGTGTATTCACTAATTCACACACATACCACCCACCTACACATACACACAGGTGAGTTCCTAAGTTGGGTGTTGTGATGTGAATGTATGCATGTATGTGCTTGGTGTACTTGAGATACCTGGGGAAATCTTAAGGTAAGAAAGCAGAAGTGTAGGGAGTGAAAGTTACCGGGACTAGAACTGGTAGACTAGAGGGGCCTGGGCTGAAGAACTGAGGCTCAGGGATCATTTTAGGTTAATTGATCTTAACTGATTAAAAGACAATGCCCAAAGCCTGCAGAACAGGGGACCAATGCTGGTACAGAGGCTGGAACTGGAGCCAGAGCTAAGGGGGAGCCGAAAAAATAGGTGGGGAGAGGGAAAATGGGACTAAGGGAAAGTGTGGGTGTTAAAGAGGGGCTCTGGGTGTGGGGAGCCAGAGGATGGCTCCAGGGAAGCTAGAGAACTTTCAGGGAGCTGCAGT
>NW_017728918.1:21803165-21804347 GCF_001723895.1 Crocodylus porosus | reverse complement strand
TCCAAAACCAAAAATTTGCTACCAAAATAAAAATGTGAAAGCTTATCCTAAGTCTGAGCTCGCTTAAGCTTGTCTGTAGGGAATAGAGGGGGAGAGAAAGAAAAGAGAGAAATATATATATATATATATAAAGAAAAACTGGGGATTTTGCTACAGTTGGGCTTCTTATTATTTTTGACATACTTGTGGAATCCCTTTTTTGGGGCCCTTTTATGTACCTAGCTAGTTACATCTCTAATAATTCCTTGACCTTCTTGATTTTCTCTCTGTATGCCTGCATGATGCTCTTATACTCTTCCCTAGTAATATGAACACATTTTCACATCTTGTAGGATTCCTTTTTGAATGTCAGCTCATTGAAGAGATTCTTGTTTAGCCAGGCTGGTCTCCTGTATCACTTCCCATTTTTCTATCATATTGGGATAGCTCGCTCCTACACCTTTATTATATCTGTCTTAAAAGTTTAGCCATCTCTCCTGGGCTTCTTTTCCTCTCAGACTTAGCTCCTGGGGAGTCCTGCCAACCAGTTGCTTTGTTAAAGTTTGAGTTTGTTAAAGTCTGGTTTTCTAAAGTCCAGTATCTGACTTCTGCTGCTCCCCTCTCTTCCTCCCTTTAGGACCTTGAACTCTTATAGTTTTGTGGTCACTCTCACCCAAGTTTCTTTACCCCTTCACATTACCAACCAATTCTTCTCTGTTTGTGCCCCCCTGCCTCACCTCCCCCCTTACCTCTCTACCACCTGAACCAAAAAATTATCCAACACACTCCAAGAATTTGCTGGAATTGTTCCAGATTACTTGTGGTTTTTGACTGGATAATAGCAAGGGTAAGCAACATCTGCAGTCATTTGCTCTTGATAGGAATTTGTTTCTCTAGAATGACTGCAAATTATCATTATTTCTTGAATGTCATAGAACATTTGAAAAACTAAGTTAATGAAAGAAACACATCACACTGTTTCATTACTAGAATTTATCAAACTATCCTTTTAGTTTGTGATCTCTTATGATTTTGTGTAGTTCAACATAAAACGCCTTACTCCACTGAAACATTGCTTTCAAAATTTACTGTGTAAACTTTTATGAAAGTTTCCCAGAAATATTGATTTCCATTCCTTACTAATGGGAAAAAATGGAAATGCAACTCCTTAGTATACGCAATATAAATTTTGCATATTTTCAA
>NW_017728918.1:21793027-21803011 GCF_001723895.1 Crocodylus porosus | reverse complement strand
CTGGGGTCTTATGACCCCTGCCACCCCCAGTGCTCCTTCCTGCCCATGGCAGGGGGTCAGACTAGATGATCTGTCTAGGTCCCTTCCGACTCATTGATTCTATGATTCTATGATTCCATGTGAGTGAGCAGGTATATGGCAAGACTGAGTTGGTTGTCACAGAGAATGGGTTGAACAATTATGATTCTTTATATTAAACATGGGATGTGAAAGCAAGTGCTTTGAGCAAAAAATCCTTATTTTATTGACTCATTCTCCTACACTAAATAGAAATTTATTGAAACTTACAGATCTATCTTTATTCTCACAACAAAATTAGAGTTTTTGAAGTGTAAGAAATTTTGTCTGATTTTAGTAAAGAATCTCCTTGCATTCCAAATGTAAAAATATGAAGTAGAGAAGACTCAGTACTGGAGAATTAAATTATTTTCTGAGCTCTGTAAATTCTTATTAGTGTTTCTGTCTTGATCCATGTCCTTGATATATCATTATTGACATCAGAATGACTTCAGTAGGTTACCCATGTCCCTCAAAGAGTCTTCAAAGCATCTTTAATTGTTGATCTTGAAGTCATATAGTTATTCAAGATAGAACTATGTTTCTGCTCTAGAAAAATGGATATTAGCAGAACTCATTGAAACTCCCAGAACTGATGAAAAAACATTTTATTTTACAAAGAAAAAAGCTATTGTCCTTGCAAACTATTTGAGTATAAATAGTTCCTTTGTCATAAGAGTCCAAACCTATGGGTAGTATAATACCATTTAAATAGCTTGACTTGAATGTCTACACTGTCTAAAGAACTTAGGTTTTGTAAATGGCACCAACAAACATACCTAGAAACAAACCGTTTATCCACAGTAACAAATGCAATTTTAAATGTGTCTTGGGCAGTGAGTCATGTAATTAAAGTCATGATGGGATCTGATGCACAGTCCCCACAATTGCACTTCTTGCCATGCCACACGTGCATCCTAATCCCAGGCCTTCCCCTACATCAGCAAGTGGCAAGCTTCCACAGCTGGAACCCTGCTCAACAGATCCAGGTTCCCAGCTTCAGGGGTGCACCATACTGTCCTGCATCTGGGAGCCCAAATCAGCTGATGGCTTCCAGCTATGGGGCCACATAGTATGCCTTCAAGACTGGGAGCTCGGATCAACTGACAGGGCTCCCTGTGGAGCCTTTGACTCCAGCTATATCCTGAAGGTTGGGAGCCCCAATCAGCTTGTGCTCCCAGATGGGGAGGCATATCAAAGTCAGGGGCTCCAATGCACTCCTGTAGCTTGGAGTAACAGCTGACCATGGCTTCTTATCTTGGGAACATATTGGAGTGCTTGACTCCTATGGGTCTCTGAAGCTGAAAGCAGCAATCAGTTGCTTGGAACTCAGCCTCCAGACTCCATGGGAATCAAGGGCTCCCATGCACTCTCGAGGGTGGGAGTCCCAGTTAGCCTGGCCAGATATTCAGTTAATGGTATGACAGTAACCAGTTATTACACTTTTTTTGTGTAATAATTTTGTGCCTTATTCCTTATTTTATAGCTACATCAATTGCATTAATCTGTGTCCAGGTACCTATTTGAATGGGATGAACTGGTTAATCACATTCAAGTATAATGTGCCAGGGGCCATGGACACACAAAATGGGTACTTAATATACTCATATTTTGTTAAAAAGTACATATACAGAAAAATTTTTGTAAGGGAGTCATGGAACAGACCTAAATACATTGAAAAGTATAAGCAAATGATCCCAGAAAGAAAGAAGGGAGGACTGAGGGAGAAGGAGAATGTCACAGGGTACTATCTCCAGGGGTGGCCATAAAGCACCTGGAAACCAAAAAAAAAAAAATTTTCACCCTGGTTTATGGGCAGTCCACCCTGCTCACCTATGATACCTTGATGCTAATTATTAAAAAATGCAAGGCTGCCCTGGTCTTATTTTAACGAACACTAGGTGTTTGTGATCCAACACTATAGGCTAATTGTGAGGCACCATTCTGCCCCTATACCATGCCTGAAGCCTTGCAGATGGCATCCTCATTGCTGTTCTTGCTTTATATATACAGTCCTCTCTGGGCCTCAGACCCCTCAGTCTCTCCTTTGGCCCCTCTCTGGGCTGTTAGACCCCTTGTTCTCTCACTCAGACACTCTCTGGCCCCTTGGTATCATTCATATCACTTTCTTCCAAACCATCACTGGGCCTCTGGACCCTTCTGGACCCATTCTTTCCCTTTCTTTTTGTTAGGGTGTGGTCCCTTAGCCTTTCCCCTACCCAGGGTGACCTATAAGGCAGTGTGAACTGAGGCTTTCAGGTGCCCATATTCTCCTTTCTCTGGGGTGGCAATGTGTGGCATTTTGTGGAGGCTGCCCAACCACATGCAGTCCCACCATGCTGACCAGCCCCAGTAAGGTGCAGTTTCAGGTCTTATCTAGGACCAATCTCTTGGCTATCCTGTTTTATCTTGGCCCCTTCTGGGTGCCCCCATGGTGCCACAAACTCCTCCTCAGCTGCACCCAGCTTCATCTCCCCTCCAGGCCCCCTGGTCCCAGTTGTCTCTCTCTCAGACCCCTTTCCTAGAACCTTTGGCCTCAGAATGTCTCTGCATCATCCATCTTCATCCTAGGCCGCATGCCCCTTGACCCCTTCTTCTATGGCTGTGGCCATACATGGACCTTTGGCCTACCCTAGACCCTGACCTTTCCCAAGCCACTGATATCTCTGGGCTCCCTTGGCTCTGGAAGTCTCTGGAAGTAGTCTCTCCTGCACTTTTGGCCTACCCTAGACTATGGCCCTACCAGGGCCAGTGAGATTCCATAGGTCAGTCCTTCAGCTATTGGCCCTCTCTCCTCCCTGGATCCACCCTCTTGGTCCCCTTAATAGGTGTTTCACACTTATCCCCTCTCTCTCTGGGCTAACTCAGATTCCTCAATAGTGTCTACACACACAACCCCTCTCTCTGGGTTCTCTCAAACCCCTCAATAGGTCCCCTACTCTCAGCCCCACTCTTCTGGGCTTTGGAATCCACACTGGAACCTCCTCCACACCTACAGATCCTTCCCAAACCTCCAGACAGCACTAGGTGTTATTCTTCAAGCTGAGCCTTTGGAGTTGCCACCATCCTGTTGAGACAGTGTTCTCTCAGCAGGCTCCACAATGTTACTGCCAGCTCAGCTCAGGGCCTTGGCTGATATACTCTCTAAACTCATCCCTCCACCTGGGTCAGATGACATTTATAATCAGCCCTAGCCACCACCTGCAGGTTCCCTGGGTCAGGTGACCCTGTAATCAGCTGTGACCCCACCTGCAGGCTGCTATGTGGGCTGCTGTCCCCATTAAAGTAGCAGGCACCCTATGCAGCTTACCACAGGAAAAAAATGATGCATGATGCCATAGGCTAGATGTGTAGCAAGCTGCCCTCTAAAAGGTCAAGAAGGATAAAGGAAACCCCAGAGGGTATAAGCATGGGAAAGATAGAAGACACTGGTTTCTTCCCTAGTGCAATGGTTCTATACCTTTCTTAGACTCAAGTGACTCCTCCATAACTTCTGTGAATTCAGCAGTATCCCATTTTGAAAACTATTTATTAAAGTGCAGAGAGACTAGGTAGTGGGGACAGAGGAGCAGGGAAACTGAGAGAGCTTGAGCTTGCCCTTATCTTCTTATCTCCTCATACCTCCCTTATATCTTCAAACTACCTGCTACACCCTTCAAAGGATCTGGTTGTGAATCACTAATCTAATCATACTAATCATATAATTATCTTTCTTTCTAATAGACCTTATTTTTAAGCTGTTCCTATTTTTAAGCTGTTCTTTAGGAAACCTGCATCGAATGGTCTGAGAAAAGAGACAATGAAGGAAGTGTGTTTTCAAAATGATGTGGTCAGGATTCCAAATTAAAAATAATTGGGCCAAAGGTATTTTCTTCTGTAAGGCATATCACTGTCAGTGCTCTGTTTTCTATGCATCATTAGAATTAATGCCAAGGGTTTCCTAGCTAAAGGGTAAATTATATATGTTAGTGACCTGCAATGGCCATTTAGGGGGGGATACACATTTAACCTATGTAGCCTTTTCAGGTGTGTACAGCTTGCCTTAACTGGCTGTCTACTAACTTGAGGCAAAAATTCTGGTGTAATTGTAGCCCTAACAGATGCAGATAAGACCAAGATTAAAAGTCAAGAACTGACATTATCACACTTTTCTGCCTGTTCAGGATAAAACTGAAGTTTCTGTGAAATTGCTTCATTTTGCCAGTTATACTATTGTTAAATGTAAGGTAAGTATCCTGCTGTCAGATTTTTGACAAAACTCCCCAGTGATTTAATTGAGGTAGGTGATTCTCTAGAAACTGTAGTTAAGTGCTGCCCATTGCTAACTTAAACAAAAATATCATTTTTATACAATATTATACAAGCTTAACTGCTGTAATTTTCTATTAAGTACTTCCCTAAAAACAGAGGGGAAATAAAGCAGTTTCTTAAATATACTTTTGGGCACCAACTTTAATTATCTTTGGTAAAAAGAACAAACAAGCAAGCATACCAATGACAACAAACCATTAGTGAAGAGAAATACCAGGAAAAGAAAGTTGGTTCATTTAAATGTATCTAAACAGGGATTGCATTTCAAGGATATAGCATAATTGAAAAACAAAGGAAATCTATATAACTTCCTTCCCCTAAGAATAAATGAAGCATATTTGCTAATCAATGTCAATAATTGAAAACATCATATGTAGCTGTGTTTACAGCCAAAGGCAATAGTTGCCCTAATAATAAAACTGCCCCACAGAAATGTAATTGCCTGAATTCTTCATAGCATAAAAATAGTCTTTTACTCATATTACAGCTGTGCTTTCTATGATTAAATGCTGCACACTGAATGTATGCCATTTGAATGGCAGCCTTAATGATAAAGTTTTATTTGAATTATTATTCTGAAGTAAATAGGAAGTTATACAAAATATACAGGAAATTCTCTTCCAAATATTATACCATGAATTTTGAACTATTATATCAGGATGCAGTATCTGAACTTTTAAAGAAGCTATCTTTTAATCTTGTATCTAAATAAAGTTTTAAAAAATGATTTAGAACCAAAATATACCATCAGTTATACTTGTGGCATCATTATGCTGCAAAAGCAACATCAAGATTTAACTGGGCAGAGTTGAGCCATTCACATCAGTGAAGATTCTCCTCCCCACCCTCTTAAATAGACAATTTATGTCCTGTTTAATGTAACTGCACATAATTGTGAAGCTCAGAAGGAAACTGTGAAATTAGTTTATCATTCAGATACCTAACAGCTACCCAGTTGCAAAATATTTTCAAGTCAAATTTCACAAAGGGTTTTAACCTTCAATAACATTTATATTTAATTACACAAATGAAAGCAGATGACATTAACACTTCAAAGCAGCAAAGATGATACATTTCCCATCATGGTGTGATAACAAAATCTACAAACAGCATACCAGTACCCAAGGAACTGCTTTGCATTTACAGTAGTTTAAGCATGGTCTCATTTTAAGTACCATCTAGTCCTACTAGTACTTTACATCCCCAAAATGTCATTAAAATACTATGACAAATGTATGTGATGGCCCAGGAAATTGCACAAAAAAGACTTAAATACTTGGCTAGTTTCCTTCTCAGGTCACCCATTCATTTTTGAAAGACAAGCATGTTAGCATAGCTAATCCTCTTTCATTTATGATACTGTATCAAGAAAGATATGATATGCAGTAGGATAGCAAATTTCACACAATAATACTGGGTCAAAACATTATGTAAAAACATTCCTTTTTACTGTACCTGGCTATAGTTATGGGTAGACTGAGACAGGATTAAGTCTGACGCTATCAGAACTGTTCCTCACCACAAAAAGAAATCTTCCCAGCCATAGCCTATGAGTAGTGTTTGAAATATCCACAGAAGCACATTATTCCCATGCACTGCTTCATCTTTCCTTAGGTTCATATTATGATGTGATCCAAGAGCTTGAAAGGACCATCATGAAATCTGGATTCATTTTTTCTGAAGTTGCTGCATTAGAGATGTGCTGCTCAGTATTCTATAGGTTCTCAACCAATCCTGGAGTGAAGGGGGAGGGAGGAAGGTGGCAGTATGGGCTATATCCAAGGATGTGGGGTGGGTGGAGGTGGTATGAGCCTGATGGGCCCAAGCTTGAAGCAGAAGAGCCTATACCACTGCTGGAGAGCAACACAACCTGAGTTCAACATCTTCGTTCTGAGGAAGAACATGTATTCAAACACCAGTGTACCTAATTTTCCCTAAAGGCTAACAACTGGTGCCTCTGTGCTTAGAGATAAGATGTGTATTGCCCTTCAGAGGTTCCTAAGCCTCACTGGGTACATCTACACATAAAATTAATATAACACAATAAACTCTGGAGCTGTTAGAGCCAGAATTAACTGCTCCCAGGCACAGCATCTACATGTGCCCAGGACAGCAGTAGTTTGAGGCATCCCCAAGCTAGCAGCAGGCTCAGATGGTCAGCCTCAGGCTCCAGGTGGCAGGATCAGGCAGCACAGGAGCTGCCTGGGGCACAAGAGTGCTGAAGTGCAGAGGTATATGGTAGATTGATCTGAACTTTAGCACTTTCATGCCCCAGCCGGCCCCTGTCACCACCTACACATGAATTTTGTTGCACTCAATTACTTCACCATCAGATAGTACTGTTGTTAACAGTACTATCTGATGGCAGAGTTAACTAATTTATTGCACACTAATACTGGTGTATGTGTACATTGTGACACTTTATAGTGGAGCTAATTAGACAGCTCCACAGTTAAGCACACTGGTAGAATCACCCACTGTGTTCAGGAGTGTAACAAGTCAGCTTTGCACCCTTGGCATTGGCAGTGTACTGGGCACCTCCTGATTGCTGAAGGGGGTGTGTAGCAGCTTGCACCTTTCCTTGTTCCAGGTATGATTCTGTCTGTCATTCCTTCTCCTCAGGTGACCCTGCTAAACTTATCTGCAACATCTTGCTTTTCCTCAGTGTACAGAGTATGCAGTTGGCAGGGTTTATGGTTTATCAGGGATCCTGGTATGCCTCATTCTTGGCTTCGGGGGTGTTGATTGTTGCCATGTTGGTCCAAGGACATAGGCAGACAAGGTTCTTTGGGCAAATCTGATATATTTTATTAGACCAACTAAAATAGTTAGAAAAATTCTTCCTTGCAAGCTTTCAAGTACAAACACCCTTCTTCAGGCAGAGGGAGCACCTGCAGTTGTTTTTTGCTCTTCCTGGATTGTATAGAAGCCAGAAGCCAGTATGCAAGAATGCAGATCAGTCAAAATGCAATGTGTGGCAGTGAGGGTTAGAGAGGGTGAGAGGGTTAGAGAGGGTGAGATACAATGGGTGAAAAACAGGTGAGGGGAGGAGGAAGAGAGCAAAGTGAAATGGTGATCTGTTGATAAAATGTAACCTGTAACTTGTAGAGAGGTTACCTGGGGTTTAAGATGTTAGGCAGGTTATAAACTGCCATAAATCCAATGTCTATATAGAGTCCATGATTTTTTGTATCCAGGAGGTTGATAAAGTGAAGTCTGTAGGTTTATCTGCAAAAGGTGTTTTGTAAATTCTCTTTGAGGATTAGAACTGAGAGATTAGGGAGAGAGTGGTCATCTTGTGAGAAATGTGCCCCCACAGGTAACTGGGTATTTCTTAGGTCTGTATGAAGTTTCAGTTTGTGATTCAATTTGGAGAAGATTCGGTTTGATTCGGAGGTCAAATCTCTGAATCCAAATTGAATCACTTGAAGCTTAAAACTTTCCAAATTATTTCAGAGCCTACAAATTGATTTGGAAAAGATTTGGAGAAGATTTGGAGGTGGTATTTCAGGGGAAACAGGAACTTACAAGAGGGACGGGGAGCAGGGGGAGGAGAGGGGAGCAGAGAGGGAAGCTGGCCAATCAGTGTGATTTCTCACTGAGTCCCTTTCCAGTCACAGTATCTGGGGCAGTGTCTGGCTTTTTTGCAGCACTTCTAAAAAAAAAAAGCTGTGTTTTCCCTGGCAGTGTGATCCATCACTGTGCAGGGAAGCTTAGTACACCACACATTACACACACACACTCACACACATCACAGAAGTCATAGAAGAGGATATTATATATAGTTATTAGTTCTTAATATTATTAGTTAGAGTTAGTTTACACACAGACTAAAGACAACACAGAAAAAGAAGTCAGATAGAGATTCAGATTGAGATTAACACACGCAATTCAGAACTCAGAATCCTAGAAGAAGAAGACGATGCATTGTTTTAGGTACACAAGACAAAACAGTACAGTAAAGAAACACAACACAGAAGAAGTCACACATTCACATTCCTAATTAATATATCACATCACAGAAGACGACACCATATATAGTTATTAATAATCAATAATCATCATAGCAGAGTCCACTACACAACACAGAGTAAAGAAAGCACACAACACAGAAGAAGAAAAAGAAGTTGCACATTCACATTCCTAATTTTCATAGATTTCATAGACATCTGGGCTGGAAGGGACCCCGGAGGATCATCGAGTCCAGCCTCCTGCCCTAGGGGCAGGAAGTCAGCAGGGATCATAGGATCCCAGCAAGATAAGCATCCAAATGTATCTTGAAGGTGTTCAAAGTGGGTGCTTGAACTGCCTCTGGTGACAGTCTGTTCCAAACCTTGGAGACTCGGATAGTGAAGAAGTTCTTTCTCATGTCCAGCCTGAACCAGTCACAGTGGAGTTTGTCACAGTTCAGTCTTGTCATCCCTTGGGGGGTTCTGGTGAATAGTCATTCCCCCAGATCCTGATGAGCACCCCGATAAACTTATAGGGGGCCACCAGACCACCCCTGAGCTTGTGCTTTTCCAGACTGAATAGCCCCATTGCTCTCAGCCTCTCATCATAAGGTCAGTTTTCCTGACCTCTGATTATGTCCATGGCTCTCCTCTGCACCCTCTCAAGTTTCTCCACATCCTTTTTGAATTGAGGAGCCCAAAACTGGATGCAGTACTCCAGCTGCAGCCTCACCAACGTTGAGTACAGAGGGAAAATGACATCCTGGGATCTGCTTGAAAAGCATCTATGGATGCAAGCCAGTGTTTTGTTCACTTTACTAGCTGCAGCATTGCACTGAAGGCTCATGTTCATCTTGTAGTCAACCACGACCCCCAAGTCCCTTTCATCTGTAGTGCTTACCAGCGTAGCACTACTGTACCTATACGCATGCAGCAGGTTTTTCCTCCCAAGATGGAGAACCTTGCATTTTTCAGTGTTGAACACCATCAGGTTCTCGTCTGCCCATTTCATGAGTCTGTCCAGAGCTGCCTGGATCACCCTTCTGTCCTCAGGTGTGGATGCTTTAACCCAGAGTTTGGTGTCATAGGTGAACTTGGCCAGTCCACTTCTGACACCAATGTCCACATCATTGATGAAGATGTTAAACAGTATAGGCCCTAGGACAGAGCCTTGTGGGACCCCACTGGTCACGGTGCATCAAGATGATTGGCTCCCATTGACCATCACTCTCTGGGTCCTACTGCAGAGCCAGTTCATCAGCCAGCAGATTGTGGTGTCATCAAGGCTGCAGTTAGCCAGTTTAGCCAAGAAGTGATTGTGAGATACCAAATCGAAGGCTTTTTTAAAATTGAGGTATATGATGTCGATCTCTTCCCCCTTGTCCAGGTGATAAGTCACCAAGGCCAAGTAAAACAGGAGAAAGATGTCCCAGGATTTGCTTGGGAAGTATCTATGGATGCAAGCCAGTGTTTTGGTCGCTTTATTAGCTGCAGCATCGCAAAGCAGGCTCATGTTAATCTTGTGGTCAATGATGACCACCAAGTCTCTTTCTTCCGTGGTGCTAGCCAGCATACCACAGCCAAGTCTATAAGGATACTGCAGGCTTTTCTTCCCAAGGTGGAGAACCTTGCATTTTTCGGTGTTAAACACCATCAGGTTCTCATC
>NW_017728918.1:21789056-21792927 GCF_001723895.1 Crocodylus porosus | reverse complement strand
GGTGAATGACTTCCATCAATTGCTACCCTCTGGGTCTGACCACAGAGCCAATTTCCCAGCCAGCAGATCATGGTGGACTCAAGGCCACACTTGGCCAGTTTTGCCAAGAGGTGATCATGGGATACCAGATCGAAGGTTTTTTTGAAGTCAAGATATATGACATCAATCTCTTCTCCCTTGTCCAGGTGATAGGTCACCCAGTCGTAGAAGGAAATGAGTTTGGTCAAGCAAGACCTACCCGCAACAAACTCATGCTGGCTATCTCTTAGGATGTTGGTGTCGGCCAGTCCAATAAGGATAGCCTCTTTAATAAACTTTTCTAAGATCTTCCCTGGGATAGAAGTCAGGCTGATGGGCCTATAGTTAGCCGGATCCACGTTCCTCCCTTTCTTGAAGATTGGCACCACATTGGTCTTCTTCTAATCTTCGGGCACTACACAATGCCAGGAGTCTTAAAAGATCCATGGCAGAGGCTGGGCTATGATGCTTACCAGATCCTTGAGTACCCTGGGGTGTAGATTGTCAGGGCTGGCTGACTTGGAGATATCCAGCTTCTCAAGGTGTTCTTTCACGAGGTCAGCATTAATGGAGGGCAGGGGATCTCCCTCATCCAGACCTCCCTGTCCCATAGTGGGCATGGGCATCCCATGGGACTGATGAAAGACCGATGCAAAGTGCCTATTTAATAGGCTGGCTTTTTCCTGGGTGTCAGTTGTCAGTTGCCCCATCTGGTTCAGCAGAGGTCCAATGTTGCCCTTGCTTTTCCTCCAGCTCCCCACATATCTGTAAAAGGACTTTTTATTGTTCTTGATGCTCGAAGCTAGTTGCAGTTCAGTTGCAGCCTTGGCTTTCCTGGTTTGCTTCCTGGAGGACCGGACTAGTGCAGAATAATCCTCCTTGGAGGTGAATCCCATCCTCCATCCTTTGTAGGCCTTTCTTTTTAGCCTTAGGAGGTCTGCTAGGTCCCTGGAGAGGCAGGGGGGCTGCTGTGCCCTCTTGCTGCCTTTCCTCTGAGATGGAATAGACTTAGCTTTTGCATTGAGGATTGCTCCCTTGAGGAGCAACCATTCTTCTTGAGTTCCCCTCTCCCTGGGATCATGGTCCCTTAGGGCCTCACTGACAAGCCTCCTGAGCTTGTCAAAAAAGTCAGCTTTCCTGAAATCAAGGACTTCCATGTTGCTGACTGACTTGCCAGCTTTACAGCAGATGGTGAAGATGATCAGCTTATGGTCGCTGTCACCCAGCTTCCCGTCGATCACTAGGTCGTCAATTAGGTCATCCCCAGTAGCCAGTACCTTTTGCTGCCTTTCCTCTGAGGTGGGGTGGACTTTGCTTGCACATCCAGGATTGTTCCCTTGAAGAGCAACCACTCGTCCTGAATGATAAATCATATATCAAAGCACAGAAGAAGACAGTATATGTAGTTACTAATAATCATTCATAATCATAGCAGAATCCAGTAACACAACACAAAGTAAATAAAATACAGAACACAGAAGAAGTCAGACATGCACACCCCTTTTGCAGCACAGGAAAGATTAATATGAAGCGTCTGTAAAGGCAGGTGCCAGGTCTTCTGGCAGGGGAGGGAGAGGGGCTAGAGGGGGCAGGGGAAGAGCTAGAGCTTCAAGTTTCCCCACCCCCACCTCAAATATTGATGCATACTCTTCCCTAGCAGCCATGAGGCTTTTGTTGCCAATGGAAGCAAGGAGAAGGGAGCAGTACCTGACATCCTTGCACCTGCTCCACCTCCTCTAACTCCAGAAATAGACACCAGCAGCAGAATGACCATCTCCTCCACCCCAATTTCATCTTTCAGCATAAGCCTTCCACCGCCAGAGGAGGAGCTGGAGCTCAAACCAGGGGACCTGAGTGCCCTGGCTAAAGCAATTCTGGGGATTGAGGAGGAAACAGAGTTTGTGCTCCACACACCTCAAAGTTCCCCTAAACCCAGGTCTCCTTCTCGTAAAGCATCTTGGAATAGGTTGAGGTTGAGGTTGTGGAGGCTTAGGCAAGTGGCTCAGCTAAGTCAGCTGCTCCTGCTGTTGTGCCTCAGCCTGCTGAGGAGGGGGATAAAGCAGCATCTCCACTCTCAACCAAGAAGCAGGAAGTAGCATAGTGGGGGAGCATTTTGAGCTGGCAAATAATCCCAGGTTTGGTATGTGACAGCACCGCCAAAGGCAGAACACAAGGAAGTGAAACACTTCACCACCACAGCAATGCTGCTGCATCTCAGGAAACAGTACCCCCTTGACCTTCTTCCTGCTCAGCCTGGCACTAGTGTGAGCATGCCCAAAAGAAAGTCCCCATCTTACTCCAAAGCTGCTGTCCCCACAAAGCAGAGGCAAGCCACCCTGCAACAGTGGGGGAAAGGTGAACAGAAAGGGGAGGCGATTTGCAAATGAGAGTGAGATAACCAATACCATTTTGGAGGTCCTTGCTCTAGTTAGCCAGCCCTTCTCCCTAGTGGAGCAGCCAGGGTTCAGGTAGCTTATGGCACTCATGGACCCATCTTAGCAAGTGCCCGCATGCACCATCTTTAGCAGGATGGTGGTGCCCTTCCTGTATGAGGTATGCAGGGAGTACTTGATGGAGGAGTTGCACAAAGCAGGGCCGCAGGTAGCCTTGCACTTCACCTCTGACATCTGGAGCAGCTGGGGCAGCGACCATGCCTACCTCACCCTCATAGGGCATTGGTGTGACCAGTCACGCTGTTGATGGGCTCTCCTTCAAGCTGAGGCACTGGATAAGTCTCAGATAGCAAGGGAGATCATGGTGGCCATGCACTGCATGGTACAGGGGTACCTTGTTGAGTAGGGCAAGTTCACCCATGGGTTTATGGTCACCAACAATCGGGCCAATATGGTCAAGGCCATCCATGATGCCAATTTTGTTGGTATCCACCGTGTGGCACACAGGCTGCACCTCATAGTCAGAGATGCCTTGGAGGGGGATGAGACTGCCAGTGATGGTGCTGTCACTACCACTACCAGCCGGCTCATTTCATTTACAGGAGAAACAGGCAGAACTGAGCATTCCACAGCATAAAATCATGCAGGATGTGGAGACTTAGTGGAAATCCACATGCCTGATGCTGGAAAGGCTGGTGGAGCAACAGAAGGTCATCCATGTGATGGCTTTGCTCGTGATGATCAGGATCAATGGCCCCCTTTAAAAAGCTGAGTGAGGTACCATCTCCTAGAACTTGGTGGTCCTCAAGCCCTTCTTCAAGTCCACTGAGACCCTCAGCCCTGTTGATGCTGTCCTTAGCTGATCCTTATAGTGAGGGAACTGGAGAACCAAATGGAGAAGTTCCAGGGGATCAACATTCCTGGCTGAGGCAAGTACTGTCACCAGACATGCAAGCGCTGGTGAGGCAGTCAAAGGAGGGCATCAAGAGATGGCTGGATCCCTTGCAGTACAGTACGGTCCAAGTGTGACCCAATGGTGAAGGGGAGCATGTGCACTGGCAGCACCAAAA
The DNA here is from genome assembly GCF_001723895.1 of Crocodylus porosus. NCBI lineage: Eukaryota > Metazoa > Chordata > Crocodylia > Crocodylidae > Crocodylus > Crocodylus porosus. The sequence goes on along the minus strand of NW_017728918.1, from coordinate 21,789,446 downwards.
CCCTTGATCACTTGATGCAGGTGCTGGTCAACAGAGTCAGGGAGGCTGAAGGGCAGAGGCAAGGGGATGTGAAAGAGAGGGATCCACTTTCCCATGACAGCACACCCAGCACCGGCACCAGCACCAGCACCAGCACCAGCACCAGCCAGTGTCCCCCGTGCCAGGTGCTGCCAATATGGGCAAAGGGCATGGCTTCAGTGCTGGGGTCCAAATGCACCAGACCCCTGAGTGAGCAGGTAATACTGAGGCTTTTGTGGATAACTATCTCGATGAGGAGCGAAGATTCAGGATGTGAAGGGGATGCTCCAGTCCATCATCCAGCCCACCGATTATTACCCCATGGTCCTTGTCCATGTGGGTACTAACGATGCGGCCAGGAGAGCCCCTGAT
>NW_017728918.1:21770654-21784914 GCF_001723895.1 Crocodylus porosus | reverse complement strand
GTAATCCCCACTATGTCCAGGCTGGTATCAGCCAGCAGGAGGGTGAGTTCCTCCTGCTTGTTACCCATACTACAAGCATTTGTGTAGAGGCATTTGAGGCCTCCTGTGGATGTGTGTACTGACCCCTTCGTCCCGGCGTTACCCTGCCAGCTTTCAGGATCAAAGTCCCTTCATCAGGCTCTGGGGAAAGTGTAGATGTTACAAGATGGTAAAAAGTCCCCATGGATAGGAAATAAACTTCATTTTTGCAAGGAGGGAGTTGAAGATGGAAGGCTTTTCCTCTGGGTCCATGAGAGTGTCTTTGTAAGCTGTGTTAAGTAGCTCTTTGATGTGTTGACCAGGTAGAATTCCTTCCCTGGAGGTGTCAGATGGCAGGCAGGGAGGTAAAAAAACTTCCTTGTTCTGCAACGAAGCTTAAAATCCAAAATCGGCTACAAATCAGCATCTTCCATGTTTTAGGGGTGTATGTGGTAGCTGTGTCAGTCTGAGAGAAACATTGAATGAAAGCTCTACTGAGATTTGTGAGGTGATGATTGCAGATGTTCTCCTCAGTGCAAATTTGGTCATTCTTAGCTTGGATATTCTCTCTGGTAAGTCATTTAGGTCATTTCCCCGGCCATTATCTTCCTTTTGAAGCTTCTAATGCTTTCTGGACAAAGTCAGCATGCAGCTGGCCTTCTCTGTGGCCTTCCAGACTCCCTGTATTTTCCACAAGCTAAATGACTGTTATCCCAGTCCTTTCTCCTGGGTCTCTTCTTTTTCTACTTCAGCAGGAGCCCTTCTGTCTCTCTTGCTGCCAGGGTCATTCCTTTATATTTATGCCCTCAGCCTGTCTGGTTTCTCTTTAAAGGGCCCTATCACTTTTCCCCGCATAATGGAAAGAGGCAGCAAGTTCTATTATTGCATTCCCCACCCCAAGTGGGTACCCAGGGATGATGCCCCAACCACCTCTCTCTCCTTCATTATACTCCTGCTGTATTGGAAGTCTGGATGCCTAAGCCCATGAAATTCGAACAGCTTCCTGGGGTAAGGGACCTCCATTGTAGTAACTGCAACGCTTACATGCAGGCAATTTCCAGGTATACTAAGATCTAGCCTAGGAGCATTCCTAAACTATGTAGTAAGTTACCCAAAGATGTGTATGCACCTTCAGTCAAAAGGAGGATATACCATAGGCCCCCTTGACATGTGTAGTCATAGAAATCCTATCATAGAAATTAAGGGCTGGAAGGGACCTCCAAAGATCATTGAGTCCTTCCTCTTCTCTAGGCAGGAATACTGCTGAGATCAAATTATCCCAGAAAGGTGTCTGTCCAGTCTCCTCTTGAAGACTTCCAAGGTTGGGAACTGCTTCTCCTTCTTGGGAAATCTAATTCACATTCTGATCACCCTTACTGTAAAGCAGTTGCTCCTTACATCCAACCTGAAACCATCCTCTAACAGTTTACAGCCATTGCTGTTTGTCCTCCCCTGGGACACCCCAGTGAACAGTTTTTATTCCCAGATCCCGATATTCACCCCTTACATACTTATAGATGGCGACAAGTCCCCCCTCAGTCTTCTACTCCCCAGGCCAAACAGTCCCAGATACCTTAGTTTTTCTTCATCAGGTTTGTTCTCCAGGCCCTTAATTATTCTTGTGGCCATTCTCTGGACCCTTTTAAGATTCCTGACATTTTTTTTGAAGTATGGCACCCAGAACTTGACACCGTACTCCAGCTGGGATCTCACCAGTGCCAAGTAGAGAAGTATCACTTCCTTAGCCCTGCTTATGATGCATCGGCTAATGTATCCCAGTATGCTATTATCTCTGTTGAGTACAGTATTGCACTGGTGGCTCGTGTTCATTCTGTGATCAACCATAACCCTGAGGTCCCTTTCAGACATTGTACTGGCCAGGATATCTCCTAATCTATATTCATGTTGCTGGTTACTTCTCTCCACATGAAGCACTCTGCATTTATCCTTGTTGAACTGCATCTAGTTCCACTCTGCCAACCTTTCCCAGTATCAAAGTCAAACTGGGCAGCATATAGTTTTCCAGATCCTCTTCCTCCCCTTCTTAATGATTGGCATCACATTGGCCCTTGGGATTTAAGGCATGATGGGATCTAATGCACAATCCACAAAATTGTGCCTCCTGCCCTGCCACACATGCCTAGCAGGAGGTGGGAATTTGGGATCATGCATTAGATTCCATTGTGCCTTATTGCTGGTGCAGGGGGAGCCCAGGATGGGGATTCCCTTACACCAGCAAGAAACAAGTTTCCATGGCTGGGAGAGCCCTCAGTCAAGGTGCTCCCAGCTACAGGGATACCCCATGCACACCTGGCACTGGGAGATCACAACTTCCCTGATCCCCAAGGACTAGGGCCTAGGACATGGTACTCCGCTCCTCCCCGCATGGCTGGAAGCACTTTCAGGTGACAGTGCTCCCAGCTGGAGGGGAGACCCTACTACACCTGCAAATTGAAGCTTGATAGCAACTAGCTATAAAGTTCATACACATTTTTTAGGTCAAATTTATATCTGGTTGGAGTTTTTTATTGCATCATAAGATTTTTTTTCACAAGTTAGCTGGTCTTAAAGTAACTGTGCAATTAATCAGTTAAGTGCACAATACTTTTAATGTGTAGAGCAGGCCTTACTAACAACATTTTCAAAATGTTTTTTTTTTCCCAGCCAGCATAGCCTCTGATTTTTTTCTTGGGTTCAGCTTCAACAGGCTTTTCTTCAGCTACCTGAAAACATAAGCTATAAGTTGGGTTTGAAGATTTTATTGTCTAAAAAATAAGGCTAAATACAGATAGTCAAAAAGCCTGAGGCAGAATCAATTCAATCTTTGCAGATTTCTCTAAGCTGTTGGATTGAACCGATAAGGAACTGAACTAACATCCATTGATTTGGAAAACAGGCAGAAGCCTACACTGACCAGGCCAGAAGGCAGAGGGTGCCAAAGCATACTTCCCAGCCTGCAGGGCAAGCTGATGATAACCCATCAGGTGACCCTAACGCCCTGCTTTCCTCCTCCCTGCAGGGAAGGGAAGTAGCTCTAGTCTGGATGCCAAGCCAGGGTCTGCCCCACTCTCTATCAGCATGGATCAGTCCCACTGTCCCCCGACCCTTCCCAGAACCCCAGTCTCCAGATCCCCATTCACTTTCCTCCTGCCCCTTGATTAGCTGTCCTCCCTGTCTTCTCCCAGGGAGCAGGCAGAGAAGGGTTAAACTGCCTCCAGGTCTCCACTGCTGCTGGCTGCTCTGTGGGCCAGAAGACAAGACCCCAGCAGTTTATGTCTTCCTTGTCTGCTCCCTAGGATGACAGCATGGGCAGCCACAGGTGATCAGGGGGCAGGGGGATAGTAAGTGATGATCAGAGGTGTTGGAGAGGGTGGGAGGGGGCAGTGGGATTGATCCAGGCCAGCAGGAGATGGTGGCAGACTCTGGATCAGCGCTGGGACAGGACCTCCTTCCCCCACCCTGTGAGTCAAAGGCTGGCAGTGGGCATGCTCAAAAGCCAGCCCAGGTGCTCCTGCAGCTGGCCAGACCCCCAGGGGGCAGGGGAACACTCCCAGGTATGGGGCTCCCTTTACATGGACAGACCCCAGCCCTAGGTGCTGGCCCCAGGACTGGAGTGCTTCTTCCCCTTCTCTCAGCACCTTCATGACTCCCACTGGCCAGTTGCAGGAGGGAGCAACACTCACAGACCAGTGGGAGTCCAGGGCTGTTAGGGGGGCTCTGTTCCCCCACCTTTTTTCCACCCCCGCTGGGCTGACAGTACAGGCAGGACACAGGCTAGGCAACAGAGGTTTTGCTGCCTCAGCTCTGTGACAGCCCAGGGGTGGGGCAGGGCCAGAGACAGCTTGGGCCCAGGCTAGCCCACCCACCCTGTGAGGAGAGGGGGAGTTGCAGAGGAGGTTCAAAGCATCCTGGGAAGCTGGGGGACTGTGAGTTAACTTGAATCTGGAGACCTAAGTGAGATAGACTGATTTAATCTAAAACAGTTAAGTGTGATACGACATCCATCCAGGTTTATCTTAAAATGGTTTTGGCCATTTTGAAACCAGTTTATATGCACTGAATTTCTGTTCTGTTATACATTTAAACTGGTTTCCAATCACTTACACTGGTCTATGTGCAACTTCTGTCCCTCGCCTAAAGGAGCATCACCATTTTATATAGAAAAAAGCAAGGTTTCTTTTTAATGTACACCTAAATTTTCTTTTCCTTCTAAAATAATGTAACACATCCTTTTTTCTGTGCCACCCTTTTCTTAAAAATGAAATCTCTCCAAGGATACAGCAATATCCTTCTCCAGGCAGAACAGTATTCTCCTGTCAATCTTGTAATTACACCAGACTTTTAGTGACTTCTTTACTGGCTCAGATTTTTCTGCTTGATTTTTTCCCCTTGTAAAGGAACAAGTAGAGAGGTTAGGGGGAAATGCTTCAATCTTTCTGGACAGCTGAATTTTTATTTTCATCAGAACCTAACATATTTTCATATAATAGCAATTTAAGCAATCTTGATAAATCAGGATTAATGAAGATGGTCAATGTCTGGAGGTCAGGAAGGTCACTACATAGGTGTACTGTTAGGGTTAGATAGCACCAATATCTATTAATGGTTTCTAAATTAATTTCATATTGTGTCCAAAAGCCTTTGTTTAACTGTACATGCCAACCAACACTATGATCAACCACTAAGTTGTTTTCTTAAGAAAGATTTGGTACATTTTGTAGATAATGTACTGAGCCTTGTCTCATCTGTATCTAGCAACTTGACAAAAAGACAAATAAACACAAATATAAGATGTAAATGTTATGGTGCAATTTGTTTCCAACAGATTCCTTTCACAGCATAAAGTGTGAAGCTATTTGCATATGATATAGATGTTTGAGGTCCTGATGTGCCAAATCATAGAAAACCCTTTAAAATGTAGCTACTAACATCTTGTTCTGTTTAGCATTAGTTTCTCATTTTCACATTTTATTTTCCCAGTTTTTCCCTCTCCTCGCATATATTCTGTGGCATCTTTCCAGGCAAACAGACCCACTAGAATTGTCCCTAGGCATAGCTCTGGTCAAGGCATGGTGTTTGAGCTGTATCACCCAGGAGTGGTCCCAAGAGTCACTGTGACACTGAAATTTTCCTCTGAAGTTTCCTCATGGTTTTCTTCCCCTTGTTGACACATTATGATACCTTCTACACAAGCTCTATTGTGCTGACTTCTGGGCTAAAGAAAAGATGGGTAAGGAGTGTACATGAATTCACTGTTGCTAAAGAGGAACTAGTGGGCATGTCTACACAAGACACTCCTGTGCAGTCGTTACTGTACATTTATTTGATTAGTACTTGTATTAGCAAATAGATGCACACACTTTGCTGCAACTTCAAACCATTGGTATATATTCTCCTTCCTGCAGCAGTAAGAAGGAAAAAAGTGTTCTCCCTCTGCTTTATGGGAGCATTTCAGATATTTGAAGACTGCTATTGTGTTTCCTCTTAAGTGCCTTTTCCACGAGCTGAATATACCTATTTCTTTTAACCTTTCCTCATATGGCTAACCTTCCAAGACGTTTATCCTTTTGTTTTCCACCTCTGGACCCTCTCTAACTTCTCCATGTAATTTTTTTTAACTATGGAACCCAAAACTACACACAATATTCTAAACAAAGCCTGACCAGTGCTAAGTAAAGAGACACTATCACCTGTCTTACACCTAATGTTCCTCTTGACATACCTTTTGCTTACTAAAACAGTTCTATAACTGCAAGACTCTAGATAGGTGGTGTACCCTCCACCTCTCTGGTTGAGGTTGGGGCACTGGACAGCAAAGACTGTAAGAATAATGAGAAAAATAAAGACAAAAAACAAGAAGTGACAAGCTAGCAAGAAGCTCTGTAGCCTAGTGGTTATGGTTCAACCTTGGGAAAGGAGAGACGTGTCATGGTGCATACTTCCACGTCATTTTTTATTTTTAACCAGTGACTTAAAATGCATAAACATTCCTACAGGGGTGTAGGTTGTAGCCATGTTGGTTTAAGGACATAGGCAGACAAGGTTCTTTGTGTGAATCTGATATCTTTTATTAGGCCAACTTAAACAGTTAGGAAAAAAATAATTAGCAAACTTTCAGGTTTAAAAACCCTTTGTCAGGCTGAGGAAGCCTCTGCAATTGGTGTGTGCTCTTCCTGGATGGAATGAATAGTAAAGAAGCCAGAGGCTGGGCTGCTTGCAAGACAGGCAGTCAGTGAAGATGTAAATTGAGGAGTCAGTGGGTGAGACACAGGCTGGGTGGGAGAGAAAAGGTGGATGAATGTAGCAGTTAAATAGTGGAGAGGTACCTGGGGAGTCAGATGTCAGGCAGGTTACAGTGTGTCATAAATCCAATGTCTATATTTAGTCCATGATTTTTTGTGTCCAGGAGGCTGATGAAATGAAGTTCATAGGCTCGTCTCTGAGAAGGGTTCTGTAAATTCTCTTTGAGGATTAGAACTGAGGGATTGGAGAGAGTGAGTGGTTTTCTTGTGAGAAATGTACCCCCTCAGGTAATTGGGTATTCCTGTCTTTGATAGATTTCCAGTGTGCATTCATTCTGGTGCACAGTTGTTATTTAGTCTCTCCTACGTATTTTCCATCAGGGCATTTGGTGCATTGGCTGAGATATATAACATTTCTGAAGCTGCAGCTGTAGGCTGTAGTAATGCTAATGGCTCTGTTGTGGGCTGTAGTAATTGTGGGGGTGGTGGAGATGTGTTGGCAGGTTTTGCATTTCTTGTCATGGCATGATCTGGAGCCATTCGGTTGTTCTGGGCCTGAGAAAGCCTGCTTCTGGTGGAGGTTAGTGAGGTTTGGTGCTTTTTAAAGGCTATGATGGGTGGTTCTCGGAAGATCTCTTTAACAATAGAGTCTCTTTCTAGTATGGGTTGCAATTGTTTCAGGATTTTCTGTATGGGTTTGGGGGAAGGGTGATATGTCAGAACCAGTGGTATGTGATTCATGGGGGGTTTTCTTCTGTACTGCAGCAATTCTTCATGTGGTGTCCAAGTGGCTCTTTCGAACGTGCAATCTGTCTCTCCGGAGGAGTGTGCTTGTTGAGTGAAAGCCTTTTTAAGATTGGTGAGGTGGCAATCCTCATTCATTCTCAAACATTCCTAAGAACAGGGACTGGGGCAAGAATTTTATATATTACATGTTTGAGTGCTTAAGTGTTGGTACCTTCATGATCAAAGTGGATCTGGGCTGTAAGGTTTCACTGAATGAAGCTTCTATAAAAGAATGTACTCTTCCCACATAGTCACACATTACACTTATCCTAAGGGAGTACATAAGTCCATAGCCACGGTTTTTCTGCCACAGTATCTTCCAAGGGTTTTTGGGTTTGGGGTTTTTTTTTGCTTTTTCTCCTCCTCCTCCTTTTTCCTTGTCTTTGAAGGAGCTCTTTACAATCAAGTCTCCATATACATAGCACCATTCAGAACCCGATCATAGATGCAGTGTCAGTAAATTTTGTTTGGAACCCTGTATTTTCTGTTTCCTTTGCTGTAACTTGCAATTAATACATACATTGCGTTACTAATCTGAAGAGAAGCGGGCTGATACATATGGAAAGACAGCTTTCAAAGGGGATGATAACTGTTCTGTTGCAGGAAAGCAAGTGACTCATTGATGTATGTAACACAGCTTGTGTGCTAGTCATGGACCCAGAAAAAGTTGCAGTCTGTGTTCTGAAGGGTTGCTACAGAGGTATCTGTGGAAGCAATAACTACACAAAAGGCTAAAGGTAACAGTTTTAACATCACAGTGCTATTCACAGTCATGAAAGAGATAGGAAAAACAATGCATGCCAGCCACCTCCCAAACAAAAGAGTCAGGATCTGGTCATCACTTACAGTCTGCCTGTTTCTGCAGTTGTTAATCATTCACTGTATGCTGTTGTGAAGCACTGGTACAATCCTTGTTTGCTATGCAGAAGACCTAGGATCAATTTCTGGGCATGCATATAACTCCAGCCATTGAGGCACTGACTGTCCAGACTTCATCTGTCCTTTGGATTCTGTCTAAATAGTCTAAAGGGGGAACAAAGGTCTGGGCAGCCTCCATCCTCCTATCTAGGCATGCACACTGAAGGTCCTTGTGACCTCTCATGCACACACCATGATCCACAAGGATTGATGGTTGCCTATTAATCACTCTCATATTGTCATCATTGTATGGGCTTTCAGATATAATGAGAACCCAGCTAGATAGTTACAGATAATTATCTAAGAAGAGCTAAGAACCAAGCACAACAGTAGCTTTTATTGAGGTAAAACACTTCAGCACTGATTAGTTCTAGAGTCATTTCAGTGCTGTAGGAATAAAAGCTACATTTTCACACACAAATTTAAAGTGAACTTTTTTTCCCAATAGCAAGTTAGAAGAAAAAAAAAATGTTTAACAGGAATTAGGGTGGGGGAGGAAAGAGTCTTGCTTTAGTTTCACTATTGCTTAGAAGCAGTTTCTTTACTAGTAACCCAACACCCTCAGTAAAATTACAGTTGTCATAATTTTAGAGCAGAATCAGAGCGGCCTGAAATGCAAATATAGGTAAGATTATCAAATTTTAAAAGATATTTTGTGTAATTGTTTCTATTTAAATGAATCCATTTCAAGTCATATATTAATATCACACTCTTGTGCACCAGTCTTATAATTCTGTGCCAGTCACTTATTGTTGCTGAACTGTCTACAGGAAAATATTCTACCATAGAAGTAGGTAGGTAGGTTAAATAAGTACTTCTGTGGCCATGTGAAATGTAATGTCTGTCAATAGCTTCTCAACTACTTCTAACCACAAAAAACATTGTAAAAAGAAGTTTTCTTCCTTTGTGTCATGTCTGACAACAGGCAGTGTCAGGTGTCTTGCAGGGAAACATAATTATAAAGTACATTTTTATGATGAATTAATTCTTCTGGTCTGTGCCCAGAAGGATACTCTTGACAAGGCTAAGGTACTAAATGGAAACCTTTTCAAAACTGTTGAAAGTTATGTAGCTCAATACCCTGCATGAGAGCAGGAATTTCTATACTCCTCCTTCTGATATTCCTTTTAAACTATTTTCTCAGCCTATTCACTCACATCAATTTGTGATCATCTTGATACCAGTGAATTTTCCCCATTAACCATTTCCTTGAGGAACTTGTGACATTGAAACAGATGTGAAGACTAAGACTTTTAGGCAAAATACCCAAGGATGTTAATAGTGCAGAATAAAGTTATAACAGACCTTATTGTTAAAGCTATTTCTTTACTAAACATTCCTTAACTAGTATCCTTAGTGTCTCTGGGGTTTCATCTAAAAGGCCCCTACAGAGTAGACCACTTCATACTCAATTTTTCCCATGGCAATATAATAATTTCAATCAATCAATGATATAATAAAAAATATTCAGAATGAAGTTGTGTCACTATAAACAACAACTTTGAAGCCCTTATTTCAACACCTGTGGCTTATATCCTTTTCTTCAAATGGTACCTTTTATATTAATCTCTCTTCACACATCAGACATTCTAAGCCTTTCATCTCCCTTGGTGCCTCTGCTTAGAATTTGATTCTAGTTTATAGAAGTTATTTTTACACTAAGAATATCAAAATTGCACTAAAGATTTCAAGTGAAGTAACACTGAATGGGTATATAAATATATTATTGCTTTCTAGAACTTATAGATTAAACTATTCCTATTCCTCTAAGTACACCCCAAAACAACTTCAGTCCATGTCTAGTTTGTTATCTAATATGGCTCCCAGAATTGTCTCTATACCAGCAGCTCTCCAGAAGGCTCTCTCGTCATTGGCAGTCCCTCAAAGTCGAGGATTATGTCCATCAGGCTTGATGGGTCCTCAGGTGACTGAGGAGCCGGATTCCAGATACAGACATTCTTCAGCAAAGGGGGCATGTTGTTATGCAGGGGAGTGTCATTCACAGTCGTTGGCACCAGGTGGTACCACACCGAATGGTCAGCAGCTTGCTCCTCCATGTGGTACAGTCATTCAATTTTTAGATCATTCTCTTAATCTTCACCCACAAGTTCATTATGTAAACCAAATCTCAGCAACAACAACTTTGAATTATCGCTAGATTTTCACATCACTCCAAACTATGTTCCCTACCACTATCATTCAGTCCATGTATGTTTCTCCTTCCAAAATTTTGAAGATATTTAACAGTGCTAAGACTGGCTCTGATGGGGCACTGTGCAACATTTCACCCAATGACATAATAATAACAACAAGAATAAATTTTACAGATTAGGTTACATAACACCTCCCCCCCCCCACCAAAGGAAAAATCCATTCAGGCTGTACCTTACTGCGTATAGTATCAGTGATGTCTTGCCAGTCTGGACAACATAGTATCATAGAACCATGGGACTTGAATGGATTTCAGAAGGTCATCTAATTCAAACTCCTGTGTCTGGGAGGTTCCTGGACTAAGAGGCTTCAGGAAGCCCCTTTGCCCCAGACCCAGGGGCAGGGCAAACGTTTACCTGTTACAGGTGCCCGGACGGCATGGCCCGCTTAAAAGACGGACCGGAATCAGACCCGGGCGCGGGAGCTGTGGAACCGGAAGTGCCGGGGCGAACAGCGATTGACCGCAGGGAAGCGGAGGGACGGATGCACGCCACCCGGCGTGGAGTCCACACATTCTGGAGCAGCAGTAGGACACCGCCAGGATGCATGACGAGGAGGCTGGGATCCAGCAGTGAGTCGAGTGACTGTGACGCACTGGAGTAGCGGACTCCGGCGGGACAAGGGCAGAGGAGAGTCTTGGTGTCCATGGAGGCAACAGAGGTTGTTGGCGACAGCCCCGCTAGGCGGGAGTGGAGGAGGGGCACAGGACCCTTCATCAAAGAAGACTCCAGCGATAGGAGCAGACCTGGCACAGGAGGCGGGCAGGACTTTACCTACGAACGCCAGAAGGGTCCGGAACATTATTCCCCAACACTTCTGGTGAGGTTTGGACTGAAATTGGTTGAAAGAGCTGTAAAGACGTTTTCCACCTGGAGGCACAGGCAAGGGTGTAGGGGTGGAGGAGCCCTCAATAGCTCACGGATCACCGGTCTCACTTATGGACTTTTGCATGCAATGGACAAAATTCCAACTGAACCGTTGAAACATCAAAGTCGTGGCAGGAGAGCTTGGTGCGTGCGGACTGAGAGGGAGACTGGTTACAGAAAAACTTGGACATTTGAACCGGACAAGAAAGACGAATGATCGACTCATTCACACCCTGCTCAAGGCAGGATCAAATGCTTGTCTAACCTGCCCTTAAAATCTATCTATGAGAGATTCTACAATCTCTCTAGATAATCCATTCTGCTGCTAGAAAGATCTTCCTCCTCTAACTTTAATATCCATTGTTGTAATTTAGACCCATTACTTTTTGTCCTGTCCCAAAAAGGATTGATCATTATCTTCCTAATAAAAACCTATTTTATGCTTGAAGACTGTTGTCTAATGCCCCTTCATTATTCTTTTTTCTAATCTAAGCAATCCTAGTTCTTCCAACCTTTATTCATGTGCCATGTTTTCTTTGCCTCTGATCAGTTTTGATGATCTCCTCTGGACTTCTTCCACATCTTTGTCTGCATCTTTCTTAAAATGTAGTGTCCAGAACTGAACTTCAGGTGTGGCGTCATCTTAATCCTTCTTTCCCCAGTGACTGTATTACTGGTTTCATTTCAAAAGAAGCACTGGAAAAGGGGATAAATTTCTAACCTGTAGCATGGTGTTTGGAACACAATGGCCACATCGATATGCGTGCTTAACTGCAGAGTAGACTAATTAGCTCCATAATAAAGGATCACCATCTACATGTGTGACAGTATTAGGCCGCAGTAAATTAATTAACTCCACTGTAAGATAGTACTGTCAGTGACAGCACTATGTTATGGTGGGGTAATTAAATATGATTAAATGCACATGTAGACACTGCCCCACAGATGTAAATTGCTCCCAGTCACCCCAGTCAGCAACGGGCTAGATTCCTGCCTGCCACCTAGCCATACAGTCTGCACTTCCAGCCTCAGACAGCCTCTCTGCTGCCCAGTGCCACCACTTGGATCCTGAGATTGAGTGACTCAGGCATAAACTGCTCTGCCCTGAGTCAAACTGCTGCTGTCCTGGGCACGAATTTAAACACTACACCTGGGAGTAGTTTATTCCAACTCAAACTGCTCCAGAGTTTATTGCTTTGAATTAATTTCATGAGTAGCTGCACCCAGTGCTAACAAGGCAGAGACCTGGGTTCAAAACTCCTCTGGCTGAGGGAGCCTAGCTTATGGCTTCTCGCAGAATGCAGCCAGTCAGGTCTTTCAGGAAAAAAGCAGTAGATGCAAGGTGTGTGCATGATTCTCCTTCTCTGTTGCTAGTGTGCATGCCCAGTCCATGCAAATACATCATTGGTGTGTAAGTGCTTCAAATGCCCAACAAATGATCCCAAAATGGCTATTTAAATGACCAAAGAAGAATATAATGTCAGCGTTTGTATACATTTAAATCCATCATCCAAATTATTAATGAAAACATGTAGTTTTACTAGCTTTGGGATGGGTCCCTGGAGAACCTCACTTACATCTTTTAGTTTGGCACTGAATTAGCCAATTATGCTCCCACTATATAGGAGCTGCATATGTGCCACATTTCCTTAGGTTAGGTGACTATGGTAGAGGACCATGTCAAAGTCCTTACTAAATTTTTGAGGACTATCACAGCCACTGCTCTCTCCTACATAAGCCCCATTACTTTGTCATAGAAGGAAAATAGTTTGGTTAGGTAAGATTTAATCTTGACAAATCTATTTGGCTGTTACTTATTCTTTCTTATCCTCAATGTGCTTACAGATTGATTGATTGATAATATCCAGTATCTTCCCAGCTAGCAAAGGCAGAATGAATGGTCTATAATTTTCTTGTTCTTCTTTTTTCCCCCTTTAAAAAATTGCATACTGTATTTATCCTGTCCCAGTCCTCACCTGATTTCTCTGAATTCTCAATGGCTATAGCCCCTGACTATTTTAAGATGATTATTGTCATTTCCCCTTCAGCCTTCTCTTCTCTCGTCTAAATGATCCAAATCTCTTCAACATATCATTGCATGTTATTACTTCAACCAGTTTCTTACTTAGTAAAAAAGATGGCGGTCCAACTTCAGAGCAGCTGGGGGGCCACATGCCTCACTGGTTCTGAGCCCTGGGCTCCACACCTTCCAGGCCACATGCTGCACAGGCTCCCTGAGACCCCCACCATACAGGCAACAGAAAGCTCTCACAACATGAACAACACAAAGCTCCCTTCCATTGCTGTGCATAGGCAGTGAAAGCCCCCCATACCAACACTACCACACAGTGAGCAAGCTTACTGGGCTCTTTCTCATCGTGCTACCCTGGCACAGAGACCCTGCCACTGCAGGACTAGGAGTAACTGAGGGGCAGAGGCAGGGGCAGGGGCAGGAAAGAGGCAGCCAAGGAGAAGCATTTTCTGGTCAAATGAAGCTCATGGGCTGCCAGTTGGAAAGCCCTGGTGTAGGATGAGCACATCAGGCTCTGCAGATTTCAGAACAAGGGCATTTATACATGTGCTCAAGTAGTGGCAGGGGCAGGGGTGCTTTAATTAGAGTGGCTTAGAGAACCAGAGCCGGTCTAATTAAGAGCCAGATCCTGGAGTGTTTTGTTTCAGAACAAGACAAAATGGGGATAAATCATTGTATCATTGCACCCAACCATTTAACCAATTAGCTGACACTCATTAAAACCATTCATTTACCTCAGTGAGAGTTTGTTGGAGTTAAGGATTTAAAGACTTGGCCTATATAGATATATATAGTACGTGTATCAGGACCATAGGCAGTGGAAGAGGGGTCTAATGAGGCTTAGCCCCCCCAAACACAGGGCAGCAGTAGGACTGCAAGGCAGACTGACCGCACACTTCTGGTAGCTATAGCAGGGGTAGGGAGGGGAACGCAGGCAGCAACAAGAAAGGGAGTGGGGCTGGGGCAGCCTGAGGCTAGGGTAGGCACAGCACAGCTGGGGCAGTGTGGGGCACAGGACAGGCTTGTACAAGGGGTATGACTCCTGCTGCTACATGCACACTGGGAGGCATGTGCCCCTGGACCTGTGCGGGGCAGATCAGGCAGCAGTTGAGGGCTGGGCCAGGATGGCACCGGGCTCCTCCTGGTGGAGGAGGGGCTGGGCTGGACCAGGCTGTGCTTGGGGTGGG
>NW_017728918.1:21769256-21770554 GCF_001723895.1 Crocodylus porosus | reverse complement strand
TGGGGTGGGTGGGGGTGGCACTGGGAGGGGACTATGGAGGGGGACTGAAGCAACCCCAAAATTCACCGTGGCCCCTCCAACCCCCCCCTCCCAGTATCACTGCAATCAGCCCCGAGTGCAGCCCCCACTGGAAAGAGCCCAGTGCAGCCCCAGCCCCATCCTGCAGTAGCAGCCTGCCCTGCCTCATGTATATCTGTGGGCACATACCTCCCATATGCCCCCCCAGGGCACACGCAGTGGAGGGATCCACCAGCCCCTCCCCAAACTCCCTGGATGAGCCACGACTCTGTCCCTTGCTCTGTCCTGTGCCCCAGCCCCAGCCCCACTCCTCCCATCCCATGACCCTTTCTCCTCCCCCCCACAAACTTACCTGCTTGGGGATGCGGGTGCATGTGCATGTGTGCACATGCTTAGCCCCCCACAAAAAAAAATTCTCCCTCCACCTATAATCAAGACCCACCTCTGAAGTTGATTGTAATATTCTCTTGCACCCACACAAAGCTTGTTCTTCCCATTCTGTCTTCCCAGGGTACTGTGCTGTTATCTCACCTGCCATGTTTTGATGGCAAATAAATACAATTTTGGGGAGGCAGCACTCAGAATACAAAAGTAAGCTTCAAGTGCTTCACTCTGACATGTTAATCAGTTGGCCAACTTGAACTGGTCTGATCTCTGTACTTAGTTCCTTTGCTCTTTCAAACTGGCCACAAATACTTTACTCATCCAGGTTCTATTTGGGGTTTTCTCTCTCTCTGTCTAGCACTCCAAGCTTGCTGCCCTTTTTAAGGCTAGCTCTTTCGGTAGCACCTCTAACTACCTCATCCTTCCTCGAGCCTGCAGCCTCTTCTTGGCTTGCAACGCTGATCTTTATTATGCTTGCTTGTCATAGAATCATAGAAGTAGGGTCGGAAGGGACCTTATAGATCTTCAAGTCCGACCCCTGCCAGGGCAGGAGAAAAAAAACTAGGCTCAAATGATCCCAGCTAGGTAGGCATCAAGCCTCCTCTTAAAGAGCCCCAGGGTAGGAGCCAGCACCACTTCCCTTGGAAGTTGGTTCCAGATCCTAGCCGCCCTAACTGTGAAGTAGCTCTTATGGATATCTAATCTAAACCTACTCTCCAACAACTTGTGGCCAGGGAGCGCTAGGGGAACAAGGTATCTCTGAAACCCTTCTGGTCCCCTCTAGTGAGTTTATAGAGGGTCATCAGGTCCCCTTTCAGCCTTTACTTGTGAAGGCTGAACAGATTCAGGTCCCACAGTCTCTCATTGTAGGGTCTGCCCTGTAGTCCCCGGATCAT
>NW_017728918.1:21765233-21768666 GCF_001723895.1 Crocodylus porosus | reverse complement strand
GCCCATCACAGATGTGCTCCTTGATGATCGTCTCAAAGAGTTTCCCTAGGATTGAGGTAACACTGACGGGCCTATAGTTGCCCAGGTCCTCCCTCCTCCCTTTTTAAAGATGGGGACCATGTTGGCTACCTTCCAATTATCTGGCACGTGGCCCGAGCACCACGAGTGCTCACAAAGCCATGCCAAGGGCCCTGCAATATCCCCTGCTAGCTCCCTCAACACCCTGGGGTGGAAAGCATCTGGACCCACTGATTTGAACATGTCCAGCCCCTCCAGAATCTCTCTAACCCAGTCCTCCCCAACCTGAGGTCTGGAGGCATTCCCCTTGTTGTCCCTCAGCTCAACTCATCATCAGGTCCCTTTGTTGGTCTTTCCTCAATTCACCAGGCCCCTTCACTGGCCCTAACTCCCTTCCAGTCCCTCTTGGACTCTCCCAGACCCCTTACTGATAGTCTCATCACAGACCCTAAGCCTGCAACTCAAAATGCAGGGCGCCTTCCCAAGCACCCACCATGCCCTCCCTTCTCCCCTATAGCTATGCCCATGCCTCATGGCCAAATGGCCAACATAAACCAAAAGGGTTAGAGTCAAAATAGTTAAACTCCTGTCTGAATCTCTGTACCACAGCAAGCCCTACCCTTTCTCAGCTGTCTGCTTTCAGTTTTCCAGGGTACCTTCGTTTGCCAATAGCTCTTCCTCCAGGCGCTCCTACCCCAGAAGCTCTTCTCCCTTCAGATCTCAGGACCAGACCAATTCTCCAGCCCTGGAACTCTGTGTAGACCCTCTTCCTGGCTCTAGTCCTTCCAGTCACCAGGCTCCCTTTTTGTAACAGGGCACAAGGTTTCATCTTTTACCAATTAGCAGGCTCATTGCTTTGTAACCTGCCTTTCCACAAGCTGGCTTAGAGCTCTGTAGCCTGTCTCTCTGCAAACTGCATTTCATACCTGCCCTCTGCACCATTGGTATCATTCTTCTTGCTCTGCCTCAGTAATAGGGGCTAGGGGCCCATGTTATAGTACCCCAAATTAAAGTTATGCTACTTGACTACTAATTTCCTGGGTCATTATATTGGCTGTATATTTATATTTAAAATACCCAAGATTGTGGCCAGTGATCAGTGAAGGAAATAAAAACACCAGAATAAATAAAATTAAAAGTTAGCACAACTTTTAATTTATTTCACTTTTTTGTATATATATTCATGTATATAAGCTAGTTTGCATACGGTTTCTAAGGAAACCCATTTTAAGGATACACCTGATCAGAAATTGTGAGAAGTAAACTTATTTTGAACAAATATTGTTTTAAAATCCAAATCTTTTAACAGGGAAATCAAGAACAGAAAAAGGGACATATTAATCAAATAGATGATTTACTAAAAACAGTCTCTAGTCATGACACGGCCACTTGTAATTAGCTTTATTCTCTTTAGATCAGTCCCCTTTTTCCTCTTACTTTTTATAAAAGATCAAAGGTTAAGGTCTGTGGTTAAGTACTTGTGCTATCCATCTCATTTCTTTTGAACCTCCTCACTTAATGGTGAAGAAATAATCCATCCATACCCTTCTTTGAGGGATTTATGATGAATTTAAATCAGACCTTCTTATTTACCATTTTTGAGAAAGCCAAATGTCATCTGTATATTACATTGTATAAAACTGTATTTTTCCTTTAATATTGATCTTTCATTTATTTTTTTTTTTGCCTTGATTCATTTTTTTCCTACAGATATTCATTGCTGTCCTGATGACCTATCTTGTTCTCTTCTCCCTCTTCTATTTTCTATACAAACAGCATTGTTATGGTTCAGTTCT
Source organism: Crocodylus porosus (assembly GCF_001723895.1). Lineage (NCBI taxonomy): Eukaryota > Metazoa > Chordata > Crocodylia > Crocodylidae > Crocodylus > Crocodylus porosus. The sequence goes on along the minus strand of NW_017728918.1, from coordinate 21,766,852 downwards.
TTAACTTCCATTTAGTTCTATCAATTTCACTCCATGCCCATTGTACATTCCTAGTAAATTGTTTTCTTTCTTGCCTTATTGTGATATTGTTCTACATCTATCCATTTACTTCTTAACATCTCTGGCTATGGGAACTGGCCGACACATAAAATATAAAATAATGCATACAATACAATGTGCTGTGAGGAAAATACTGCCAGTAGTTTCTCTTGCTCAATCTTAGCATAATAATGTTTTATAGATTTAGTATCAAATCCTCCCATCCAGCACACAGCCTGATTACCTGTTGCAAAGTAGTCTTTCTAGTGTTGATACATCCTCTTCTTTGAGGGATGCAGGAGGATAGGAGGGTGCAAGCAACTAATTCTTAGGCTCTCCTCCTATTCCCAGCCCAAACATTCACCCTCTCCCGCATATGGATTCACAGTTTGTCTTGAAGATGATTACTACATTGCTCATGGGAGGCATGTCTTACATTCCAATATCACCCTCCTCACGTTCACAGCACAGAAATACATAGAAAAGCCAGAGTTGTAAAGAGATTTAAAAATAAAAGGAAAAGTAAGAGATGTTGCATTGAGAATTTTTTTCTTTAGTTCAGATCATTTATTTGACTTCCTGCTGTTAAATACTTGCATTAGATTCCCGTTCAAGCCATAGATTTTATGCGTTCAGGATTAATTATAAGATTTCCCCTAAGTACTCATAGTTGTTTATTTCCTAAAGAACAAAAGTGAATCAAAATGAATCTCTACATAAGGCTAACTTTTATTCACCTAAGAGCAGCCAGATCCTAGTCTACCTGTTGGGTATCTAAGTAGACTTAGACACCTATGTGCAATTCTATCCCACTGTCTTTTAAGTCCTTGCCAGTCCATTAATATGTCTCCATTCAATCTCACCCAGTGATTAGAATTTGACTCTATAAAGTGTGAAATAAGGATTTGAATCCTTGCAGGGGGAGGCTTCTCCAGGATGTGGTCCTGAATACATGTTTTGACTGTTAGAGAAAAGATGGGTACTGTCTTTATGCCCTTAGCTCAGGGTCAAAACATTGATAGATGTGGGCTTGTTCAGCTACAATTTTGGGGAGTTGTACAGTTTAGTGTATCTGTGAGAAAGCTGAATTGCAGCAGAGCATAAAAAAAATTAGATGCTCTTGGGGCGATATCAAGCTGTTTCCAAATATGTGCCACAGAACAGACTTAGTCAGGGAGGGTGAACAGGTGGCCATATAAGGCTTTTAGGCATGTAAGCATGATCCAAGCAGTTATGCCAGGTAAAGTAGAATGTCACTAGGTGACTCAGACACCGAAAACCTGTGAAAATGTCTTAGCAGTGAAATAACATCTGCATTTAGTTTCCCTGTTCACCCATTGAAACAGGAAATTATATGAATTATACTAGCAAATTGCCCATCAAGAATGATGGGGGCAGACGGGCAGGGACAGTGCGCCCCCCCGCTTCCACTCTGGGTCCAGCCCTGCTCCATCCCCCCGCAAGGTAGATTAATGTGTCCCGAGGCCGAGGACAAACACGAAATTGGAGGCCCCCACTGCCCATGGGAGCTGGGCTAAAGGGGGGTGGGGGAGGGGCGACTTCCCCTCCTGGTGCTGGCG
>NW_017728918.1:21755524-21764659 GCF_001723895.1 Crocodylus porosus | reverse complement strand
CACACATGCACACACAGACACGTGCTTGCACACGGAGATGCATGCACACGGAGATGTACTCATGTGCGCGCACACACACACTGAGCCACATATCGTCCCCTCACAGAACCTCTCCCCCAACACTCTCCATCAATCTGAGGCAGCGTCCCCCAGCCAATCTGGGGGAGGCTATGCCCCCCTGCTGCTCCACATCTACCTGTCCTGCATCTGCCTGTCTCCCTGTTCCTCTCCCTCCCTCCCTCCCTCAGTCCCTGCCCACCGCGTCTCCCTTCCTGCCAGCTGTTCTGGGGAGTGGCGGGGGCACCGCCGCCATGAGCTCCCCCCCTTCACCCTCAGGCAGGGAGGCAGGGGGCAAAGCCCTGGTGCTTGGGTGGCCAGGACATGTTTCCTACTGCCAAACTTTCCTGGCAGCAGCGCAAACTTGGGCCCACGCAGCCTGGGCCACCCAGTACATGCGCAGTTGGCCAGAAGCATTATGAACAGACACACAGTTACACAAACACACAGACTAAGCCTTTTATTATTATAATACTGCATACATTTTAAAAGTTGATAAAACATTGATTCTAATATACATTTCACCAGTGCTTTGTCATTATGTTTTTTTCTGATTTTCTCATCTATAGCTGTTGCGAGCACAATGTACTTGTTTCAGCATTACAGTTTGTATCATTATCCACCTGAATGTAATTGATTATACACACTCTTTATATCATGTAGATTATAAGCAACTTTCTTTCAAGCTTCTTTCTCATATCTGGATAAAATATATGTTCCAACATGGGTATTCTTATCTTGAGAGTTATCTCCCTATATTTTCATAATACCTATCAAATCATATATATCTTCTTTAGAAGTACTTCAAGTTGTTCTTTATAACCATTCTCCTTTGAGCACCTATCGCCTTGTTTAGAAACCAGCGCTCTAGTCAATGTGCTATCCCCTGCAGCCTTCACGCTGAAATGTGTACAAGTCAAACAAAGGTGTTTACCAACCCAGTCTATGTTCTAAGTGAGCTTGTGATGAATAATATTGTTTTATAATTTGTGAATCAGGTCTAAGAAAATATATTCAGCTTAAAATTAGAGGTTCAACCACTGTCATAGTGGGCTCAGCCATTTATTTTTGAGATGGAAACAGACCAGCTTTTCCCATGAATTCTAAAAATCCATCCTCTGTTTTGCTTACAGAAGCATTAAAAGGTACTTCTGTTATCTCTTCCAAAGTACTATTATTAGATTGTCTTCCTCAGATCTGACCCACATTGCGGAGATGGCTGCATTCTACTTGAATTCCATACAAGAGCGGTTTTGAGTCCATCCATGCCACAGATTCACTATTTGTCTTTGAAATCTATACTTTCAGAATATAAGTTTTTATTAAAAAAAGAAAAGGTAAGCCTCTAGCTATGATGGTTATGAATAGAGTTGAAAACTAAGCAGTCACGACTGCCTGAGTTTGCTGAAACTCTGAAGTAATAGTGCTGTCAGGAGGTAAAGTTCTGGGCAGGAAATGGATGCTAGGTGGGAAACAATTTTCATATTTTGTGAACATTTTTGAGGTTTCAAGAATGTACCCATTTCAAATAGACATGAAATCAGAGGAGCAGCAAACCTCACCCCAGGTAGCTGATAGCTTAGGGCCCACACACTTCCACTGGGATGTAGGAGAGCCATCTTCAAGTCCCTGTTCCTCCCATTCTGACCAGGGACTTAAACTTGGCTCTCCAATCCCCCAAAAGTTTAAATGTCACTGGAACTTTCTCATGGAACATTTTGATTTTGTAGGGCCATATCTACTGAGATGCTGACTGTGCAGTCGTTACTGCACAATCATTTAGTACTTGAACAAGTACTAAATGACTGTGCAGAAACCAGAGTTACTGGTGTGCACTAGCATCATTGAATGGCTATTTTGTGATGCTTACTGCACAGTAGTGTTGCATCACACTTTCTGTCACAGGCTACATGAGCCAGGGTCTCATGTAGGATATATATGTATATCGCATATATCTTAACTGCATTAGCTTCCTACACACTTAGCTATATGCAAATTTTTGGTATGGAATTAGAGTATGTCATATGTGTTTGTTATTTGTTATACGTATCCAATCTGAAAAAAAATCCACCATGAAAATAAATTAGTACGGTAATGTTCAGTCCTGTTAGTTAGAAGAGCTGAGTAAATACTTGTAAAAAAATGATGGAGGAATTTGTTTAACTAAAAAAAATATCTATTGAATCCAGCTGTGCTTGTTCCCCTTCTGCAGCACCAGTAAGAACATTTGTCATTACAGAAACATTTTTATTAGAGAAAATTCACAAAGGAGCCATGCAGCTGGACTCCTCTAGCCTATCCAGACAGTGGAGGGGGGAAGTTGTATCGTTTCCCAAGCTTGAGGAACAGCTGCCTATATGCGCCACAGAAGTTATTTCAGCCTCTTACCTGAAGTAGATCTGTATCTCTTTATTATAGCTGCAGTGCAAAAGTAGGAGGACTGAAGTAATGGATATTACAGGTAGCTTTATCTCTCTCACAGCCCATCTTCTTCTCTTGTCCAATGGAACCTCTAGATTCTGCACCTAGAACAACCTTTTTGACTGTACAGAGGGATCTGGATTTGCCACCAGAAGGAATTTTTAATGAAAAAATATTGCAATACATACTGGAAACATGCCTCTAAGAATCTCAGTCAGTCTTGGAACAATTGTAACATAAGGACTATGAATGTGACTAAAAGTGGTTAATATAGCTCACATTTCAGATGTCAAATACAAATGATGCACTGCTCAGGGCTGCAAATGATCTAGAGACTAGTGTTATTTGATATCACTCAGGATACAAGTAACATAGAGTAAATAAAGTATAAGTTAAAGAAAATTGTGAAGTACCTGTAGACCTTAAAAGAGACTAACTCTAGCAAGGTATTTACTTTAAATGGAGTGGGTCAGCTCTATTATTTAGAAAACTTGATGTACATCCATCCTGTTTTGGGTAGCTAGGCTATCTTGTGCTAAATAATCAGAAGTCTTCATCATTAATGTACAGGAGCATTCTCAGGTGCTTCAAACTTGTTCTAGCTCCTTACACTGTCCCATGAATTTCTCTCAAGCCACTGATTCCTTCCCACTCTTGAACAAATTTTACCTGATGACCTCCCTGATGCAGGGATGATTTTCAGGTTTAGTTCCTGTCATTTCCACGTGGCATTTGAATGCAAGTTGCAGGCAGCAATATATCAAAACACTTCAGATGATTTTCAAGGTAGGATTAAAAAAATCAGGCTTCTTGAAAGAGCAGTATTTTCTTCATCAAGGTAAATTTTAAGGGCTGAATCTATTTGATCTTAAAAGGCTGGTATTTAGCTGGAAGTGCCTGTTGTATCTAAACCCTTATAAGTAACTTCAATGAATCTTGGGTTTAAAGGAAGAGCAAGACTTTAATGGATTGTGCCAGTGGTTTGAATCACAAAAGGCTCAAAATAAACATCAGTTCTTTCACAGAATATTTTAGGCAACAAGTCACAAAATGAGACAACCAAAATGTTCTTGTTTGTGTAACAAAGTTAAGTAGGGCATTAGAAAATGCTCTGAAAATTGTAAGGAACTGAAATCAAACTGATGTCTTGCTCTGAGATGAGGTTTGGTCCAATATCATATAAGTTCCCAGCCTTTCAAGATCACAAAAACATTGCAGAGTGAGAGCTCAAAATAACAGCTTTGCGCTTTAGAAGAATTTGACTTTCCTGGTGATCCTATTTTTCAGCCCCTTCTTGACTAATTATACCCCAGGAAATTATTCACAGAAAAATTCAAAATTATGTGCTGAGTCCTGGGGGCTGCACGTGGTGGCACAGAGCTGGCCCAGCCTGGCCCCCTGGTACATTTCTTCAGATCAGACCAGGCTGGCTCCATGCCAGCACATGGCACTTGCTGCACTACAGGAAGGAGCCACGTGCCATTGGGCCAGGTGGGCTCCGTGCCTCCCTGTGGAGCTTCCAGCACTTCAATGGGAAGCTTCACATGGAGGCACTGAGTCATGTGCCATTGGGCTGGGTTGACTCTATGCCTCCAACTGTAGCTTCTCACAGGAGTGCTAGAAGCCCCACATGGAGGCACGGAGCCAGTCGAGCCAACCCAATGATGCACATCTCCACCTGCAGTGCTGTGAGCCCCACATGGTGTCACGGAGCCAGCCTGGCCCAGGTTGAAGGTGCATGCCAGCAGGCCAACCAGGCTAGCTCTGTGCTGCCATGTGCAGCCCCTGGGACTCAGCTGGAGCCACGCTCTGCCGGGGGCCTCTGCCTGCCGTGACCATGAACACCCAAGGGCCCATCACCTGCTGCTGCTGCAACTAGATGCAACTGCATCCAATTCTGGGCTCCACAATTCAAAAAGTATGTGGAGAAGCTTGAGACAGTCCAAAGGAGAGCCACATGCATGATCAGAGGGCAGGAAAATAGGCCTTATGAAGAGAGGCTGAGAGCCATGAGACTCTTCAGCCTGGAAAAGTGCAGGCTCAGGGGTGACTTGGTGGCAGGCTATAAGTACATCAGGGGTGTGCATCAGGATCTGTGGGAACACCTGTTTACCAGAGTGCCCCAAGGGATGACAAGGTCCAACAGTCACAAACACCTTCGAGATTGTTTTAGCCTAGACATAAGGAAAAACTTTTTTACTGCCCAAGCCCAGAAGGCCTGGAATAGACTCCCACCAGAGGTGGTAGAAGCACCAACTCTTGGACACTTTTAAGAAACATTTGGATGCTTATCTTCCTAGGATTCTTTGACCCTAGCTGACTTCCTACCCCTGGGGCAGGGGGCTGGACTCGATGATCTTCCAAGGTCCCTTTCAGCCCTAATGTCTATGAAATCTATGAAACAAGGGCTGTGCACCATGGGGGAGAGGTGTATGGCAGTGGGGCCCACACCCACTCACAAACCCCACACCCACCCATACACACCCTTATGCCCACCCACAAACCTCATGCTTACCCCACCCTCCTGCAAGCAGGAGCTCCCCTCCCCACTCACCAGCTGTTCAGTTATGTGCCAGCACACTCGCTGCTCCCACATGGGGCTCCCAGCTGGAATGCCAGGAGCCCTGCAAAAGTGGAGATGCAGAGCCTGTCCGGCTTAAATTATGCAAAATTATGCGATTATGTATGGTCATATGTTTTACGCACAAAATTGCATGGAAACATAATTGCATAATTCCCTGGGGTGTAGTTAATATAATTTTATGAAATTATAGAGTCACAAGTATAATAACCTGAATTTAAGATACTTGAACTAAGCATCTCCACATTTTCAGTGAAGACTATCAAAGAGCTGGAGGATTTATATTCATGTACACTCTTGTTGTATTGGTAAATTAATGTTAGAAGTCTATGACAATTGTTTCTACAAGAGATCTAAAAAGTGCTTGCTGACCTGCCTTTGTGTCAATTTGTGATGCTACCTTGTCTTGTTTTTCAATGAGATTATAAAGCAAAACTAAAAGTCCTAGAAACCAAGCAATTTAAATTTACTTTAATATACATAGAAATGCAGTATATTTTCCAGGGCTTTCAAGCAGTGACTCCAACTATGCAGACACACTTCACAGTCAGACTACTCACATATGTTTGTTTTTGAAGGATATAGATATGTATATTTGTTTTTCATATACATTTATTTTTGTGTAGGCATACATTTGTATATGTTAAAGTATAGACATGCATGTTCACACACACTATTTAAACTAATCCAATTCAATTTAATTAGGTTTCTATGGTGAATAAAAGCATATACAATGCAGAAACACTGTACAATCACAAAATTACACTTGCTTTTGTGTATGTACACTAATGATTCAACCTGGTTCCTATTCATTTTGATTAAGGTTGAATCAGGCATTATATAATATTTAACCCTGAGCCTAATCTCGGATTCAGTCACAGCTTATGTGCACAGATTGTTTCATATGGGCATCAGATAAACATCTTGCAGCTGACTGACAGTTAACTAAGATTGCTAAAAAATCAAGGAATATTCTTGCATAAAGTTATATAAAAAAGAAGCATAGCCAGTTTCTGTGCAGATCTTTCAATAGATATTTATGTAATTAAACCACACTAACATGAGCAAAGTTCTCAGCAGAAAACTGAAAGCTGAAATGGCATGTAATTCATGGTAATCAATATCAATAAACAATAAGAAATAAATATTACTAGTTACCATTTAACATTGTCCCCTTATACCTACAATACCTCATTTTAAACAGGAGATATTTCAGATCTCAAAGAACCTTTTGTTTAGGTATAGATGAAACACTCAAAATGATCAACCAGACAGCTCAGTTGGCTATAAGTTTTTATGCCTAATTTATTTTTAGGGGGGAAAATATTTTGTTTTGTCTTAAGAAAATGCTACTTTTCAGCTTTGAGGGGTAGGAACCATATTTAAAGTCCCTATCTTAAGTGTAGAGGTAGATTACTAATTATTGGTGTAGCAGAATGTAAACTGAAAAATCCTAGTTCCACTAGGACAAACCACTCTGGTACAAATGTTCAAATGCAGGTATTTTTACATAGCCATCTAACACTGCTGACATTGAATGTCAGTTCCTCTTAAAATTAGGCTACTTAATAGTTCATTGAGGTAGCTACAGGGTGCATCTACATGTGCATTTGGTCTGGGGTGGGTTTACACACAACATAATTTGTTGTAAATACAACATAATTGTTTAAATACAACATAATTTGCTATTAATATTATAGGTTATTTATAGTATAGTTTTGTAACTGCATAGTAAGAGTTGTGTGAGTTCTTTCTGCTCTCAGCATGGCTTAAACAACACTGCTCTTAGATACTCTAGTGTAAAACCTGAATCAGTAGTTAACATGGAGCTAAAGCAGGAGCTATTTCCAGATGTGCTCGCTTGCTCTGCTCTGTGAACTTGGAGTGTCCTTGCACATTCACTTGAGTCGTATCTCTGAAGATGGAGATTAAGCAGAAAGGCTTCAATGAGCTACAGTGTAGTAGGTAAGTGTGTTATCTGTATAGCATGGAAAGCTATAAATGAAATGCATTAGCGTGCATGAAGGCAAGGACTAATAAAACACGTCAGATTTTCTTATTTAATTCTACTTCTTGGTTTCTAAATGTGTGCATGTTTGTTGGTGCAATAGGATGTGTGAGAGGTAATAAATCCTTGATCGATTGCACAGTAATAACCATAATCACATTTAAGGCAACAGGTATTATTTATTTTCCTGTGTTCATGATAACATCCTGTATTTTTAATAGCCATTCAAACACTTTACAGTCCTGCTGCAGATACCTCACACTGTATATACCATTTCCCCTTTGGAAATACCTACCCTAGGCCATGATAATGAAGGCACTATTTACTTAAACTGAATAAAAAAGATGCCAACCTTGATCCAATAAATTGCTTAAGCATGTGCTTAACTTTAAGCATGTGCTTGAGCAGGCCTTTAATGCTTGGCCCAGGGCCATATTTCTCAGTGGTATGATTCTGTTCTCTGATCAGTGCAAGTTAATGTAAATATGGGTCTCCTAGATTTTTATATTTAAAAAAAAACCCTGTAAGCTTTTGCCAATTTCTAGCAAAACATAATATTTAACATCCTCCTGTAAAGAATGTCAATATGTTAAAAAAGCAGCATTTCCCAGGGATCTCTCTTGACCATCTTCTTTCATTGATTGTTCTAGTTTTTGGATCTGCAAAAAGAAATAATTTAAAGCTGAGGTAGGTCCTAGTAGTCACACTCTACATCTATATAGCATGCTGGTGCTTTGTTGCAAATAAACCCAGAATGGTAAAAGTGATTTGTAGTAGATCAGGGTGGTCAAATTCCAGCCCAAAGGCCAAACATGGATGATAGATTTGAGTCCATTCAGATCGTTAATATGACCCTGCTGCTCAGGTAAAGATGAACCAGGACTTTCTGAGATCTGTAACTTCTGTAGGCCATGTACCCTCCACAACAAAGGTGGCAGTGATTACATGCTGCTTTTTATACAGACTGGGGTTAGTCCTCCAAGATACCAAGCATGTCTTATAAGGCGCTAGTAATTAAAGTTACCAGAACCTGAGATTATGCAGCACCTTCTAAGTTTGCTCTACAGGTAGACCCCTAACAAGTTGCTGACATTACCATTAGTATGGCAAATTATGAATTGCTCTGTTTGAAATCAATTACGTGGTAAATTACAAAAATATATATGTATTTAGTTCCAAGTAAATGCACTGGACTACCCATAAGTGTGGAAGTTGAATGATTATGTTAATATTACTATATGAGAGACAAAACTAATAACATAAGATTTTCCATAATCGTCAAAAGAAGCTAGGCCTATCCAAATTAGATATGAGATACTTAAGGGGGAACATGTTAAAGTTTACAAAATAACAGAGCTTTTACTATAGTACATTATACGTTTAAAATTAACAAAAGGAAGTTCTTTGTGCATATCATTTGTAATTCAAATGTGGAATTCACACAAGATAATGTGGAAGCTGACAGTTAAACCAGATTCAAAAAGGGATTGGATACATTCTTGGAGGAAAAGGGCATCAGTAGCTACTGAGCATGGGAACTTCATCACAATTTCCTAGACCTTAAGTGCTGGAGGCTGCAAGTGGGAGAGGAACAGGGGAATAGCTCTGTTTCTGCCCCATTCACTGTCCCGTTCAGCATCCACTCTTTCGCACGGGATCCTGGGCATCATGGGCCTATATGATCCTATCCAGTAAATGGCAGTTCTTATGTAGAGCATACTGTATCAGGAACGTAAACATAGAAAAGCAAGGAAATTGAAGACAATTTGCATCTGTTAATAAAACAGGAAATTTAAAGTGATATTACTCAGCTATTTCTGTAGTAGTTTGCATATTTGTTAGAAAACCTGCACTGTTCTAAAATGCTTCTGTCCCTTCTCTCTTGTTGTTCAGCTGTTATTGACATTCTGCATAGGAGACAAGACAGGATGAAAACTGTCACTTTCTTCTGCTGCCTCCACAGCTGCTTAGTCTTAAAACGGATTTCAAGTATGTAGCAAGTTTAGAATCCCTTGAGTCAAAAGGTTCAGAAAAGGAAGAAATTGGGTTTTATTTCAAGCAGCAAAGA
>NW_017728918.1:21752907-21755229 GCF_001723895.1 Crocodylus porosus | reverse complement strand
TCCTGAAAATGTTTTTATCTTACTATTATAAAGGACAGAATCCATAATCTACTATAAGATGTGCAAGCAAGGTTATAAAATAAAATCCAGTGTCAGGTTTTATTACCAGGATGTTAAAATCTTTTGTTTTAGGCAGATTTTAGCTATCCTTGTAGTTTTGATTGGCTATAGTACTTTTCTCCTCCTACTTCTTAATGGGTTTACAGTATTGCTCTGTACAGCTGAACAAATAATGAGTTTCTCCATTATTTAGTTCCATTTTGGGTAAGATGATAATAAATGATGTCTTCATTAGAATAGAAGAGGCTCTTTACCTAGTCTCTAAAGGGCCGTCATGCCCTGCCTCAACTTAACACAGCTAACTGTGTCTTTCCACTACACCTATGTAGGATGATGCTATACTTTAATTGATTGCACTCTGGGAGCACTGGGAAATTAAGGAATAAGCCAGTGAACACAACTTGCATTGGGTTTCAGGCATGTGAGAGTTTCTTACAAAATAACAGATGGGTTTCTATTACACAAAAACTCATGGATGCAGAAAAGGCAGTGCAAATCCTATTTTGATTTAAGATTTGCTCCAGTTTCTACCTGTTCTCAAAACAAATAGCCCCTTTTTTCTTTTCAGGTATAGCACTCCAGTAAGATTAACTTAGACAGAACTCCTCTTCTTCCCATCTCAGCAAGGCTCAGTTTTACCTTAATAGAATCCGTAGGCAATGCAGAGTCAAAAACCCTGAAGATAAAGTCAGAGTACCACATACACCGCAGGCATAAATAGCTACAACCCCCTTGGCCTCAGTAGTCCTGAAGAGTACATAATACACTAGTGGTGAATATGATCCAATTATATTAAAAGCACTGGCTTAACTTTGAGCTGTACTTTATTCCTAATGCATCGACAAGTTCGTCCTTAAAAGAGGAGAGAGAGAAAGAGAGGAGGGGAAAAATAACTTCAAGAAATAATTTGTAACAAATTTAAAATGATCTGATAATCCCCTTACAAGTAAAAGACATGCTTTTTCTGATACCTCATTGTCCAACGCATCCAACAGTCTAATTTTCCAAGGTAAAAAACCACAAACAAATAACTCCTTTCTTCTTTTACATATGCTAATAATATTTATGTGCTTTTTTATGATCAGTGCAGCAAGACTTTGGTGAGGTATGAAATGGAAAAATCTTCTCCCATGCTGTGAACACAGAAGTGGCTGTTAAGAGCATGTTAAGCTCAGCTATAGTCTAAGTAGTCAACTGAATCCCTAGACAAAATGAAAATTTTGGTTTGACAAATTTCAAGCTCTGCCTTTCCTTCCACTAATAGTACCATCCACAAGAAAGGGAAGTGTTGGCCTGATATTAAGTATCAGCAACCAACACTCAATTGTGAGCAGAGTGCAACATCCCTAAAATGACTAATTACAACATAAACCCTTGATAACTTGAAGACTTTTATTGATACACAGTAGCAGTATATGACAATCAGCAAGCAAGCAAAAGCTCTCACCATACATTGTGCCCTAGGGTTGCACACAGGAAGATGGATGTCTGGCCAGCATGTGATCATCTTCTGCAGGTCTCTTGCTTCAGTTTGTGGTGGTCTCACCTGGAATCAGTTGATGAGTGATGAACACACAGTCTCTTTGTTTCTCTCCAGTCCATTCATTGTGTACCTAGCTGGTGCTCATTCATTGGTGGTCCAGTCCAACCTGTCTTGTCCAGCCAATGGAGATACTGTTCATGTGTGTTTCATGCACCAGGCATCTAGTAAGATGTGATCATATAGTTGGAATCTTTCCATCCCATATTGGGACTTTTAGGTACCAGGACTGGTTAATTTCTGCAGCTGCACTCTTATCTTTTGAATAAATGGGAGATGGGGCCACTTCTCTCTTCAAGGTTCATTTGACGCTCTCTAGTCTCCAAAAAACCCCATCTTTATCTCTAGAATGCGTGAGAGCTGCCTTGTTACAGAGCTGCTCCCTTTCTATGCCATGAGCCCCTGATTTTTCTTTCTATCACACTAGTTAGCTACACTTATATTGAATATGTTGACTAATAAGCAATAAGAACTGAATAAGCACTAAAATTCTAAAAAAATGAAATTTTAGCATGTGATATAATACATGAAAATGAAAAATGGGAATTTCCATGGAAAGCCCCATTCAAAAGTTAAAGATAAGCAACAATAACAGAAACTGAAATTAAAAGCAGCTTTTACATTATATTGAAATTATTCCAAAGCAAAGTATGATAAACCTAGGAAATTCATTGACAAGATAAACATGGGCCGGCAGCGTGGGGATGCAGTCAGAAAGGCCA
>NW_017728918.1:21747948-21752378 GCF_001723895.1 Crocodylus porosus | reverse complement strand
CTCAGGTCCCTTCCGACCCTATAAACTATGAAACTATGTTTATTTTTAAAATGCATTATACATATTTTCTTTTTATCCTTACATGGCATCAATACAGGGTGGAGTTAAGATTATTTAAATTTTTTACCTGTATATTCTGATGATTTTGAATGTTTGATTTCCTATTTAATTTAACCTTAACTCTAATTTTGGAGGTTTTATAATACTTGATTTTGAGATTAATACATTTCCTTTTTTAATTATAATATTCAACAATGAACACTAAATAAGAGTCTAAATAATGTTATCATGTGATATTGCTAATTATATAAAAAGATGAGCTATGAATATTAAATATATTTCTTTAAATTAAGCTTTTGAAGCCATCTTCATTTGAATTCTATAGCTGCTTTACGCCATTCTGTAGCTGCACAAAGGAGGTTGAAAACAACTTGCTGTAGAAGTTAGGTTTACAGGTTGTTTTTTGTTATCACACCAGTATAATATAACTACTAGACAGAGCAGACTCTCCTAAAATCCTAACAAATTTCTTTATTCTTTTAAGCTCATCTATTTCAATTCATCTTTCAATTTCAATACATGTTATAACTATTTACCCTGCCTTCCTACACTTACTGCAAACTTTTTATGAAAAAACAACACTGATATGTGATCAAGTGGCTACATACAGGCTATGGATAAATTTAGATTGGAAATGAGAGGATTTCTAACAATTTGAGGAGTGAAGTTTTGGAATGGTCTTCCAAGAAAAGTGATGAAAGCTAATCCCTTACAATTGAACTTAAGCTTATGGAAAGGATGGTATAACAGGATAGGGCATTCTGGCTCACCAGTCAGTATGTGATTTAGTCATGTGGCTGTTGTCTCCAGGTTGGGAGTATAAAAGCAGCCTTTCTAGTATTAAAGGCATCTAGTAATCCTAGGACTCAAGGCTTTTGAAGGAGGAATTTCCCTCTAAAGAATGCTACTGTGGTTTTTCATCTTCCTCTAGGATACTGGCATAGGCAAACATGGGATTTTTTTGGCCTGTGTGCATTGGTACGCTTGCCAGGAGATCCCTAGCTTGAGGATGTAGCTAGATGGTCTTCCACTGAAGGGCATACCCAGCACCACATTTGGGGACAGAAAATAATTTTTCCCCTAGGCCATATTGGAATGAACCATGTGGTTATTTGCCTTCATCTGTAGTTCTTTTTCTCGGATCTTTTAGCCATCTACTTCCTGTGTTGCAGTAGCAGGGCATTGGCAGTATCTTCATCTTCCCTGCTTCTTCTGGGGTATATTATAAAGTATTCTTGGTGTTTTGCCTATTTGTCCTTGTATTTGTGCGTGACAGTTTGAAGTGGCAATTTTAGGAATTTCTTGGGTTAACAATTGCCCACAAACAAAGGGAACTGGCCTTGGTGATGCAGAAAGCCCTTTTCAGTCCTATGTTCTTACAGTCAGTAGACCTTGTGTAATCCAGGGTGGAGTCAGAGGGGCGTGCAGTTGGAGCAGTTGCTCCCCACTGTCAACTTTTATTCTTGCCCCACTCAAATTTTAGACCAAGTGCCTGGGCAAGCAGCATATTTCTATTCAGGCAACACTGAGAGACATAATTGATTTCACAGCTCATTGAAATCTACCTGTTTCCTGCCAATTTCTCTCCATGCCACATATATTAATGACCCTCTCTCCTTTTTAATAGTCTTGATGTTCCACTATTCAAACTATTCTTTCTTCTGTAATGTTGCTGTCTATTAGCTATTCTTGGTAATGTTTCATTTTTATTTCACAGCCCCGCAGTCAGTTTTTAGCTCTAACTAAAAACCTTAATTCAGGTGTAGTTACCTTGGGCGTGTGTAGACGAAACAGGGGCCCTAAATTAAAGCAGTGGGTTTTAAAAAACACCACTTAATTTTAGGACTGATCAACCCCGTGTCATGCAAACACCCTGTTGGCTTACCTGCCTCTCCTGCAGGGAAGGGAGGGCAAGCTGTCAGAGGGCGGAGTGGTCCCTGGGCTGTGGGGGGCAGAGGGGTGCTTCCCTCCACAGCAGCTGTACCCCCCCCACCCCCAGGCAGCACCACCTGCAGGCGCCCAGCTCTGGCAGTACAGAGCTGTGGAGGGAAGCACCGGGCCCCTATACAGTTCAGGCGGGCAGACAGGCTTCAGGGGAGGAAGAAATAAAATAAATATCATTCTCGCTGCTTTTCTGGGCTACTGGGCTTCCTGCAGAACCGTGGAGCTGCACAGAGCCTGGTGCTTTGCTCCGCAGCTGTAGGGGCAGCAAATAAAACTCCTCAAAGGACTTTTAGTTTGCTGTGCCCCAAGTCATTTCAGGCACATTACACCACTGAATTTCCTACAGCGTCTGGAATTAATATGCAACAAGCTGCCAAGGCGTGCAAGCACCGACACCATTAAAGCGGTTAAAAAATATTTAGCCCACTTTGAAATGTCATGCAAACACGCTTCTCATTTTGTCTACACACAGCCATTAACTCAGCTATAAAAATGACTTACAATAAAGTATCAGAGGCTCTGGCAAGACTCTCAAAAAAACAGAATTAGAGTTTGTTTTGCAAATCTGAATAAAAAATGTACATTCAGCTATAATGACTAGAGGATTAATGACAATATCATTTGGCTATTTTGACTCTTGTTGCCTACTTTGCTGTGTTTTTTTAAAAACTTTATATATTATCTACCAAATAAGAATGTATTTCAATAAAGTTATGCTTGGTTTTGCTTTGGTCTTAAACTTAACAATCTAGTGCTAGGCCCATAGCATATTAGTAAAGTTTCTAGTTTCTCTTCAACTGGAGAATAGGTATTGTGTTATAGGTGATGATGCACCATGCCGTCTTCACTCCTCTTTTTCAAAATCCTAGGTCCACCCATGCGTGTAATATATAGAGACTGAAAATAAATATTTAAGAATCTTTGTAATGTGTTCCTGTTTGTTTCACAAAAAACAAATGAAAAATTGACCACTTTCAAAATGGCTACTCCATCGCATTGATCTAAATGAGGATGAAGTCAATGTACCCTATGGGAAGATGGTGGCTATCAAGTACCAAAAAGCAGAAATGAATGCTCTGTCCTGCTGAAAACAATTGAAAATAGATGCCATTTTCAAAATGGCCATGTAAATAGCGGAAGCCCATCACTCCTACTAAAGAAATGGGAAATGGCAGCAATTTTAAAAAGGATAGTTCTTCATGAAATTGTCTTAAACAGCACTGTTCTTCATCATCTGCTGCAGAATAAATCAACATTTTTGCTCCAAAATAACTCAACTATAACTTATTTATTAAATAAGTGTTAATAAATAAATCAGTACATACATATATACATACATAAAGGTTGCACAGTATTTCAATGAAAGTTAACTGTACAGGAAGCAATAATTAAATTGTGGTGAGTTGAAACTACTGCCTTTTCCGCTGACCAAGACAGTGTCTATCTGTATACTTCTGTTGTTTCTTAACATATTTACATTGTAAACTCTAGGGGAGAGACTGCCTTTTTGTTCTGGGTTTTACAGTACCTAATACACTGGGGTGCATAAACAGGGTTCCTAGGTACTATGGGTAATGCAAATACAAATGAAAAGTTAATGCAAATAACAATAATCCTATGTAGGACCAATTTTTATAGGTATTCACACTCCTAAATTAAATAACAGGTATGCTTGTTAAAAAAAATTCAGAAAATTCATTCTATATTCACAGAGTAAGTGCTGTGATTTTGGGAAGGATATTCTGTTTTCTGTTTTCTGTTTTCAATACAAAGCAAAAAGAATGGATGCCTGTGTATAACTGAACCCAACTTTAACTCTGGAGCTACAATTAGCACCTCAAAATATTAATGATCTTGAAAGGGTTTATAAATATTACAAAAAGAAGGATACAGGTTAAATTTTTGGTGTAATGCATATTATACATTGCATTATATAGATGTGGAAAACACAGCATAAAGGGGTTTCTAAAGGAACCTTAGGTGAAAACTGGCAGTAGAATTCAGATATCCAACTAACATTTCTGTACCTTCTTCTTCTTTTGTATGGCTTTAGGAGGAAGAGCTATGGTCACAATTTTAATTCCAAATTCCTCAACCAGACCACTGCCCTTTTGGGAAATGAGTGTAAGTCCAGGATGTTGCCCTCAAAGTTGTATCTGGGTCAGGATGTTATTATGGTTTGGTTAGAGTTTCTATGGTTAGAGTGCTCCGTGGTTTGGTTAGCGTTTCCACAGTCGCAGCTGTCCCGTCCCACTCAGTGGGGTGAAGGGAGAGGTGCTTTTGCAATCCTCTGTGCGGTGTGGTTAGGCAACACTTTCAAAGTAAACAATTAACTGTTTTATTTTGGTTAACTCAATAATAACTTTAAAACCCTTGGTCAAGATTCACTACTAGAAACATTCACATGAGGCAAGGAGAAGGAAGGA
>NW_017728918.1:21740989-21747788 GCF_001723895.1 Crocodylus porosus | reverse complement strand
TTCTTTCTTGATCTGTGGGTGATGGGTCGACGACCGCGCGTTTTCCTGTCCGCCTTTTATCTTCTTCCCTCACGATGGCTCCGCCTCTGGCTGCCACTCACTCAGACTTGCGCAATTCAGAGTTCTAGAAGCTTCCCCATTTGAGTCGGTGGGCTCATTGGGGGTTTCTGGTGGCAGCTGAGTTGACCGAAATGTGACTTTTGTTTTGCACACGCTCAGATTAGCAAACAACCAACTTTACACAAGCTGCAGCTTCAGGAGGCTGTTACAGCGCACTGATCTGCATTGCTTCCCACTTTCCCCAGCGCTTGTTACCACAGAGTTAGCACTTGCGGCAATGTGCTCGCTTACAATGTTTGAGACAAACCTTTTAACTCGAGGCTGTCCCCAGGTTATTTCAAATGTTTAGGCAACTTTTAAAACAATTCAACTCCGGGTTATCACAGCAGCCGGGTGAGGGTTTTAGGTGCCACTTGTACATCAGGTGGCCACACTGGACATGTCCAGTGTGTGTCCTGTTAAGCGTTGTCCACAGCTGCATGGAAGGTCAAGCCTGGTTGTTGCATTGTTGGGTCAGAGACAAAGTGTTTATCTGGCAAAGTGTTTTCTGCCCAAGCTTTCCTCCAAGAGTCTTCAGTGTAGTGGTATAGGAGGTGTTCGGTGCATGTCCAAAAAGTTTTTGTGAAGTCATGTGATGAGTTGGGAGCTCTTGAAGGTCTCTGTGGATAAGAAAGGTCCGGAGTACTATTGATACACATAATTTCTCTGTATGTTGCTGCATCCTGTCAAACAGAGGGAAGGGTAATGTCTGAAAGTACTGGTAGCCACTGCACTGGAGTAGATAACAGAGTTCCAGAGATAGTCCTCATTACTGAGTCAAGTTGTATGTCGATGAGTTTGGTATGTTAACCAGATGGGTGCACAGTACTCAGCTGTTGAGAAAAACTGCAGGGTTTGGAAAAATCTGCCCTCTGAACAAGCTCTGCCCCCTTTTCTTCTTCTTGCTCGTCCTCCTCCTCCTCCTCCAAAAAGACAGATTAAAGTCTTAAAATAAAAAACCAATGTAAAGTAACTAACTGTGTAGTAATCTATGATTTTACAGCTTTTCAGGCTGCCACTACTGAAACCTAATTTCCTTGTTATAGAAAGATAGAATCAAAGGACAAAAACAGAAAGCTCAAATACCGCTGCGGATGAGGTGTGAGCCACCAGAAAACACTTTCTTGTGTTTAGTTTCTCTGTTGATGTAGCTGGGGACTTCCAAACTATCTTGCCCACCAGTAGAAGAAATGTTATGTAAAAGTAGCTAGGAACTGTGTCCTTTACACCCTCCCGTGATACATACAATCTGAAAGCAGCCCACAAAATGGAAATTTAGGGGTATTTCTTTGGTAGCACCTGTCAGATTCTAATATAGGTATACATAGTATGGTTAAAACAGGTGCCTGAAAGTTGAGGCAATTAGATTCAATTTATAAATCAGTGCTGACTTACATACTATGCAATTTTAGGGAGGTCATTTAAACCAAAAGTTTAACAAGTGCACATGTCAAACTCATGCTGTGCATGTACAAGTTAGGTAAATATGTATGAATTGTTGGGATGCACTTTTGTGTGTACACTTGCAAAATTTGTGCCATAAATTCAGTATGGCACAGTATGTCAGCAAAATCCTCATAACCATCCCTATTTTCTAGGATCCTAAAGATACGGCTGCAATACACTTGAGAGTGACAGTGATGAGTCTGGGAGACACGAGTCAGGGATATGTAACTTATGGATCAAATTATGCTTTTCTCAACAGCTAACTACTGTGCACCCATCTGGTTAACATACCAAACTAATTCTAGTAAGAAAGAGTGGGCAGGCTGGAGTCAAAAACAAGTCAAAGCAAACAGGGAGTGAGGCTTTTTCACTTCAGCAACACTCTGAAACCATGATGATGAGCCCCATACTGTCACCTTTTACTGTATCTATGCACTAAGGATGTACACCCCTCACCCACTAGCTTCATAGAGAACGATAATGCAACACTTTCTGTTGCTCTTCTAAGCACTGATAAAAATATATGTATTTCAAATGTGCTTCAGAAGCAGCAATAACTTAATTGGCGATGATTCTGAAGCAGGGCTCTGTGATCTCTCATGCTCTGAGATCTGCCTGGGTGTGACTGGATGCACCCTCGGTTTGATCCCCTATTCGGCCTCAGACCCATTTCCTCTAGCTGAGGTCCCTCAGCCCAAGTCCACTCACTCAGGCATTTGCTCTCCATCCTCAGCCTCACAGCACAGAGTGCCTGCTGGGTACCCTGCTCATGGCCTCTTCTGCCCCTACAGCCACCCCCAGTCCTCCAGTTCTCAACACACATAAATGAACACAAACACCAGCACAACCAAAATACAAGCAGTCTGCTTTCACAGAGCTCTTCCTTGCTGTCAGTCAGTAGCCTGCCACAAGCTGCAATTCCTAATGCTAGGCTCGCTGTCATCCTTGTGGGCAGCTTGGGTATCCCTGTGCACTGCTTTCTGCAGTCAGCTGCCCCGGTGAGCTCCTCTCCCTGCAGCATGCAGGGTGCAACTGCCCGCACCGGCTCAGGCCCTCAGTTTATATGCCTCAAAGCCCTGCCCCTTTTCTGTCATGTGGCCTTGCCCTGCCACACACAGGTGTTTTACCTGTGGAGGGCCAGTCTGCACTCCTGCTCAGCCCAGCTTAGCCTGGCCTTTTTGTAGTGACAGGAGCCTCCTGGTTTCATGTTACAGTCCCCTCTCCTCCCTCTCCATTGTGCCCAAGTAACAGGGCTCCCTGTTACATCAAGTATGAATTATAGCCAGTATCCAGTAGACAAAATGCAATCCTTCTTGACTAACTTAACCCTCCGCATAAATATGCATAAAATTATTTGCAGAGATTTTCATACGAACACCCCCTGACATGCTTGCATATTTGATACTCTGGGGATATCTTAGCTATTGTTTTGTATTTGCTACATTGAAAAGTGTAACCTAGTTTAAATTTTAACTGCTCTTCCCTGGTTGACTTCTAACATTTGGATGTATATTCTGGGCTGCTCAAGTTATTGGACTAATCCAAAAACCTGGACACTTAAGAAACATATTTCTTTATTACAAGGGAACAATGCTCAACACTGGATAGAAAAAAATATTTTAAAATTTCAGATCTTTTTCCAGGCTATTTTTCCTAGCTGTGCAATAACACAGCCACCATTGGGGAAAGCAGCATTTAATCATCAGTGATTGCTAGTGGGGCCTGACAATTAGCATCTCTTAGAATTTTATTTTTGCAAAGATACCAGCCAACTACACAAATCTGATTTACCCCTCATTGAGGCTAATCAGACGAATCAAGATAAGGAGGGACAGAGATAAATGATAGCCTGCAGTGGAACACAGCAAGGATGGAAATGCTGTCTCTACTTTAAGTGTAAGTCCTGTATGTGAGAGAAAAATAAAGAACTGTAAATGAAAACAGAGATCTACGGGCCTTAAACGATACACATATGCATACTGGTCTTTTGCCAAGACAGAAAAGAGAGGAAATAGAAAAAAAAAAGGAATATATGGTTTAGCAGATAAACAATAATAGCCAAAACTACCCATGTGCAAGTTGAATATTGTCACTTTATTGAACTATTCCTTTGGTTTTATACTGGTGTACTGCTACTGTTCTTAACAAATCACTTAAAGTAACTATTCAAAAAAAGAATGTTTTGTTCACTTAGATCTACAATAAAATGTGGAGAGTCAGTTTTGATCCATAGGCCAACCTGTACAAGTACCTGCTCACCATTGAGTAAGGTGTCACGATCTGGCTCTGTGTGTTTGCATTACAGCTTCATTAGGCCCTGTAAACATAATCATGATACGAACAATAAATAATCATAGTATGTAATTACCTAGCAGACCTATTGCAGTCTTTTCTTTGATTACATTCCAAGGAAAGTCTTCCCAGTATTTTCCAAATCAGAGAGGTTAAAGCAGTCACATAATGCAGTGGATTTTTTTTCCCCAGCCTTTAAACACAATAGCTCCAAGGTTGGGGATGTTTAACCTTGAGCCTGGTACTTTCATAATATTGAGCTGTTTCTCTGTTATCCATTAATGGGATATTTCAGTAAGAAACAATGTAAAAAAGAAAAGAAAGCAACTGCTTTTTGGAAAGCCTCTTTCAAAATAGTTTCACTCTTTCCCATTACATTTAGAAAATCTATTCGTTTCCCAGACCTGAAAAACACCGTATGCCAATGTTATTTGTTTTAAAGTTATGTGACCAAAGAATACATCTGACTAGAAATTACACGACTCTCTCTTTATTTCCTGGTTCTGTACATGTAAATGAATACATGCGGTAGTATTTTTCCCACTATTTTAGTGCTCCAATAAAAAAAATCGGATTTACCCAAAGAACCTTGTCTGCCTACATATGATATTGCCATTTGATTCTTTTCACCCTTGACCTGCTCCTCTTGGGGTTTTTTCCCCTTTTTTCTGCTGTATAATTTATCTGAAACCTCCCTATATGCTTTCCACACACAAATCCAAATCCAATACTGACAGGCCAGCACAGTTTAAATTATTCACGCTTCAGTGTACGTGAGATGCAAGGCAACAATCAGCCTAGCAATCATTCCATTCACTGGTCTCGTCTGAACTTATTGATGAAAAATCCGAAGAGGAGGCAATCCTAGATCCTCTTTCTACCCAAAAACTATATTTCAGTATGTGGAATTTGAAAAAGAAATAGAAAAAACAGAAATAAAAAGCCACCAAGCAGAAAACCCAACTTCAAAAAAGTCAGTTAAAAGTATAAAAAGTGTTGAGTATATAGAAAAGACATGAGAACATATTTTGAACATCAGAGAGTATAGTATATGAGTATGTGTGCGAAGCTAAGGACATCTGGATTCATAATTTCCTAATGGATTCTGACTTCATCAAGGTTCATTTAATTAAATTGTATGTGAGAGGTTAAAGGAAAAATACTAGGTGAGCCTAGCAGAGATATCAAGGACAATTTCCCTCCAAAAATGGACAACAGCAGCAAAACCCCCCAAACTGTGCTCTCATACAAAATAGTTTTAAAAGTACTTTCTGTTTTGCTGCAGCTATTATTTCTAGACCATATAAAAGATAAGATACCATGAACACTTGAAAAGAGAAGCAGACTTTATGGCCTAGTTTGGCAGAATTTCTCAGGCATCATTAATAGAGGCTAAATTGTATCTGCCTAGCCTAAATTCTTCTCTTAAATTGCATATGCAGGTGGAATGGATTCTCCAGGACAGAGGGGATAGGTGACAGGTAGGGAATTGCAGAGCAGATAAAATAAGAGAAATGCAGAACAGGATAAAAGGAATCCAGACTTGGGGTAGAAGTGATATCTTTTATTAGACCAACTAGAATTTTGCAAAAAAAAAAAATTCTTTAATTGCAGGCATTCACAAATACCCTTCTTCAGGCATAGGAGAAAAAAATTGTAAAAGTTCTCCTGGGTAAAAATGCAAGTTCATATTTCATAGGAGAATGGAAGGTGTGGTAAAATCTCCTGTTTGGAATAGTTCATTTTATATGCAGATTAGGCTCAGACAAAAACTGGAATAGTCTGTTTACCTCAAAGTTGTTTGGTGGTAAGCAGAATGTAATCATATTTCCTTCTGGTTACGGTGTCTCCTATTTCATGGAGGAGTAAGAAGATGGAATGCTCTTCTGGGCAGGCACTGTGTTATGTGGTAAGGTGTCTCAGAGCTCTGCTCTATACAGGATTAAAAGGACATGTGCAAAGGACAAGCCTCCCTTTGGCCTGAGGTATTATTAGGAATCTCTAATCAAGCATGAGGAACATCCCCCATGCTCAGATGACACTTAACTGCTGTAGAAGCCCAGTGTCAGTCATAATAGAGATTTGATGACAATTTATGACAGCTGAGTGCATAAGAACTGCCATTTACTGGAACACAAATTACTCTATCTAGCCCAGTTCCTGTTTCAAACATTTCCAGTGTGGGGATGCAGAGGACAGGGCATATCCAGAATTTTCTACCCCTGCTCCTCTCCCACCATAATTTCCAATAGAGGCTTAGGAAATTCTGATTCAGAGGCTGTGCCCCTACCTACCATGTTCAGTACCTACATACCTTTCCTCCATACATTTGTCCACTCCCCTTTTGAAGTGGGTTAACCATCAGCCTCCATAATATTTTGTGAAAAAGAGTTCTACAAGTTATTTGAATGCTCAATGTAAAAAGAAGGTCCTTTTGAGGACACAGACATTCATAGAGGTAACGAGGAGGTTAGATCAAATTAAAAATGTCCATCTGATATAAGGTAAGTTGGGATGGGAGGACAAGTGAGGGATTCAGGATGGGTAAACAGACTCGGGTGAGGATTGGAGGCAAGGCAGGGTCCATGGATGGGTATTGGGTGGATGAAGTAGCCTAGCAGGGTCTGCAGGAGGGATTAGTGAGTGAAGGCAGTCCACAAGAGGCACAACTTATGCACTCAACATAAAATATCATCTGCAATTTTATTGCTGTATTCCTCAGTTTTACAAGAGCTATAGTTCTTCACAGCCAGCTTTGGTTTTTATCATCTGCCAACTTGGTCACCTCACTGTTTACTCCCCCCCAAACCTCCCCAGTTCAAACAGCACCAATCCAAAAACAGAACCTTCGGGGATACCATTGCTTATTCCTTTCCATTTGGAGAACTGACCATTCATACCTCCTTTTTTGTTTTCTATCCTTAAGCCAATTTCTGATCTAAAAATGAGCCTTCCCTCTAAT
>NW_017728918.1:21739502-21740889 GCF_001723895.1 Crocodylus porosus | reverse complement strand
CTCCCTGGCAAGCTTTCAGCTTCTACTGTGCTTAAACATTTTTTAATTGTTAAATATTATGTCTCTAGCAAGCTTCTCCCCGATTCTTTTTTAGCTTGTCTTATCACAGTTGTACATTTGACTTGCCAGATTTTGTGCTCTTTTGTTTTATTTCCCTCCTTTGGATTTAACTTCCACTTCTTAAATAAAGTTCTTCCACTCCCCACACCCACACCCCTTCATAGCCTTTGTTATGCTGTTCGATTATATTGGCCCTTTTTTGTCCACTTTCTTTCTTGTTCTTTTCCTTTTTCTTTTTGATTTGTGGTATGCATTTACTCTGTCTCCAATGCAGTCTTGTTAAGCAGTTCCCATTCTCTTGAAATTTCATAACCTTCTTTAGTGCTCTCTTTAACGTCCTTTTTAACTAGTATCCTCGTTTTTGCAAAGTTCCTCTTTTTAATGTTAAAAACTATAACCAATTAAAAAAGTATCCTTTTACAAGAATCTCAAAACCAGTTATAAAGTGGTCACTACTACAGAGAGGCTCAGCCCCTTGGACCAAATCCTGGACCAATAGTTACCCCTTGGACCAAGTCCTGTGCACTTCTTAGTACTAAATCAAAAATGACCTTCCTTTTGTCAGTTCCAAGACTAATTGCTCCAGAATGCAGTTGTTCAGGTGTCTAGAAATGTACTCTTTGCACCCCTGATTTGGGTAAGATTTACATAGTTTATATGTGGATGATTAAAATTACTCATTATTGTGTTCTCAGGTTTTGCAGCTCTCTCAGCATCCTTACAATTCTTAGCTCCCTGTTGGCATCCTGGTCTGGTGGTTGATAGCATGTCCCCACAAGCATACTGTTTTTAGTTGCATAAGGAAGTTTTACCCATGGAGACTATATGGGACCTTTCTTGTCAGTTAAAATAACTACTGTACTTCACTGAATGCGATCTTTCATATGAAATGGTACTTCCTTACCAATACAACCTATTTTATCACTCCTGTATAGTTTGTACACTGGTATTATATTGTTCCATTGATTTTCCTCATTCCACATATTACTGAGATGTCTATTATTTAATGCCAAACATTCAATTTCACCCACCTCAGATCTTGGACTTCTGGCATCAGTAAAAAAAGATGCATTAAGCATCTGTATAAAATCACTTCTACTTTTTATTGCTGCCTACTTGCCTACTTGTGTGCATCCTATTAAACTGAAAACCTCTGTCTTTCTGCTGCTCCTAATGGAAAAAAAAAGATCTGAAACCAATATGGTGAAAAAATATTTGGGATGGGGTATAAATGATTACAATGCAGAGCTGGTTACCAGTCACTTGTATATCCAGTTACTAAAGACACTAGGTGAAATCCTGGTCCTATTGAAATCAATAAAAAAGT
>NW_017728918.1:21736677-21739282 GCF_001723895.1 Crocodylus porosus | reverse complement strand
TTTAGTGATGCGACTGCAAAGCAGCCTAATAATACTGTGCAGTAGTGTATTAGTGCTGTTTGTGCTGTGACACACTACTATGCAGTATTTTGGGCCTACTGGCTGCCCTCCCAAGTAGTGGTCCCAGCATAAGTTAACAAGGAGAATTCATTTAAAGTTATCTGATCTACAGCTTGCAGTTGAATGTGTTGCTGCAAAGGTTAATCAGGAAATACTGTGGGTTTAAATCCTTTGGACATTTTAAAAACCAAAGTCTAGTCCTTTTATAAGAGAAATGAAACAAAAAGTTGTTTATTTTTCATATTTCTGTTCTATATATTATGGTTACAATAAATTGAAAGGCACTGAATCCCTGCTGGACCCTTTAAAGAGTACAGTTTAATATTCAGCATGTTTGTGGACTCTTTCTTGTGTTCTGAATTATCAGGAAGAGTTGGCATGAGTTGTTTGTCCCATTAGCTTAAAAGGTAGAATTTCTATAGATTTCCCCATAGCCAGGATTTCACACTTGGACTCAGCTAATATAGGGCAGAATCCTATTATATTTTACATACCCAAAGGGCACTACACAAAGCGTAACTGACATTTTGAGGTCTTGCATGCATTGAGCAAACCTATGCCACATGGAGGATGGGTACAGTGTGGAGCACACACTGTAGGCCACCATCTAGCTAGGCAAGTACAAAGCTCTGTACGCGTACACTTGGGTAAGTGTAAGTCCCAAAATCATGGCCAGGAAAAAAAATGCATAACCTTGAGAGGGGGAAGGAAAGGATGTTGACCACTCTATATTTCACCCTGACAGCCTAGTAGGTAGGACAATAACCCAAGATATTGAACGCCTAGATTCAAGGTATCCCTGGTTTGAGCATTGTGCTCCAAACCTTCTCTAGGTGAGAGAGGGCCTAGAAGCTGGGTCTCCTGGTACCATCACTAGGGCAGAGCAAGAGGGGCACCAGCCCTGAATGCCTTCTTAGAGAAGATGCCAGTATGCCTCACCCCCAAAGAGCCTTTGCTATGGCCGGTGTAGAGCCAGGAAGGAGCAGCCGCATGCCCAGCACTGCATTTGGACGGGGTGGGGGACAATCAGGGCACCAAAAGCAGCTCCCAGGAGCCTGTACCTCACTACCTGTGCCTCAGCAGCAGCACTCCATGATCATGTTTGTAGGAGGTAAGCAACAGCAACAGCAGCTGCCACTCCAGTGAAGAGAGCCCCAGCAGCTGCCATTCAAATGAGGAGAGCCTCCCCCTCCTCCCTCCCTCCCCTCGCCTAACTCACCAGTGCTCAGCAGGATTGCCCCCCTCCAGCCCCAGCTCCAGGTGCTGAAAGAGCTTGTTAGACCTCTGGGGTCTCCCATTTCCTTTGAGAAGATCCTAGTTATTAAGCCATTCGGCTAAAACATGACAGGAATCCCTCCCTCTTTCCTCCTCCATCTAACACCTACTAGTCAGTTTATGTGTGAATGGAGCAGTGTACCTGCCCATCCAGAGCACAGCCTATCATGAATGTTCAGTAGCATCTACCGTGCACATGGTTTGGGATTACTGACTGTGTGTAGCTCTGAAAAATAGCAATTATGTGTGTGGGTAAGGGCCTTTTGGGCATGTAAATTAAAATACCTTCTGCCCATATTATTTTTAGAGATGGGCCTAAGCACTGAGTTTTGGAATAGTTCCTCTTTTTCCCAAAGACATGGATGTTTTGATAAAGAATTCTGTTTTGGGGTCATTTCTGCTTATCTCAGTGTTATCTGAGAGCAATGAGTCACATCAGACATAGCATCAGTTATTCTCATATATACATTTGTTATGAATACTTCCAAATTTATTTATCAATTTCAGCCAAGGCACTTTTACTTGTAGCTGCTCTAGTGCAGTGTCCTATGTGTTTAACATTCCTTTCACACATTAAAAAATGAATTGATCCCAACTTAAATGCCATGCAACCTACTTCTCCCTAAATGCTCTGACTTATAATTGCCAGTCATAGATGTCTGCATTCCAGAATAAAACACTGTTTAAAGCAGTGCCGTTATTGTTATATCATCTGTGCCCTTTCGCAGCATGACATATGGCATGCAGAACTTGGAAAAAATGATCAAAGAATCCATCATCAACAGCCTAACGGAAGGTAACATTCTGAGAGATAGCCAACACGGCTTTGTTGCAGGTAGGTCTTACCTGACCAACCTCATTTCCTTCTATGAGCATTGGTTCCCAAACTTTTTTTCCCGTGACCTGCTGCTGGGTGCAGAGTGTGGCAGTGGCAGTGGCGGCAGCCTGGGGGCAGGGGAGCTCCCAGCATACGGCACAGCTGGTCTTTTGTGTGCAGCACCACTGGTATTGTCTCTGCGACCCTTGTTTGGGTTGCAGCCCAGGGCTGGGAACTGCTGCACTACAGGATAGGCTGGTGATTCAGGCTGACCTGGACAGGCTCATAAGGTGGGCAGATCAAAACCTGATGACATTCAACACAGAAAAATGCAAGGTGCTCCACCTCAGGAGAAAGAACCCACATCATACTTATAGGCTTAGCAGTGCTACTAACTAGCACCACAACCACAAAAGACTTGGGGGTCATGACTGATCACAAGATGAACATGAG
>NW_017728918.1:21735365-21736577 GCF_001723895.1 Crocodylus porosus | reverse complement strand
TAGTCATTACAGTGACTTAAATCATATGAGAAAATATCACTGTCATATCAAACAATGGAATTGCCATACGATGGTTTCTCTAAACTGCTGTCTTCTCAGTGGCTGATATCAGATGCTTCGGAAAAAGATGCAAGAAACACAATAACAGATAATGATGGACTAACCCCCTAGAAAGTCTTTTTTCCTAATTCACGTCAATCAGTGATTGGTTTATACCTTGAAGGCATGAAAGTTTACGTGGGCTTTTATTTGTTGTTGCTGTTTAATTTTGTACAAATGATCAGACCCAAGTTGGTCTTAGCCACTCACATTTAGGCATCCCTAAATGTAGAATCTAGGTGCCTTAGTCCACCAGAATTATCCCATTTGGCCACACTTAGGCATTTAGGGTAAAATCCCTGGTTATCCATGTGGCTGTATTTTTTGTCATCTAAATGGCATTTTTAGCACTTACCAATCTAAAGGAATTCTAGTCCTAGACATATATTACTGTATGTGTATAACATTTTGGATGGCATGTGTACTGGTGAGAACATATGCACATCCTTTGTGGATACATTTGATACTTGCATCACATGTTAAATGGTACTTTATTTAACTAGTGATTTTCATGGGATGACTCATGAATTAGTATCTCATACAAATTGGATGAGTACATCTTAGATTTCATAGACATCTCATGGACATTAGGGCTGAAAGGGACCTTGGAAGGTTATCAAGTCCAACCTCCTAGTTTGAATCTGCCTTTATATTTGGTAGCAAGTTAATGAGCAAATCCAATATTTTAAAAGGAGACTGATAAATGGACAGGTTTATCATACTAAACAGGAAAACATGTATATAGCAACACATTCCTGTCTCAGAATTTAGAACCTAACCCCTATCCATTATCAGCTAAGTATATATTAAGTTACAAATTGTAGCAGTTAATGCCTTATTTTCATGATAAATCATATAAACTTTGGTCTGCTTTACATAGCAGTAAAGAGAACTTCATCATTTGTTAGCAATATACATCACAGATGAAAACAACATTAAAAGAACATTAAGATTGTAGTTGAGATCCAGGAAAGCATGGAAATTCAAAATTAAGGACCAAGCTTCAAACCTCCAGACTGTAAAAGAATGAAGTTGGTTCCCTTCTGTGCCTGGATTATGAATTTCAGTTCCTTTACATGTTTCAGCCAAAACTTTAATAATCTTACATCATAC
>NW_017728918.1:21732457-21734765 GCF_001723895.1 Crocodylus porosus | reverse complement strand
TTCAGCAGCGCAAACTACAAAAAATTGTTAGAACAATAAAATCAATATTGTACCCTTTTTGAGATGAGGTGACTGTAATGCATACAGCAT
This sequence comes from Crocodylus porosus, assembly GCF_001723895.1. NCBI lineage: Eukaryota > Metazoa > Chordata > Crocodylia > Crocodylidae > Crocodylus > Crocodylus porosus. The sequence goes on along the minus strand of NW_017728918.1, from coordinate 21,734,675 downwards.
TCAAGATGTGGGCACACCCTGGATTTCTATAGGAATAATGATGTCTTCTGGTTTATTTTCAATTCCTTTTCTAAAGATCCCTAATAGCCTTTGCTTTTTTTTATTATGACTGAACATAAGACAGAGTTTTAGATACTTTCCCATAATCTTTTTATGGAAGTCTCCATAATGGCTCCAAGATTCTTTTCCTGGGCAGTAATAGCTAATTTAGAGCCTATTAGGTATATATCCTTTTTTAAGGTTATTTTTTTTCAGCTGCACTACTTTGTACTTAATGCTGACTTCACATTATTGTCCTCTCATTCAGCTGTATGAGATCTTTCTCAAAATTTTCACCAACAGCTGTGGATTTGATTATCCTGAATAATTTTCTATCACCACAAACTTGGCCACCTCACTGTTTACTCCCATTTTCAGATAGTTTATGAAAAGGGAGAAAACAGTCTATGACCATGTTGAACAGAATGGGCGGATCCAGATGAGCGCCCATGTGCCTGTTGCAACACCGCAAAGCAGTTTGAGATGCCGCAGGAGACATGCTAGGAAAAAAAAGGTTCCCTGTGCTGCATATTTGCAGTGTGGACTCTAAATTTGATACTGGGAAATCCTGGTACAAAAAAAAAACATGCTGTAAAAAAAATGTTTCAGGAGCATACCCTGAAGCAACCAGAGGCTAGGTGCTCTAGAGAGACGTTCTGGCATCCAGCCAGAGCATCTCTATGCCTGTCCTGTGCCCTACTGCCCTATCATGCTGCCTCAGTGTGCTGGGGCAAATAGGAAAAGGGAAGGCAGCAGTAGTGGATCAGACCTGAGCAGTGTCCCAGGTAAGTAGGGACATGGGGCGGGGGGTCTATGTGGGGAACTGTGGGCATGAGGAGAACTGCTTGTGAGTGGTGGGTCTCCTGCCTGCCCCCTGCCCAGCCCACAACCCCCCCTTCACAGCCTACAGCCCCCCTACACAGTGCACAGCCTTCCCGCAGCATCAGTAACAGCATCAGGGCACATGCAGACAGGACCCAGCCCAGCCTGAGGGTATGCGGCTCCTGCCTGCAGTGTGGAAGCCCTGGATAACAGCAGGAGCTGTCCAAGAGCACCTGGGTCAGGCCAAGCCAGGGCCATGTGCAGCCAACAGACTGAAGTGGCCCCATCCTCCTGGGAGTCTCTGCCAGAAGTGGCCACTGCTGCTGCTGCTATGGAGTGGGAGGGGCCATGGATCATGCAGGGTGGCTCTGAGCCATGCAAAGGTGCTGTGGACTGTGTGGCAGGGACTATGAGCCATGTGGGGAGGGGCTGTGAGCCATGCAGGGGGGGCAGGCTGAGGACCCACCTGTGGCAGCTGAAAAGTAAGTTTGTGTGATAGAAGTGCTTGCTGAAGGCTCTATAAAGATTACAGCAAGTGTTTTTCTGTATTTGTTTAGATATTAAGCTATAAGTTGTTGCTAAAAGCCTAATAATAGTTTAAAATGTAGTGAGGCCTTGTGTAAAGTAAGGCCTGATAAATTTAGCAAAGCCAGAAGTAGTAAGGCCCTGTGGCACAGTTAAAATTACTTTATCAAAGGAATGCAAGGCTTGTACTGCTATTGGTCAGTCTAAGGACAGTTGAAGAAAATGAATCTAAGTGGTTGTACATTATCAGTGTCCTTCAGAAGCTATAAATTAGCTAAAATATTTGAAAACCATTCAAAAGGAAGATGCAGCCCTGTGAAAAGTATTAGTTAGCAGTTGCCTGGATCAGTGGGCCCGTGGACCTCGAGGAGCCCAAGAACTGCAGTTCCAGTGCATCCCAGTGTTGTTCGGGGATGCCTGACCTTGCTGAACTTTGTGGAAAGAGAAGCTTGTTGTGTATCAGGCATCAGAGGGACTGCCAATAAGTTACTGATGCAAATTGCTTTTGTCTGTCATTGTTTATCTTGTTACTACACGTAGTTGTGTTTTTCTTAAGTCAATACATTTTTCTTACCTTTCTACCCCCAACCACACTCTCAATCTAAACCCTCCACAGGCGGCTGGGACACCACCCCTCCCAAGCATTCTTCCCCACCTCCCAGAGTTCCCTCCATGCCCACATAGTCCCCCTCACACCCACAAACTCCCCCCACAATACACCCACAAACCCCATGCCATCCCCAACCCCTGCACAAGCCCCACCCCACCCCACCAAAGCTTACTGTCATAAACCATACACACATCCCTATACCCACCCACAAACCCCTCCCAA
>NW_017728918.1:21718942-21729323 GCF_001723895.1 Crocodylus porosus | reverse complement strand
GCCCTCTGGTTGTTTCTTTGTTATCTCATTTCTCGGCTTGTCCCCTTCCTTATCCAAATAATCCTTATTAACTGTCTAATTGCAGCTTAATTTTTACAGAAGCCATGTTGACTCTTTCCATTTTGTATATATTCTACCAATTTACTTGGAATTGAAATTATACTTACCAGTCTGTGGTCAGTCCTGAATTACCTTTGGAGCCACTTTTGAAAAATGTTACACTGGCAACCCTTTACTTCTCCTGCAGCAAGTTTGATTTCAATTATAAGTTACACGTTATAGTTAAAATGTCTGCAATTTTATATTTGATTCCTTCAGAACTGTCACTGGGCATATCTACACATGTGCATTTACTGAACAGTAACCGAAATTACTGCACAGGACCGGTCCACATCTATACATGTCCTCCCATCCCGCGCAGTACATATGGTGAATTATGCTGACTTGCGTGTAAATTTGATACCTGCATCATGCAGGTATCACATTTACACCCAATTACTTATTGTGCAGTAATGCATATGTAGACACCTTACTGTGCAGTAACACTCTGTGTGTGGGCTGACCTGAGACTAAGTCCCAAGTCATTCTGCACACAGTGTTAATGCACTTTAATACCTGCATGTGAGGAGACTGGCCTATTCCTGTTTACTATGCAGTAGCTTACTGCATAGTAAATTTAAGCCAATGTAAATTCACATGTAGACACACCTACTGAATAGTATCTGTTATGTGACTTGTTACTGTTCAATTTATCAGTCTGCTTTAAACCTTAACTATTTTACCTCAATTTTAGCCAGTTGTTCAGATTTATCTTCTAATGAAATTGATCTGGTACACGAATCTCCTTAACATCTTCTGTAGTAAAGACCAATGAAAAGAGTTCACTTTAGGCCAGATTCCATTTCACCGATTAGGCACATAAGTGGACTTAGGCACCTCAATACAATTGTATCCCACCCTGCTGAGTCTCTGAAAATCCATTGATGTGTCTATTTTTGTAACAACGACCCTTTTATGGTGCTTAAGAGATGTTACCCTTTCCACATGTTAAATGCACTTAAGACAGGAGCATCTGCTCCTGGAGGCAGTAAGAACACAAGATTAGTGCCCTCTGAGCATCTCAAACTTGTATCTCTTCAGGTGAGGAGTACCTCCTGCCAGTGTTAACACAGCTCATGTTATAATAGTGTTATGGTAGACTGACACCCTGGTAGTATCAGTCTGCTTCATGGGACCAACAGGAACAATTTGTGGTCCTCCAACATCCTGGGATGCATTTCTCCCAGTTTGCCATCTCCCTCTGATCTGATGATCTGTTCTCAACTAGCCTGAAAAGACTGAAAACAAAGGAGAGCCAGGGAACCAGAGCAGAGAGCTAAGCAGCCACTGGAGAGTTGGGAAGCTAAGAGAGACCAGAGAGCGAGAGAGAGCAGGTGAGTAGGACGTAACTAGAAGCTCTCAAGTTTGCCCTGTGACTCTCCAGCTATTTCCAGTTGTCTGGTCTCCCACAGCTGCCCAACTTCCTCTCTCTAGCTTTCTATCTGTCCAGGGCAATAGAAAGAGTGCAAAGAGGGACAATGTACAGGTCTTGTAGCACCCATTACTTACAAGATGAGTAACAGCTGGAGTTTTCAGTGACCTGCTCAAACAGGGAAGTAATTGGTTTGTGCTCCCTCATTTTCCTTCTTTCGGAACCACGGTGCATATGGGGCAGCTCCTAGCCATGCCCTTGCTCACCTGCCCTCTAGCAGCAAGTCAGAGCTGTGCAAGTCAGAGGCAGTATTAACCCACAACATGCAACTGCTGACAGCATGTTCTAACTTCAATATTGCACAACCTTCCCTGGAGTTAGCAAGCCTGAATTGTAATGTACAATAACACCCTTTCCCTTAAAATTGAATTAGAAAAAGCAGTGAGAAGGAAGAGGACCCACCCACCTTTTGTATTAGCAGTTTTTCAGGGACTAAGAGTGCCTAAGTCCCCTTCACAACTAGTAAATGGAATAGAGTCTGACCCTTATAGTTTCTCTGCTATAGCCTTATATTGCCTGAGTGTGTCTTTTATATCATGGACATCTAATGACCTGATTCTCTGTAAAACTTTCAGTTTGTTATAAACTTAACAAATATTATTAACTCACAAGTGGGTTATGTAAGCCAGTAGTTTTCAAACTTTATTTCAAACTTTGTGGATCCCTAAAAATATTCGAATGGAGGTGCAGACCCCTTTGAATTGGAAGTATGGGTATTCACATAGTTGTGATTGATCATAGTCATCATTCATGGATCCCTTAGGCATGGTCTGTGGACCACAGGAGTTTTTGGACCACAGGTTGAAAACCACTGACCTAATCTAACTGCCTTCACAGTAGTAAGATTCATTTCTCCTAAACCATCTCAGACATATGCCTATTCAACCTCTTCTTGGGGCCCTATAGAGGAAGAGTTCCCACACTTTTCTCCAAACTGTCACTTCTCTCAGCACCAGAAAGATTCAGTGGATACACAAAAGATACACTATGCCTCATTCAGAGCCATAGTGACTCAGTCAGGCACCTGGGCAGCTGTCACATGCACGAGCTGTGGTGACTTCTAGTTGCTGCGCTGCCACCAGCCAGTTGTGCAGCTGCAGTGGCAGCTGTTTTTTTTCTGTCACATTCCTCTCCTTCCCACACCAATTTAGTGCTCAGAGTGGCTGCCCTGGTCACCCAGCCTTAAGACACCACTGCTGTCATTCACACTCCAGGAACCCCAAATGTAAAAGGGGCTTGTTCTACTGATGGACTCTTCATACAGTTGGGAAGCAGAGTCAGCTTGTCTTGGAAACCACACTGGTATGTGTACGTAAAAAGTGCACCTGTGTAAACAGTATGCCTCCCACTTTGCACATAAAAGGCTATTGTATTTATTTAGCTCAAAATACCAAAACTGAATGTCATGACCTTGATGTTCATAGCATGAAAATGCTTAGCAACCCCAAGTAATTTTGTTTTGCCATGATTCGGTCAAATTAATCTCGTGTATTCTGTTGAATTCAGGAGGCTTACATGAGAACTGAACAGAGCTTTGCCTTTATAAAGAAAAGCATTAATATATCTTGGTTCCTACCCTAAGACGACAACATTGATCACAGTAACTAAAACTCATTGGCCCATGATTACAGATTTTGCAAACTACGGTTGTCCCATTCCTGAGTGCTCAACATCAGACTTGCTCAGTAATTTTATGAAAGCTTATCTTTTTATGTGCCTTTAGAATTACCATTTTCTCTGGGACCTCTTTTTTAAAATGATAGTTAAGATCCTGACATATGATATGATTCCAGGAGCTCCCCCTTTAAGGAAAGAAAAACCCCTACCTATTGCACACCTCACATTTGTAAAACTGATAGCATTCTGCTGACTTCAGTAGAATGACACTGATTTATGTCTGCAGAGGAATAAGGTGTTACATGCACAGATACCAGTGAGACAGAATGTATTGTACGCATTATGTACCATTGACCTAATTTTTGAGGGAAGTAGATAAAGGGGCATGTTTCACTCTAAAGTTTAAAACTTGAAGGAATCATTTTATGGCTGATTCCTCCCTCGTACATAAGGGAGAGCAGCATTTAAATCTAAATAAATAAATGAATGAATAAATAAATAAGTCGGCCTTAATGCCTATGTGAAATCTTATTCTACCCTGTTCTAGTCCCTGGGAAACAGTTAACATGACAATAGGTCTTCCTCTTCCTCACTTTTTTTTAACTTAGTATTAAAGCAAAGAGGATAGCATGTTACACAAGTAATGGAATTTTAGTGAATTGAGCAAGGTGGAAGAGAATCATATTTAGGGCAGTTTGGGTATGTTGGATTATGTTCCTTGTAGTTGTAGATGAGGGTTTTAAGTGATAATTTGGGGGATTTCTTCACTACCAAGTACCTGTAAAAGTAGGAAACTGAGTTGATGGCCCATGAGGCGCTTTCTATCCCACTGTTCCTATAATTAAGTCTACCTACTATATGGAGTAGGCTCTTGCCCTTTGGTTTTACTCACTTCCTGCCTCTGTGGCTGCATCTAGACAAGATGCTGACTTTACAGTAGCCAATGACTACTGTGTAGTGGCATCACATGGCAGGAACCATGATACATTTCTGTTTTCCTTAGTCACAAGCTACTGGGCAGTCAGTGCCAAGAAAAAGCCATTCTTCAGTGTGACTGTGCAATAACTGGTTATAACTGAGTAACTCTGATAACTTTGGTATAAACTTATAGTCTTACACAGTTGTATAAATTAATACAAGTACTAACTGACTGTGCAGTAAATAGTGATGATTAGAAAGAGCAACAGAAAAGTCTCTGTTGATAGCGGTCCTAAACTTATACAAGGATTAAATGACTGCACGGTATTAACTGTGCAGTCAGCACCTTATGTAGAGATGAGGGATCTCTGTAGGGTGTCATCTGAAGAGAAACTGAGATTGGTGCCGCCAATCTAAGTTTGAGCTTAAGGGAGTGTTCAACACCATCTCCCCATGCCCAATGACCATTTTTTATGTGATCAAAGAGAAGGACTAGGACCACTATTAACAGAGGCTTTTCTGTTGCTCTTTCTAATTGTCTCAGCACAGCTCAGCAAGCACAGAGGCGCATTTGACATTACATGCCTAAATGCTGCATATTTAATCTGCAGTTTTTGTTGCCTACACACAGCTGGCAATTGAGCCTTGCCTGTGCTTGCCTCCTGAGCATGTTCTTTAAGTATTTACAGCAGTCGGAAAGCTGCACAGGGAGGCAACACCCCAAATTTTAGTTAGGGAGGAACATAACTAGTGGGTGTTAGATGACAGAAGTGGAAAAGGAAGCTGGCCTACTGGGGTAATTGTGTGTGGGTGCTGTCTTCAAATAGAAGGTGGTATGTGGGGCCAGGAGAAAGGATACATGCCAGAAAATGACAGGTGGCTGCTGTCAAGAAACAAGGGCAACTCTAGATGCTAGTTTGGGCCCCTGTTCCTCATGGAGCAGAACATTTCCCAACACTGTCTACCTATTTTATTTAATTAACATCAAATGTCATGTACACTGAATCAGCTTCTAGTAAAGAATTGCAGAGGCACCTGGGTCATGCCTGATCCCCAGGTGTGTAGCTGTTTACAGCATTGTGCTAAGAAGTAGGATATGCAGGTTCAAACTCCTTCTGAGTTAAGAGGCTTAGAATGTGAGTTCCTTTGTTTCTGAGCAAGTGCCCTAAGAACAACGATTTGGGGCTAAACATTGGGACCCCTGCCCTTATCCTCTATGGTTTTTCTTCTCTCACATACTTGGGAAGGGTTTGCCACAAGGGGGAACATAATCCAAAACTGTGTAAATGCCAAAAACCACAGTCATGCAGCTACATAAATCACTTGGGCATGCAAAGTAAGATTAGCCCCTAATCTCTATGCAGCTGAAACTCCCATCTCTTCACTGCCACCTCCTTCTCCTTCTTGCCCCACTAACAAAGGCTTCAGTAGTAGAATAGTGGGATACCACAAACTCAGGTGAAAAGAATACAGGAACACAATGGTAGTGGAAATATCTCAGATAGCCTTGAATAGAGACACTACAGGTTTAGTGGAGAGAATAATGGGGTGAGGGAAGAGCTCAGAAAACGTGAGAAAAGAGAAAGGAGACGAGAATTATGAGTTTCATGGAGTATTTAGTGAAGGAAAAAAGGGAGGGCTAGTGTTTGAGGTTGAAGGCCAATGGGTTTCTAGGACTGGATAGGTATGGGGTTTAAGAGGCAAATTAGGACTTTTGGGAAAAGATGTGGGGAAAGAGTGTCTAGAAGGCGCTTTCAGAAAAAGAGGACATCAATTCTGGAACCTGGAAGGGAGTATGTAGAAAAGGAAGTATGGGTAGGAGAAAAGTATCAAGGGTTGAAGAGAGGTGGGTGAGTTGGAGTGAGAAAGTTTTGAAGAAATTAGTCACAAGACAAGAGAGAAAGGAAGAGAATGATGAGTTTTGAGGGGTGGGAAGAGAGACAGATAAGGCCTTGGAGTCTCAGAGTAATGAGGCAAGCACTAAACGGGACATGGCCAAAGATGGATAGAGGTCCCAAAGAACAAGCAAAATTAAAGTCGGGATGCTTGCATGAGGGAGACGTTGTAGTGAAGCAAACTACTTGCTTGGTCTCTTTTTAGCTAATTTTTTTAGGCAAAATTATTCTATTGGTTAACAAACTAATAGGATAGAAAAAGGCTAATACCTTTTTAGAGCCTCCTGTCAACTCAGGTACAGGCACATATGTAAGAGATGATAACCAAGATATGACTTAAAGTGATGCAGTTCCTATGGATATCTAAGAAACTAGAATCAGATCAGTGGTAATATAGTGATTAAATGATAGGATGCTGGGTTATTTTTGTGGGGATCAGCTATGCTTTCAAGGGTTTTGTTGCTGTTGTCATTGTTTTGTGCTGTTTTACTTTGAGGCTTTATTATTGGTGTATTTGTTTGTCTGGTTCGTTGGTTGGTTCACTTTTTAAATCAGGAATGAGAGCAGCATTTGTTTACACAACTAGCTTCTAAAGATATGCATCAAGTTCAAGTACCCATGAATTTAATTAAGTACTTCTGATAGTTCCTTACTTGTGAGAAATCATCTATTGATTGGAAATATGTACCCGTTAGGAATCCAAATTCTTTGACTAACTGGAAAATTTCCAATTAATTCTTATTTCAAAAGAAAGAAGCTCATACATATGAACTGAGTAGCTCAATTAACTGAATGATTTCTGCACAGATGAAATAGAGAAGGTCAAGTCTGGACACTGTTGCTTTGAGAAGTTTCATAGAAAGAAATTTCAATTTTCATTATTATGCTTATCATTTCCTAGTCTACATTGTCTTTTATAGGTACAAATACAAGCCAGTAAATTAAGGTTTATCTGTTATAAATGAAAAACAAACAAACAAAAACTGAAAAAATCCCAGATGAATGGTGAAACAGTCAGATACACAGAGATACTGAGATACACACTCAGATGGAAGAGCTATGTTGACACTCTATATGCCGGAACCCCATGTAACAGTCTTTGACAAATTAAGGGTTTGGGCTAGATTCTGCTCTCACACAAGGCGAAAGAAAATTTTCCAGTGACTTCCTTGAAAGTAGAGGGTGATCCCAAATTATCACAGAAGTCACAGAGAGATGTGCAGCTCCCTCCTGTAACTCGTGGAGCTTTGCAGAAAGAGCCACGGGTTATAGTGTTCTTCCCAATGCAACAGACATTCACTGTTGGGTCCATTGGTTGGAGGATCAAGCTCCAGTTTCAAGCAGATATGTGTCTTCAGCCACTTTCCCCTAGTCCCACCCGTCCCCTTTCCCAGCTCCAGTGCTGTCTTCAGAATAGGAGGGGAGGAAGGGAGCAAAGGGAGCTCCGTCTGGAGTTTGCCTAGCATGCGCTCCCCTGAGTGAGGTGAGGGGACTCCAATCCACACCCCCACCCCTGAGTCACACAGGCTGGGCAAAGCCCAGCTAGAGCTTCCTCCCCTCCCTTGTCCCGCTCCCATTCTGAAGATAGCACTGGGGGCAGGGCTGAGATGCTTCAACCCAGCCCTATTCCTGGTACATAGTGACAGATATTAATGAAGATATTCCACTTTGGAGAGCCTTCATCTGGACCCTTATGTAATGAGGTTTCAAATTGTCATGCAATCAGGCATTTTTAAAGCGATCTGCAGCCATGCACTTCTATCAGTGCACAGCTGTAGAGTGCTTCAGGGACCCAAACATATATAAAACTGTCACTTCTGTCAGTGCCCAGAAAGATTCAGTGGATACACAAAGAATACACTATGCCTCATTCAAAGCCATAGTGACACAACCAGGCACCTGGGCAGCTACCACAGGCAAGGGCTGTGGTCACTTCTAGTTGCTGCTGCTGCCACCAGCCAGTTGTGCAGCTCCAGTGGCAGCTGTTTTTTTCTGTCCTATTCCCCTCCTTCCTACACCAGTTTGGTGCCCAAAGTGGCTGCCTTGGTCACCTAGCCTTAAGACATCACTGCTGTCATTCATAGTCCAACAATCCCAAATGTAAAAGGGGTTAGTATGTAAAAACCTGGGAGCTTACACAGGCAAATACCTGATTTACATATAAATCCTGATGGCTGCAAGTGTTGCGTCTGAATCAGAAAATTGTATGCTAGGTTTTTTTTTATGTTTGACAAATCATTGCACATGTATCGTAATTTTTTTTAATAGGGATGAAGAAACTGATTAAAAAATGATAGAGCACTTTACAAGTCTCTCGCAGTACATCATACTGTCTGCTAGTGTGGTACTCTGAGCTGGAGAATGTTGTTTAACCCTCATACCCATTCAGTGCTCGGTCTATTAGTGCTGCCAACCTGATTCTACTTTGGTGCAAGTTGTGATGGTTTTTCCTGCATGTGTCCTGGAGAAACTGAACTCAGGCTAGACAGATGTAACTTCAATCTATCTTTAAAGAGGAGGTGAAACTTGCTCCTAAGAAAGATACATCACCTGTGTTGATCTCATGGTTATCTTTGTCCGCTCCTGTAAATACACGTGGGCAAACCACTGTAACTTAAAACAGCAGCAACGACTTTTAAGATTTACAGAGGTTTTGTTCCATATGAACTGCTATAGTAGCAAACACATGCAATATGTATATCAGAACAGTTTACTGGTATAATTTACTACAGTTAATTACAGTATAATTTAATACTGCTTTAACAGTAATGTGTGTCCACATCCTGAAGCTACCACACCACACATCTATCAGGCTGTAACACTTTCCTTCATTACTGATCTGACCTACCATTAGAAATAGAAATACTGGTAAAGGATAGAGGAATGGGAATTCTACGAGTTAGACCTCAGTGAATTTTCATCTATTTCTTCCATCTGGAACTGCAGGATATAGATTGTGCCAAAATTTTGATCTCTGTGATGTGCACATAGGGCCATTACCTTCTATACTCTGCCTGGCTTGTATGCTACTGCCTCTGAAAATAAAAAAATGTCTATGGTCACAATTACCTTTGGGTTCCACACTGCTGAAGAAGGAGGAATAGATATTCTGAAATATGTAGCCTTTGACTCCAGATAAGCTACCACTTGGCCCTCAAGTCATCTTGTATTCATAGTTTCATAATTTCTGTGGTCGGAAGGGACCTGAGGTATACATCTATATGTTTCCCCCAGAGAAAATCAGTGGTTATAGGTTCCAATTTGCCTGGTTAAAAATATACAAATTCACAAATATAAATAGTTATAAGTAATGCCAGTAATTATCAAGAGGGCACTTCAATGCTGGTTAGAAAAAGAAAAAAAATAAAATTCCCTATCAAGACCCTGTGACAAGCAATGTTTCAAATAAAACCTTTGAATAAAGATATCATGTTGAAGTAACTTTCCAATGCTCTGCGTGGTAGATTAGACATGCATTTCCTATTAACATTAATAGAGGCTGCATGTCTAAGCCATCACAAACGGTGCTGAAATTTCATTCTGTGATATAAAGCAATAACCCTGTGATTCCCACCAGGATCCAGGTTTCACAATCAAAGGTGCAAATAGAGAATACATTCACACAGTGTCAAGACCAGAGATTTACTTGCTCTGAGGGGACAAAGAGAATCACTACTTGACACAAGAGAAAGCATAGCATTTTCAAGCACAGCTGTAGCAACATTTTCCTTGTAGATTAGCATCATTTACAGTTCACCCAACAATGATAATAGATTGCTAACACTCAAATGATACAAAGTCAGCTGTAATTCTCCTTCTGTTCCCAAAAGCTGAACCTGGAGCTAAACACTTTTAATAGTAGGTACCAAAGGGATACAGGTTTTAAATTATTGAAATTTCTCAGATAATTACCTGAAGCAGTTTACTTTAAAATCCAGCCACAAAGTTCTGTGTAGCTGCTTCTTAAATCATGTAATGTGCAATTGCAAAAGGCTGTGTTGAATGTTTCTCTCATCCTCCAGATTTGCTTTCTGTGTAATAAAAGAATCACTGGAGTATCTGAGGGCCTGTTAAGTGTATCTATAAAGATTTGTACATTTCTGTCTTTTTCCATTTTACAGGCACTGGGCTTTCATTTTGTATGTGTGTTTGGTTTTCATTTTTTCTCTCCTTCTCCTTGTTTTTTTAAGAAAGATTCGGTCAAAGGATCTATCCCTGGTAACTACAATGGCCCCTATATGGCCCCTAGTTTTGCACTTCACAGTCTTTTAATGTGATTAGCCTTGCAACACCCATGTTGTTATCCTTATTCTTTAGAGATAGGAAATTGAGATTAATGGATAAGCTTCACAAAGGGCGCATCTACATGTGCTCCTGTGGTGCTATTGTTTTTTTAAGAAAGATTCGGTCAAAGGATCTA
>NW_017728918.1:21716881-21718117 GCF_001723895.1 Crocodylus porosus | reverse complement strand
CAAACTTCTGGGTCTGCCACCAAGCACATCCCCCCCACCGTCATGCTCCTGTGGGACGCTCCATCCACCCCGCCATCTGAGCCATGCCTGGTACCTTGAGGTGTGTAGAAAAAACATTTAAAGCTGTGTCTATGCCTGAATCGCTGACTCGCTGAATCAGCATCGACTCTTCAGATGCTGAATCTTCAGATGTGGGAAGGGAGCAAGAATCGAATCACTGTCCCCCAAATCAGGCCAAATCCAAATCCGAATTGAATATGGCCCACTTTGCATACCCCTATTGGGCTGGGCTTCTGTGAATTTCACTTAGGCACCCACATTTCATCTGAGTGCCATTTTAGAGTACATGCAGATGTTTGTTGCGCCTGGTCCATGACCATACGGCTTACTTCAAGCCACATGATCATAGATCGGGAGCAGCACATGCAGAAATTTGCCAGTGATAGGAGACACACTGGTAACCCAGTGAAAGTAACTTAGGGGTGAGGGAGGGGCAGGCAAGATCAAGGGAGCTAGCAGCTCCATATCAGGGGTGTTGAGGATCTGGGGTATTTTGTGGGATTGGGAGGGGGTGGTAGATCTGTGGGGGGAGTTATCTGGGGGTGCAGAGATTGAGGCAGCAAAAAATAGCTCCATAAGGGTGGGGCATGGATAGAAAAAGTTCAGCCCTGAGGCTTAAGTGAGCAACTGGGCTTCCCCAGGCCCAGGGCCACCCTATAAACATGTGCAGTTATTCACTAGATCAGGCTAACCCATTCCTGGTCTAAATTAGTTTGTCTCTGTAGATTAACCCATTTAGACTGTGCCAGCCATTTTTCAGTTAATTTATCCTCCCTGATCATCTACACTGATTGACATTTAGATTCATCTAACTCTAGGTAGGTCACTTTAAATGTAAGGTCTAGACATGCCCTTAGAAACTACAGTTCCCTGTGAATCCTGTTCCACATGTTCTTATTCTAAGAGTTCACAGTTCCTCACATTCACACAGACAGTCAGTGGCAACACAGGAACTTAAAACTAAGGCTCCCACATACTATGGCAGTGGTTATCCCTCTTCCCTGTAAAAGAAATGGGTTTTCTGACTAATTCTGATAATGTTTACATAGACGTCTATCCCAGTTTCTTCCTTCATGTTGTCCCAGATTCATGATCCAGTTGCTGAGACAGCTTTATTTCCTGCTGAAGCTGTGGTCTTCTAATTGACAGTTGGATTGATAACCCAGCACTCTACAG
>NW_017728918.1:21682961-21715906 GCF_001723895.1 Crocodylus porosus | reverse complement strand
CCCCCCTGCTCACACACACCTACAGTTCTGGAACACGTTTATAAATGCCCTAAATGCTTATATAGCCAAGTATATATACTCATGCAAGAACAGGGAGGATTGCAGTGTAGGGTCATATAATTATTTCTACACTTTAAGTGGTAATACTCTGACACAGTCAGAGTGTGAAACATTGCATATTTTTGTTTTCATTGAAATTTCTGTTAACCATATTTTTCCAAGTGTACATGGTTCCAGTGTTTGATTCTGTTGGTTCCAGTGCTTGATCAGCTTCTGTAATAATAATCAAGACAGGAACACATCCAAAATCTTGCACTATGCAGTTTTAAATGAACAAGCTGAAGGGACTGTGGCTCTGGATGCATCTGTATCTGCTGGATAGTGCAATAGCTAAAAGCTCTAAATGCTTCTAATTTGACTATTTCAAACTTTGAAATGCCTATCTTTCCTAAATACACTTGCTCTATCTTTATAACGATCTGGTATATTTCCTCTTTTCAACAGCTTAAGGTATGTCTTCCCAAAATGTAACAATTAGGTTTCCAACCAGCACTCTTTGAATATGTACAGTGAATCTACTTGATGACATGGGCAGATCTATAATTTTGAAAAGGTGTGGGGGGAGGGGAGAGATGGTGAGGTGCATGACCATATATAAAACATCACATGTTTTTCTTCAGTTAAAAATAAACTAGAATCTGTCCAAATACGCTAGGGGTCTAGGGCTGTATTGAAGCAAAAACAGATATTAATTGGAATGAGCTAAAACAATCTTCAGGTCTGTGAAATAGGAGCTTCATTAGCAGGAGCAGCTACCAGACAGGAGAACTGCAGAACAAAGGATAGCTTGATCGGTAGAACATCAAGGCCATTAAAAGGAAAGAGGGTTGTAAACACCTGTAGAACAAAGACTTTAGAAGGAATCAAGTAGATTGTAATGAACCATGAATCGGTTGACTCCCTCAGCACTGCCTGACTAGAAATGTTGCAGCCATGGCCAGGCAGTTAGTTTAAACTTTTGAGTGGGCCAGGAATCAAAGGAGGTGCAACTGCATCAGTGATAATTGATACAATAATTGGGTGAAAGGTTGTTACTTGCTGATTCACTAATTCCATTCCCGGGGTTTTCCAGAGATACCTTCCATCAGCTATTGATACCCTATAACCCCAGTTATTTTATGAAATTTAATGTTATAATATGATGATAACGTATAGTTATATATGACAAGAAAGAACTGTCTCACTTTACAGTCCCACATCATCTTCCAGCCCTGATTTCCTCTCTATAGACACATCTGATAGAAAAGAATCTGTGGAGCAATCAAAAAGAAGAAGCTAGCATTCCAGTTCACCTCTGCTGCTGGTAAAGCTCCCATTCAGCAGGCCTAACCAGTCACCCATTTGTTGGTCATGCCTTCTCTAACTTTGTACTACTAAATTATAATTGTCTGAACACTTTGCAAATCCAGGTTAAAGATCCTGTTACTAAGACATGATAAACAGCCACTGCCTGGATAATGTAACCTAAGCACCTCTGTTCCAGTCACATCATGTCTAACAAGAAAGCCCCATACTCACCATGTAATTCAAAAAATTGCCAATTTCACACTTGATTTTCTACCTGCTCCACTCTGTAGCCTTCATACTTCTCGCCTGTCTCCACACTTCAACGAATAATTTTGGATCAAACTAATAATAATGCATTGTTAAAAAAGGCTCTTGATATAAGTCACACTTTTTTAAGTATGATCGTCATACACATGAGCTTTGCCTTTTTCCAGATCAGTGATTCCTACTTTTCCATGGCCTCACATTATAGCACAAAAACAGTTTGGGGACCTTCTTCTCATTTAGCCATAAAGCAAGGAAGTTTAGTTATGATACTCCCCCTGGGGGCCACAACAACACGTTGAATATCCATGTTCTAAATTAGGGCCATCCAAATGGTGGCTAAATCATCTTTTACAAGGTCAGGAATTCCACAGCAGGAGAGCAGTGATAGTATTACCTGCCAGAACCACTATTGGCAGGCCTAACACACAAGTGGTTAATGCTGCCACTAGTACTGCTCCATCACAAAATTTCTGTGTCAAGAAACCCCTTGAGACACCTTTCAACAGTCAGGCAAGTGGCGGTGGCTCAGTCAATATGCAGGAGATAATGGTGCTGCCACTTTCCCCACTGCTGAAGGTGGATTATCCAGTTCAGGAGATGTCCTGAGGTCTAGATTAGACCCATCAGCTCAAAAGGGTAGGGACATACCTGACTCACATTGAGAGAAAGCATTTTTGTTGCTTGGTCATGGCCTAAAAATTCAGTTTTGTGGTTATTTAATGGAGGCTGCACCCCTCAGCACTGATTGATAGAAAGCCCCCACCCCTCAGTGCTGATTGTCATAGAGGCCACAGAAGGAAGAGGAACAAGGGAGAGGCTGCCATTTTGACTTCTGGGTGCTTTTTTTGTGTCCCTGCCCCTTGGCACTGATTGGCAGAGGGGCATCTTTCCAATCCGGGCAGGCTATGGGGCCAGGTTGCAGCAGCAGCAAGGACTGCTGGCTCCCATTGGGGAGCCAGCATTTTATTTTTATAAAGTTCTTTTTTTTTGTTTATTTCCTGGGAGATCACAGACAATGCTATTTTTCGTGGCAGCCGCAGAGATTGCTGTATTTTGTGGCTTCCGTGAAAATCGCAAAAACCGCAATTTAAGTAGCTTCCTACAAATGAACTGGACAGCCTTATTTTAGATTACTTCAAATTGAAAAAAAAAATTCATCGTTTCCATGGGCTTTCACCCACACCCCTCCTCCTCCAGGGATGCCAGAAAATTAAAAACAAAAGACAATGTAGACTGCACATCAGGGGAGTACTTTGTAATCTTCAATGAAAATAAAATATACAAATATATTGAGTTAAAGAAGCTTATGGCTCTTCAGGTCAATATATTGACCTTAGTTTAGAGCTGCATTTTTCCCCCAATGTACAAAGTATAAACTTTTCTGCAAACGGGCCTAGGGCCAGCTTCCATACTTCTTGCTTTATGGTCAGAATTTATGTGCCTCTTCCATAATATGCCATTTAGCAAAGTCATGCCTAAATGTTTATTCACATGTGAAGTCCTTGGTGTTTCAACTTAGATCTATGCTTTCTACTGATTAGTGTGATTGGACCTAAGTGTCTGAAAATATAGCTATTGTACCTGCTTAGTGTGCCTGCTATTTTGGGATGTATAAACTAGGCACCTCTATGCCTGTGCCCACAGAGGGGCTCTGTTCAGTTATATAGAGGAGCCCATCCATATGATTACTTTTTAGAAAACTTGGCCAGGAAAGAGATTTGTATCTGCATCTCCCATTCCCCAGGAAAGTGTCCATACTATGGGCTAGTCAAGCATGAGGATGCCCATCCTTTCTTTTGAAGGTGCCCACTGGGCAGCCAAGTGTGTAAGGGTCATGGGGCCAAAAGGAAAGGAAGTATGACCAGTGGCAACATGTAGGACATCCATGGGGGTTTATGTACACCCCTTCAGAGTGCTGGTGCACCCTCTGAGAGGGGGTATTCCCTGCTTAGGAGATGGGTGGGGGGCAGGTGGGAGCGCACCCGTGTTCCCCCTGTGAGCACCAGCCGGGGAGTGGGAGCACCAGATATAGTGCTGCGGCCACTTCCAGGACCACAGTGGCTGCTTCCAAGAGCACTGCAGCCACTTTCCAGTTGGTGGCTGGTGTGCTTTGCTGTGGAAGGATCCTCCCCACCCAGTCGGCGAGATTGGCTGTGGGGGGACTCCTCCCTGGGTAGATAACTGGTTGCTGGGGGAGGGCACATGCCCCACCTGAATAAGGTGCCACCAGTCACCCATGAGTATGACCCTAGTCCAGTGATGTAATCACTTTCTTTGAACAGAGACTCCTAGCTTTTGGCTCCTGGTTCCAGTACTGTTTATACATTTTATTTAATAACCATTTAATGCAAATGTAAAATTCATAAGTTGTCTTAGGGCCAGAAGCCAGTTCCTGGGCTAGTGTCTTAACTGCTAAATGATACATTTTCCTCTACTGTCTTCTGCAACCTATGTGGGGAGTTTGGATTATGAATCCCACACCAATACATCCAACTCAGGCTGTAGGGATAGCATAAATGCTGACTAACTCTAAGAGACAGACAGGATTCCAGACACCCTCTCTTCCATGCTTTTTATTAGCAGGTTTGTGCAGCTCTGCACTGTATGATGACTGCTATGAACGCCATCAAAGCTGTCTCGTATACAAGTGTAGAAAACCAGGAGGTATAACGCTATTTTGAATTCCACTTATAAGGCAAAAAACATCATTACTATGAGCAGATGCCTTTTCTAATCTGGGCCATTGTTAAAAGCAAAAATGAAACAGTCTTGAAAAGATTAGGAAGGGTAGTGAAATTCATATATGAAGTAACATTTTAACCAAGTTGTATATGCACTTTTATTCCTGCAAAATATAGTGGTACAATTTTTATTCCTTTTGTAGGTTTTGTAAATTTAAGATAGTACCGATACATGCAGATTCAATAATAGAATAACTGAAAATTAGGGTCGGAAGGGACCTCAGGAGGTCATTTAATCCAACCCCCTGCTCAAATCAGGGCCATCTTCAACTAGATCGTCTCAGCCAGGCCTTTGTCAAGCCAGGCCTTAAAAACCTCCAAGGATGGAGATTCCACTACCTCACTAGGTGTCCTGTTCCACTGCTTTACCACCCTCCTAGGGAGAAAGTTTTTCCTAATATCTAACCTAAACTTCCCTTGCCACAAAACTTGAGACCATTGATCCTTTTTCTGTCACTTTTCACCACTAACAAAAGTCCAGCTTCATCCCATTTGAAACCAGGTAGCTGAAGGCTGCTATTAAATTCCCTCTCAGTCTTCTCGTCTGCAAACTAAATAAGCCCAGTTCCATCAGCCTCTCCTTGGAAGACATGTGCCCCAGCCTCCTCACCATTTTCATTGCTGGACTCCAACTGGTCCACATTCTTTCTATAGTGCGGGGCCCAAAACTAGACACAGTACTCCAGATGTGGCCTCATCAGTGTTGAATTGTTTGGGGATTGATAGATGTTAAGGCTGAAATAAATGTTTGTGATTCTGACCTCCTGAATAATACAGGGCATTGCATTTCACCTAGTAATTTCTTCAACAAGCTCATTAACTTCTGGACTACATCCCTAGATAAATACTTTCAATATTTAACTAGCTTTCACTATTAAAAACATGAACATTATTCCAATCTGAATTTGTCTCATTTTAACTTCCAGGCATTAAATCATTTATATCTTAGTTTATTGGATAAAAGAGTTTTGAATTATGCCTTGTTTTTGCCCCAAGTTGATATTTATAGGCAGAGATCAAACACTTCTCATTTGTGGCTTGGATAAGACAAATAAGGATGACAGATTTGAGTAAATCAACAGAGACTCAGTTCTTGAGTTAGATAGTATCTAGCCCTCGAATGCATGCATGAAGAGGAGGTGTAAGCAGCCATCTACCCTTTCATAGCCAGAGCCAGAAGCACAGTCTCTGCCTTCGTGAGAGTTGACGGACTGCTCTGTACCTGGGAGTCTGAGATTTCCCTGTGCTCCAAAGGGGCAAATGAAAGTGAAACCATAGCTTCAACTCCATTGAACCCCAACCTTATGTTCACCTAGTAAGTAATAAGATGCAGTTCAAAATAGAAATATGTCCTGTCCACACCAGGACCTCCAGAAAACTTCTATCCTCCCTTCAGGCACCAGAGTTGGCTTTAGGGAAAATAATGACCTGGCAGGCTCTGCCAAGCACCACAGGGGCAGAGCTTAACCTTATTTGGGAATGTCACTAAATAACACAATCTAGCTGTTCATAGCTATTGTCCACAGGACCGCTGCAAAACACATTAGGCCTGCAGCCAGCAGAATCAATCAGAGTCGACTATGTCTGGGCCTGCAGGTAATACCTCTCAACTCAGTTCAGGATTTGTACGACAGTACAGCTGAAAGAAAAGTCATCAGGTATGAATAAGCCAGGAAACACTTTTAATCAATATACTTCTATGAGGTATTTGAATGCGTGAAGATATAAATTAGTCATCCAAATGTATTAAAAGGGGGCAGCACTGAGATAATGAAATGCTTTTTGTGTATTCAAATATTTGAATGGTTCACAAAAGTGCAATATTGATTGAAAGTGTTTCCTAAATGACTGCTTTACAGAGTGAGCTGATGGTGACATGTAAATTGCCATCTCTTCACTGGATCCGGAAATGGATTTTCTTGTTATGAGGCATTGTTTCCATTCAGTTGGCAATTCACAGCTGAATGCATTAATGACAGTGAGTTGTCTGTGGAAAATGGTGCCATGAACATGTGCCACCTTGGTAATAACACATATTTAAATATTTTGTGAATGAATGGTATTGATTGAATGTGTTTCCTAGGTGCTTCATCTTTGAATGACTTACATAGAACATATTTTTTAAACTATGTACCATCCAAGGATTTGTTGTCATATTTTCGTAAGTGACCAAGCAGTTTGTGATCTTCAGTTTTGTGTGCTGGATTTGAGAAACTTTAGGCACTTGATATTAGCAACTATTTTGGAACATTTGGATCTTGCATTCCTTTTTAGCAGCTTCTAAACACTACAAGTTTGGCCATTAATCCACTTGTTTTAGCTCACTTCATTCACTAGATAACCACATAATTTCTTCTACTCAAACGTGTAGGCTTAACCTGCTATCCTGGGTAGATTAGCTGTTATATTGTTAGGAAATTGAGCTTCTCTTCTTTTTTAAACAGCTGACACACACAATATAACCTGCAGCTGAGCAGCTGTTGTCTATTCATTTTATCTAATGCTTACAATTTATTTGCCCCTGCAAAGAGCTGTTTATGTTGTCATTGCTTTTGTGGCCATGAGATCAAAGATTGAAGTTCGACTGCTGGAGTGATGGCATTCATTGTGCTTTCTCACTTAGCAGGGAAGACCATGAGCAGTTTGTCATCTTATTCTCCTTGAAAGTCCTCAGAAATGACCTGCACACTAGAGGACTATTTCTGAACTTGGCACTTGAAACCTAATGCAGCTAAGATGGCCGTTTCCTTGTTCTACCTTAACACACTGAAGCCAATAAAATGCTAAATGTACAGTTTTGTGAAACTAAAATAGCACAAGAAAAACATCCACGGGACCTTGGAGTTACTCTAGGTTGAATTCTCAGTTACTGCCACCACCTCAAAATTACTGGCAAAAAGACAGTGATGAGGGTAAACATTATAAAGAAGCTTGCTGGAAAATCCTGGGAAAGAGATGCTCCTACCCTCCATACACTGATTCAGGCCCTAGTACTCTCTCCAGCTAAATACTGAACTCCCATTTATTGCCTGCATACCTGTCATGTCAACATACAAGTGAACACTACCATATGAGTAGTCAGTAGTGCTTTAAAATCTCTGCCATTTCCATGGCTGCTGTTATTATCAAAGATTTCTCCCTCCACAGTGAGAAGGGATTCAGCCATATTTCGAGAGTACAAAGTACATTGTATGAAGATATCACCCACCCACCAAGATGTAGGCTTAAGTCAGAGAAACCCTTCTGGTTACTTGCACTCCAACTTTCACCAAAATGGTCTGGATCCTGAAAGCCACTGGCATAAAATCTGGTCTGTAGCAACAGTGTGCAATAAAAATTTGGTTGCAGATCCAACCATTAAGTTTCCGGGTTTCTGTCTGCAGTGTAAATATTGGATGGCGCTGAACTGCATTCATATGAGATACAGAATGTGTGTCTATTTATTGAACAAATGGGGCATCAAGGACTTGCTGAACTATATATGTGATGAGGTGCAGTCAATGAGTCACATTGCAAACTCGAGCCGTAAACTTGCATATCGTGGTGGGATTGAAACAATCCAGTTAACTGGCCCAGATCTCATCAACTGGCTAACAGACCTCAACATACAACTTTAATTCACCTGCATGTTTTCTTCTATTGCTTTTCCTAGCCATACAAAAGAAGATCTAATGCTTATTAAATGCAAAATATAAAAAAACCCACATAATTGGGGGCAGGAGCAAGGGCCAGAATCCATAGCACCATCCAGGTCAGTACTCAGTCAGGTTCCCCAATGTTATTTTCTTTGTCTGGTCCACTATATCTTCGCCTTTTCGATGCCCATTGATTCAGCTTTTGGAGGTAGAGAGAGGGTAGCAAGTCCCTACCTACTTCTTAGAGCACTTTACTGGGAAGCAGAAGTTGTAGGTTCAACCCCCATCTGGGTGAACCTGGCCTAGAACCTGGGTCTCCTACACCCTTGGAAAGATATTGGACTAAAAGTCTAGAGGGCTCTCCTCCAGTCTAAAACAGTTGCTAACCATGTTTTTCTATGACTTATATTTCAGAGTTATGCAAAGCTTACACACACCCTTGGGTGGAATAGGTTTGCAACATGGTGGGCTCAGCTATACGTATTCCTATGGCGTCTTTGTTACCGTGCCATGCAGTAATAGCCCATACTGGGCCGTGCCCACAGCATATGGTTATTTTTAGCTGTTACATCTCCATAGCAGCACTCTATAATGAGGAAGCATGTTGCTACAGTGACATAGCTGTGGCATTATGGTTCTTGCCTACAAATGCTATGTCGCTGCAGCGCATTGCTACAGTGACGTAGCATCACATGTAGATAGATGCATGCAGAGTAAAATGTTGGAGCAGATCCTTTTTGAAAGGACAAGACGAGTCACTTAGAGGTAGTAAGATCTATAGTCTGTCTAAGTAGTCCCAAATGCCATTTACATGTCTAACTTTAGCTATATGAGTGCAACTTACTTACCTATATGGGAGTTGGATCTGGGCCAGCATGTTTAAATAATCTTAAAATGACTAGCAATTATGTAGTCTTGTGGGTAATTATATAGTTACATTGTCAAACTAAGTGCACTTTACAGCTGTTTTCTAGAGGTGTCTTGTGAAACAGGAAGGTTTTATTAGTCCAGTTTTACAGAGACCTGGCCAGAATCTCAGCTTTACAAAGTAAAGCTATGTCACTTTACACCAGCTAAGGATCTGGCAGTGAAACTAAAGCACAAGGAAGATAAGTGTTCCAACCAGTCATACAATAAATCAGTGTCAGGAAGAGTAGTAGGCAAGCATCGATCTGCTGGATCATGGTGTATGTGTAAGGGGTCTAGTCAGGTGCCTGATGAATCCCCATCTTGTGTTCTGACCACTCAAAATGCCAACTGTGAATTAGTGCAAATTCTACTCTCTGGATCCTCAGAATGAACAAACCTTCCCCATTTGTGAGCAATAAATTTACCAAACAGGGCTTCATTAAGGGGGAAAGCAGTTATTAAACTGGATAACAGATAAACAGCAGATGAGGCAATCCCAAAGTTATTTGGAAAGAATCCTAACCTACCCTGCTACCAGCAGGTCTGAGTGGCAGATAGCATAACCAACTGCCACCTTCCTCCCTTCATTTTATCTCACTCACAATTCATAGCCATAGTTCAGAAAAGGCCTTATCTCAAAACCATTTGGTCTCTTACAAGCATGATATCACAAACCCAAATCAAAGCAATAGTCACTGGGTAGTTAGGCTGTCACCAAAGGTCTTCCTAATTGCTGTCCATTTTTGCCACCTTTCTGGTCTTCGCCATTGCTCTCTAGGCCTCTGCAACTAAACAGTTCTTTTCGCAAATTGCTGAAATGTTGAACTCACTTTTTAAATGTTAAAACTCACTACAGGAATCCCAGGATACTCCAAGACAACCACAGTGGGGATCACAGCTCTTTTATGGAAGAGTCAATTGTAAGTAGAATTCAAATGGAATCCTTTTTCTGTCTCTTGGAAGGGATCAGTGATATGCAAGATCCCAACTGGTTCATTATCACAGTATTCTCTACTTTTGAAATATAAGCTTCCTCTCTGTTCCTGAGTGTTGAAATTTACCTGGCTCCTTCTCCCACCAAAGCACCTGTGAGCACAGGCATAATTTAGTTCTCCACTCCTCAATTCAGCTACTGGGTTTTTGGCCACTCAAACTCCAAATCTTAATAATATTTTAAACAACTTTGTTTCAAAATTTTACCTAGTGGTATTAAACTAATATTTCTATATTAACTGACAAATATATGAATTATATGCAACTCAATCACCTATTGACCTATATAATATGCAAATAAAAGCCAGCTTGCAACACATTTACACTTCATTCCATCCAAAAAAAGTGTGTCTTGCCTCAGTGATTCAAACTGACAAAGGCAGGTGTCTAGGATGCTTATGCAACCAATGAGGAAAACTATGTGCTGAGCAAAGAGGCAATTAGGCTTACCCCATGAGAAAACTATGTATGATGAAATTTACCACCCCTCCTTAAAGCTTAGACACTTGACTCAGGGCCACAAACAAGGCACTTCTGCCTACACAGGATCCAGAACACGTAGAGAATAGACACTTAACACAACATGGCACCATGAAGTTCAGCATGAAGTTTAGTCTCTGTAGTCACTCTCACTCGAAAACAGGGGGTAGAAGTCTTGCAAAGCTTTTGTGTAATATACTAGTTGTTCAAACCTTTTCTGGGAAACTGGGTTGCCTATAGATATACTTGTTTACATTCTTATTAGAATGGTACAATGTTGCCTCACTGTCACATGGATTAAGCCTCCCCCCATGTTTCAAAATGGCCATAGGGGTACTTTAAACTTAGTTGAATGAGTTTGAGTTAAAGCACCCTCATGGCCATTTTGAAACAATGTGGGGCTTAATACATGTGATGGTGAACCATTTTAATTAGAGCAGCTGGCCAGGAACTGCTCTAATTAAAATGCCACCCCTACCACTGAGCATGTGTATGGGCAGCCTAGAAGACCTGGGTTCCAGGCTTTCCTCAGCTCTATGGGATTCAAACCTTTTTCTCACACAACCTAAGAGAATATCCCACCCAGCTTACTGCCTGCAATTTGGACTGCTCTATGCATGGTCATAGATAAAAAAAGGAAATAACTCTGGCAGCTAGGACTGAAACACAGACCATCCCCTCTCCTCACCACCAGTCCCAAGAACAGGAGGATATCAGTGGGCCACAGTCATGCACTCTCTTTCTTCTTCTCTTCCTGGTCCTATGACTTGCATTTTTCTTGCCAGAAGCCCAGCTTAAACACGAAATGCAGGAAGTGGTTAGGGAAGTAGCTGGGAAGATATGTATTTGAATCTCCTCAGGCTAAGCAAGGCTGGTAACCCAAATATCCCACTTGCTCTAAACCCTGGGTTGTTGAGCAAAAGCTGGTACAACATGTTTTCAAGGAAAAGTCATCATGGGAACTGTGTTTTGTATTGAATTACTATTGTTTATATGCAGTAGGTCTAGTTTGTGAGCATCTAACATTGGATTTCTCTAGGAATTTGCTAGATCAGTTATAAACATGGTTAGAAGTAGGGGTGTGCGAAGTAGGCAGTGTTTGATTTGGATTTGGCCTGATTTGGGGGACAGTGATTCGATTCGCTGATTTGGATCACTGTCCCAATTTGATTAGTCTAAATCTGAATCTCAAGATTCAGTTCTCATTTGGAGAATCAGTAATTTGTCCATAGACACAGCATTATATGCTTTTTCGCTGTACCTCAAGGTATGGCTCGTGAATGTTGAGATGGTGGGGCGGATGGAGCATCCCATGGGACTGTGAGGGGAGTCCTCCATGCGCTTGGTGGCAGAACTGGAAGTGGACTAGAAGTACTTTTGGTCCATTTTCAGGTCTGATGCAAAGCACATGGGGCCCCACATTCTCCTGGCTCAGCAATCAGCCATGGTGGGACTCCAGGAGACCCCCCCAGACCCAGAAGGCACCAGTCGGTGAGCCAGGGGGCAGGGGGGTCTCCTACGCACTCCACGGTGGATACAGAAATGGACCAGAAGTACCTCTGGTCCACTTCTGGGTCTACCATTGAGTGTGTGGGGGACCGCCCCCCCTTCCTGCTCTCATGGGACGTTCCATCTGACCAACCATCTCAACGTTCATGAGCTAAGCCTGGTAGTTCAAGTTACATAGAAAAAATATATAAATCTGTCTGTGGCCGAATTGTGGAATTTCTTCAAATCTCTCCAAATTGAATCAGAGGCTTCCAATTCAATTCGGAGAGATTAATGGGTCTCCTGATTCAATTTGGATTTGGAGATTTGGGCACTGAATCAAGCCAAATCTCCTCCAGATTGAATCAGCAACCAAAGCTTCACATAGTCCTATTTAGAAGCCTAAATATAAGCTCTAGGTATCGGAGAAGGGTAGCGTGGGGTGGGAGATGGACCAAGCTGTAAGTGTTTAGTTGATGTAGATAATGTCGTGTGTCTTAGTTGTCTGAATCCCACCTGCATCCCATTTAAGTGTTAGTTGAACTGCTTGTTTATGGCCTATTAATTCTTACGTATCTTCTAAGAATACTATGTGAGTGCTGAATTGCTATCATCTCACTACAGTATCAAAATTATTAACACTCAGTAGGTATGCTACTAATGCTATAAAGGCTGAGTGTGGAGTAAAATACTGGACAGTAAGCCTTCCCTGGGTACACATCTACATGTGCTCCCTGGTGGAAACAAAACTACTCCCAACTGGATCATCTTAGTACAGGACTGCTTCTACCCTGCTCTGGCCCCCTGCAACAGCCAGCAAGGGCTCCAGGATCCCTCAGAGTACTATACCAGGAGCTGGCAGGGAGCAGAGGGCCAATCCCCATACCAACAGGGCCAGGAGAGCTCTGCCAGCTGAAGTGGCAGCTGTCTCCTTGCTCTATACATATTGGGAGGGGTCCTTGTGTGCCCAGGGCCAGCTGCTGCTGAAGAGTTCTCCTGGTCCCATGTACATGGGGATGGGGACAAGCTCTGTGCCCAGAGGGCTTTCTAGCACAGATGGGGGCTGGCTGAGAACTTCTAGTGTAGTGTCCAGATAGCTCTGGGATGTGTGGGGATTTCCTCAAGTGACCCCGGGCCTAGCCAGGAAATATCCCCCTTCTGGGGCAGCACCAGACCAGGTCTGGGCTGTGTAGGGATTTCCCCAAGCAGCCCAGAGTTAACTGAGACCTGCCCCAGAAGGAGGACAGGTACCAGACAGCCCCAGGATGCTCATGGAAATCCCCACACATCCTAGACCTAGCTGGGTGCTGTCCCTGGAGGGGCAGTTCCTGGCCAGCCCTTGGTTGCTCAGGGAAATCTCCGGTGCAGACAGCTACCCCATCCTGGCACTGCTTGGTGCCCAGCTTCTGGGAGAAGCCAGGAACTGAGTAGCACCAGGACTAAGGGTGTTCCCCACTCCCTGTAGTCCCCTAGTATTGAGGCTAGCTGGGAGCAAATTTGCTTCTGGTCAGCATATATACGTGCACTACTTTGCAGTATCTACTGTGGAGTTATTTTACTGCCTGTATTTACAGGTAGCACCTAATTGCACAGTAGACTAATTTGCTGCACAGTAAATGATGCACACATGTAGATGCTGACATTTTATTGTGCAGTAGAGTAGTATACTGTACAGTAAAGTGTCTTATGTAGACACACACAGTACTACTCAGTAGGCCTATGCAAAGTGGCTAGTATTCACTTCAGATTTGGATTCAGCCGATTCAGGGGACGGGGATTTGATTAGGTGATTCGAATCACTCCCCAATCGATTCAGCTAAATCTGATTCAGAGATTTGGCCATTGCAAAATCAGCTGAATCTCTGAATCGAACAGGCCCCATCCCCCACCTGCTCTCCCAGCCCCATCAATGGCTGCCCTCCCTGGCTCCAGCATCCCAGCACTTAAAAAATAATTTTAAAAAAGTCCCACACTCACAGGCTCCTACCAGGTGTGGGGGGGAAGGGTGATTCCCGCTGCTCCCCACTGCCCTGTGCTGCATGCTGGGGTTCTGCCATGAGTCACCAGAGGCCCCAACAGCCACTGCAGCAACTGGTGAGTGCAGGATTTTTTTTTAAATGGTGGGATGCTGGGGCTGGGCATGGCATCCATTGACAAAGCTGAGAGAGTGGGAGAGGGTCACGGGATGCTCAGGGGAGCTGAAGTAGCAAGCAGGAGATGGGGCTTGGTGGTGGTCCCCCATGGTCTGCTCCCTCCTCCTCCAGTCCCACCTCCTACTTACCCACATGGAGTCCAGGTACAGCTCTCTGTAGCAGCAAGTGGGGACCTCCGAAATATCCAAATCTCCTCTGAATCTTTTCTGAATTGATTTGGAGGCTTCAGATCAATTTGGACCTTTTGATTGGTCTTCTGATTCAATTTAGATTCAGAGATTTGGCCACCAAATTTGGCTGTATCTCCTCTGAATTGAATCAGCAACCAAAGCTTTGCACAGTCCTACTACTCACTACTTAGTTAGTCCATGACAGTAATTTAGTAAATGTTTTATATGGCATTTGCTATCACCATGATATACTTCTGAGTTTATTTTTTTTGGCGGGGGGGGTGTTGCTTAAGCTTCTTATATTATTGTTTAAAATAACATAAAATCACATACATTTCAGGGATTTTTCACTTAGGCAATGCATTTACATTGGGCTATATTATAATGCCCCTTTTTTTCTTTTGTATCAACAACTAATATGGTGATGGCAAGGTTGGTAAGACAAGATAACATCTTCTGTGGTAGCCTAGTGCATGTTAGAGATACTGGCAAACAATTAATTCTGATGATATATAATGTGATTCATAGTCAATCAATTGGACCTTGGGCTATTTTTGATATGCCATAGATGAATGAGATGCCTGAATGTTCTGATGAAGTTCTGTTTAGAATAAATATTGTAAGCTAGACTTATCCAAAAGGTTTTTCTGTAGGTTTGATACACTTACCAGCAATATTGTTCCAGGATGTCCTTCCCTATACAAGTTTATGCAAAGGTTAGCCTAAACAAGAGAAGACTTCAGGGGATTTGGTGGCAGCATACAAATATATCAGGGAAGAGCATCAGGAGCTAGGTGAACAACTATTCACGGAAGTGCCCAAGGGGAAAACTGGGAGCAATGGTCATAAACTCCTAGAAAAAGGTTTTAGACTAGATATAAGGAAAAGCGTCTTCACAGTTCATGTGAGCAGACTCTGAAATAGACTCTCAATGGTGGGAGTCTACCCTGGAGATCTTCAGAAGGAGACTAGATATAAACCTTGCTGGGCTTATTTCACCCCAGCAATGTTTCCTGCCCAGAGCAGGAGAGCTGGACCCAATGATCTCATGAGGTCCCTTCCAGCCCTAAATTTCTGTGAATCTGTGAATCTGTCCCTTGGGGGTACACATGCAATGCTAGAATGACTTTCAGAACTTCAGCTAATATTTTGGATAGTCTGTTCTAATGCTAGACATGGGTTAGCCATGATAAGTGCAGTCCTGGAATGTCTGTGCACAGATCCTAGAGAGCTATGAAAGGCCAAGTCGGTAGTCAGTCAGCATGTATTGATTTAAGAATCCAAATTATGATGTGTATTGCTGAACAAAGTTGCACATTCAAACACTTGGTCTTGGTGGTCTCACACTAAACAGAAGCTCTGTAATCTGCAGCCAAGTGTAACAGAGCCAGTGCTACTGGTAGTGGCACTTCATGACATTCCTACTAGCTTTCATAAGATGCTGGTCATGGCCTTGACATTTCTACATGTCTTGGCTAAATGACTTTTAAATGTCAAATTACTTTGTAAGGCCATTTTTCCTCAGCACATACAAACTTTTACAAAATCTTGAATAGCATGTTGCTCATATAGATGTTGAAGAACAAAAACCACTTGAAAAATTATTCATGGAAGGAAGATAGCCATTTCCTAGTAATTCCTTGCAAATCTCTTCTATTTTCAGGTTTTACTTCAGAATTGAAGACATACTTATAAACCATATCAAATTAACAAGGACTGGAAAGAGGATCAAGAGACTTGGTTTACTGCAAATGAGGGAAGAGATATAAGTTGGAAAAAAGAAGTGTGTGTAAGTACTTCAAGAGGTACCCCCCCTCCAATTGAAGGGATCAAAGCAGGTGCACAAGCACTGTGGGAGGTGTGAGGACTCTCCTCCCCCTATAGAGCAGAGTCAGATCACCAGTGGGGATTTAACCATATACCTTTTAATGAGGGAACAATACTTGGAACATAACAGGCATAAATCAGAGGGTACAGCGGACACTACAATGCCGCAAGGGGGCAGGATTCAACAAAGGTTAGACACTTACAATCATTGACAAAAGACAGGGTTAACAAAATATAAAACACAAACAGCAGAACAAACAATGTGGGTTGGTGAAATATAAAAAGGCACAAAATACAAAATGCCAAATGACAAGGCAAATATAGGGCCTAGGTAACTGGAGGGGGAGAAAACACAATGGCCCCTTTCCACTGCAGGAAGATTTGCTTCGCGCTAGCTAACCCACCACAGCTGTGACTTGAACTTAGAACTCCCACATGGTACACAGAAACACTCCCATACAACCACCAATGCTGGCACTGCTCTAAGCTGCTAGGGGTCTTGACCTTCCTGCAGCCCCGGCCTCACATCGAGCTGCCTGGCCTCTGATTGGAGGAGCTGGAAGCAGAGCTGGGAACCTCTGAGGTTACTGCTCAGATCCTTGCTGGAGCTAGGGAGCCTCTCCTGCTGGCTGCAGCCTCTCCTTGGGGATCCTGGAGCCCAGCGGGGAGCCTCTCCTGCCAGCCGCATGCCGCACTGCTGAGGGTCCAAGTGCTGTCTGCAGGTCCTGCTCCTTCAGGCTCTCCTGGGGCAACTGCTCAGCTCTTGCCAGCTCCTTGAAGCTTCTTCCTTGTGGTCTCTCACTGGTCTCTCCTGAGTCAGCTGCACTGCCCCTTTTATCCCCCTCCAGGTGATCCAAGGGGCCAATCAGGGGACACAGAGGGTGAGTCTCTGGGGCCTGATTGGTACGGAAAGGGAATCCCAAGTCCTCCAATCATCTTTTGCCCTTTCAAAACCCCTGGGCTAGGTCACTGCCAGCTAGCCCGTCACATGTGCAACAAGAAAATTAAAGATGCAAACTGAAATAGTTAAAAGGGGATAAGCAGGCAAAAGGGGAAAGGAAGAGTATGATACTGAAAATAGAAAGGGATGATAATTTGATAAATAATAATGAGAAGTTAGAAAAAAGAAACATAAAGCACTGAATGAAACCTGCTTACTGTGTTATCACCTTTGTATTCTAATCTTTGTGGCTGCAGTACCTAGAATACAGCATATTTCCCTACTGCACACTATTATCATCATTCTTTTAAATCCACTCTGTTCCTGCCTATCTTATTACCCTTTAATTTGAAAACTTGGCCTTTCAGTGTCAGATCCAGCTTTCTCTATTCTTATTTAATGTGACCCCCTTACCTTCCTTTTCATCTTTGTCAATAGATCAGATACATCTATCTATTGTGCTATGCATATGAATGCATAAACTCTTATTACTAATAAAAGCCCACAATTATCCACATGTAAGTATAGATATTTCTTATTCTTTCTCAAATACCACAGTGAATAAATGTTGGCTTCTTAATGGTATTTACAACAGATACATCTAGAATAAATTAAATTATTTGTTTCTGTCCTCAGAACCAAACACCTTTTATTCTAGTATGACTTGTATTAAGTTTCTTTATTATGCTCATATTTTTGTTTTGGTAGCCAAACTATACTTAGGACACTCAGTACATCTTCACTGACTTCAGCTGAATTCCAGTCAGGATGGGTTTGGCCTATTGAGTTCAGTTCTAATGTTGGATTAACATATGTATTATGGCTATGCAAAATTTCAATGGGTGTTTCATTCCAAAGCTGTTTCGACACGTATCAAGCTTGAAATAGTGAAATCAAAACAAAATGAATACCTTCAGGACAGCTTCAAGATGACACAAGGACACTCAAAACAATTTGAAAATTTCTAAATGTTTTGAGTTTCAAAGCCAGGCTTGCTTGCAGCTCAACAGAAGCTAAGGAGAGGAAAGGGAAAGAGTGGGGAAGGACTGCTCTGATATTGACTGTGTAGCTGGCCAGTGAGTGTGATCCTTCCCTGAGGTCCCTTCCAATCCAGTGCTCTGGGGGAGGGATGGAAAAACAGCATAAAAAGTCACATGTTGTGAGTTTTACTGGTCAGCACCTTGAGGTGCAGTTTCCCAGAACACCCTGCACCTATCTCCTTGAAATTTGACACACTTTGTGGCCTCAGCAGGGGCTACTATCTCTGCTGTTTTCACTTGAATCAGAAAAGAATGACAAGTTATAGGCATTTTCATGATTCCCCATTATAGCCTATGGGCAAAACATCAAAATGTGTTGAAACAGCATTGAAACAGCAAAACAGTTTCAATGAATTGAATAGTGCTTCAAAATGCTGTGAAATGAAACACTGTCCCTTTGAAGCTGAAACGAAACAGTGCTCTTTCACACAGCCCTGATATGAATAGAAACAAAAACACCAGACAGGATGGCAGTCATTTGCGAGGTCAGCTGCAATCTTTACTCAAACCTGAAGTTAAGTTTTATAACAGATGAAACCCTGAACTGACAGAAGGCAATGGGAGTTTTAGCATTAACTTCAGAAGGGACAGGATTTAACAGAGTATGCCACATTTGCAGATGCTACATAGACTTATGACCCTTTTCAACAGTGCCTTTTACTTACTAGAACACATGACATTAAAGATCTTTCTAAGCACCTGCTAATAAGGTGGCCGTGTGTGTGTAAAATTCATGTTTCTGGTAATTTCAAGATCCAACAAAATATGAACATCTCACATCATGTTGTTGCTATCTCTTGGGAAATTTCGGCCATTTTTAATCATGATTAATATTGTTTAATACCACATTTGATTCAGTGAAGTCTCGTGCTGTAGACAGTCAGTGTAGAAGACGGTATTTCACAACATCACATATGATAGAATAACTGAGTGGAAACTGTTAGGATGGACCGCTGCAGGATTTTAAGAGCTGCTTGTCAGTGAATTATAAGGCATATCACAATCTGCTTTTATTGATTGAGGCATGCCACATTCTAGGTGGTATGTCACAGTCAAAAAGCCAATTTATGATAAGTTTTTCCTTTCAGTGAGAATCATTTCACAAGCCTCAAGACACTGTAACTCTAATAGCAAACTGTTTTAAAAATCACTGATCAGTTGGGTTCTTAAATTTTATATGAACTGTGGCTAGCAACATGAATAACAGCATTGTGTTTCCTTTGCATAGATATGCTCCCTAAGATATTTGAAAACTATATACTTTAAAAAAAAAAATCCTTATTTTTCAGATTCTGATCAACTTTACAGTAAAGACAGAAAGCCTATAGTGGATTGTACAGGCAAAATTAGGCACATGAGAGACAAAATGTGCATGGTATATCAAATGGGTTAACAGAAAATGAGTGTTGGAATGAGTAAAGCATTAACTCAAAACAATTCTGGACAGACATACAGATATGAAAATAAACCTACTGCTGAATTTGTACGCATGAATCTGCCAAGCCAAACAGAGAAGTCAATACAGCTTGTTAGCATTGCTGCCCTAATAAAAGGAGTAGCTCTGCATGTTATGTTTGAAGTTATTTACTTCTTTTGAGCAAAAACAGCATTCAGCCAATAAATAGGATGAAGGTGTGTTGATTATTGCACAAAAATTAAATTAAATAACATTATTAAAATAGCCAAATTAATCATTCAAACACGAAGAAATGCTGAAGCTAAAATGGCTGTTGAAAGTTTAATTTGGCTTCTGGACGTACATAACACATGATGATGTAGTCTTCAATGATATGATCACATATATTTTCTCTCCTGCCTCATTTAGTGCAGAGAATGGACGTTGCTCATTAATGAGCAGCTGTTTGATATTTGTTTTTCAAATGATGTTCATTGTATAGCTCAGAGTGTTTCTTACTGCAAACTATTGAAATCCTGCTCTGAATACAGAATTATTAATTTTCTACTGCGCTTTCCTATGGTCAGTGCAATTGAATGCACACTTAGCAAATTTGTGGATGATATCAAGTTGCTGGAGTTGCAGACACACTGGAGAGCAGGACTAGGTTCCAGAATGACGTGGAGAAATTGGAGAAATGGTTCAAAATGAATCAAATGAAATTCAACAGGGACATGTAAAAAGTCATATATTAGGAATAGAATAACTGCATGCACAAATGTAGACTGGGAATTCATTGGCTAGACTGGGGTACTATAACTCATGGGTTACAGAGGACCATGAGATGAATATGAGCCAAGTGTGCAAAATTAAATAAATAAATAAACAGCATACTCTGCTCTTTTAGAAGGAGTGTCACTTGCAAATAAATGGAAGGGATTCTTCCAC
This sequence comes from Crocodylus porosus, assembly GCF_001723895.1. Taxonomy (NCBI): domain Eukaryota; kingdom Metazoa; phylum Chordata; order Crocodylia; family Crocodylidae; genus Crocodylus; species Crocodylus porosus. The sequence continues at coordinate 21,695,572 of NW_017728918.1, read as the reverse complement.
TCAAGTCAGCACTGGTGAGGTGTCACTGAGAATACTATGACCAGTTTAGGGGCCCACAATTCAAATACCCAAAGAGTAATTATAAAGAGGATGAGGATTGAGTTTTCTTTGTGGCTGTAGGGGACAAGACTAGAAGCAATGGCCTTGGATTTAGCAAAGGAAATTCAGGTTGAAGATTAGGAAGATCTTTCTGATTATGAAGGTAGAGCATTGGAACAGACTACCTAAAGTAGCTGTGGAATCTCCATCCCTAGAAACAGGGAAGAGCAGGTTAAACAGACATGTTACTGGGATGATATAGTCAGGGATGATCTTGCCTTAATCAGGTGGCTAGATTAGATGACCTTGTAAGGTCCTTTCCAGCCCTACTTTCCTATGATGCTCATCACTAGTTTCTGAGTGTGTTGCAGATGGTAATTATTTTATTTAACAGCATTGCTGTTCCACAGATGACAAACTGAAGCATACAGTAATTAATGCAAAAAAAAACAATTACTAATTTACTGGACCCACTCCGAGACTCACAGGCCCTGATATTGCAAATACTTAATACTACAAAGGACTTTATGTCTGGATCCAGACATGCAGGCATGCGTGGTTTGTGGTGCTGCAAACCTCTTTGCATGCTGCTAATTTGCAGCACCAATGCAAAATTTGAAACCTGGAAAAAAAAAAGCCTGGAAATAAAAGCTGGCTGGGGTGGAGGGTACCTCAGTGCAGGGCTCTGCAGTGCACACAGATTGGGGAAGCATCTCCTCTATATCCCCCACTGGCCAGGGCACAGGGTGTCTCATTGCGTGGGCTGGACAGACCCCCCTGCCTCTTATGGAGCAACGGGACTATATTTCCTGCAGCAAACACATGGGCAGAAATGTGCACTGCAGCACATTTGTGCCACTATTATTTGTGCTGCTGCAAAGGCATGCCCCTGCTCATGTGTACATGGCCTATATGTCCAAAGCACAGTTCCTATTAACTTTGATGGAGTTATAGGTAGCCAGTTCTCCTACAAAGCAAACCTCAGCATTTCAGGTCAGTCAATCATAAAATAAGGAGCAGATAATTAGGGTTTGTCTGTAGACAGAGCAATAGCCCATGCAGACTCCCAAATTAGTGATGACCAGGATAGCTCCGGTACCAATGTCATCTTAGTTACGGTTCTCTCTCCAAGCTAATTCATGTATCTAAGAAGTAAGGTATACTGGCACAGGCAGAATGCTATGTTGCTTCTAGTAGCTGAGACATATCCTTAGTGACCACCTGTGTAAAATTTGGTGGATATGATTTGTCTAGCATTACCCAGGAACATTTTGGCAGACTGAGATAGAATTCAGTTTTCCAGAGCAGCAAACAACAGTTTTACCTCTGAGACTGTCTTTCCTGTTCTTGCAGTCTGCTGACCTTCCTAGACCCAATCCTACCAGGAATGCTGAAACTCACACACCCTTCAACTCCTGCAGCTAGTGAAGTGAGGGGCCTATAAACAAGATTCCTTAATTACCCAACTCTGATCTATTCCCAGAGCAGGTCCTTCTTGTATACAAATGAAGCTGTGGTGCTGTGTAAAAAAGAAAAATATGATCATAGTATGCAGCCTTCTAGTCTGATCCAATTTGTTTCAAATTAAAATGAATATAAGTAAAAACCTGACAAACAACACTTTTCATGTTTCCAGTTTAAACAAATGCATTGTGATGTGAATGTGATGTGTGCAGCAGAAGGTGGAACCAGGGGACAGCCTGCAGATAGTGCTGTAGCAAGGCAGGGGAAGTTGGGCGACAGCACTGGGCACCTAGAAAAAGGGCCACCAACAGATGCTGCCCAGCAAGGCGGAGTGCAGGACAGAGCCAAAAGTGTTTGGGGCAAGCATGGAGTGAGTGTGCCCCCCCCGGATCTGTGTGCAGGGCACGGGTAGACTACCGCTGCTGGCTTTGGCCTGAGCATCAAACTTCCTTATCATGGCACTGCCTGCAGATGTCTGTTAATTTGGACTGCGACTCCCAGACACCTTCAGGGGCTGCGGGGAAAGGGAAAAAGTAAGAGGAAGATTGAGGCTGGACTAAGGGGAAAAGAGAGCAGCATGCAAAGGGAACCTGGTCAGACCTATGTAAAGGAGCGCGCAGTGGAGCTGGAGATCTCACTGGCTCCATCAGTCGGGACTGTGGACTGAAGGATCTGGACTGGGACTTAGGGGCACCTGCAGATTGCTGTTTGAGCACTTGAGGGACTAAAGACTCATCTGGGGACACCCCTGGAGATGTGGGGAGGAAATTAAGGTGTTGAATATACGTTGCCGTAGTGCTGATGTTTCTTTACCTTTTATTTGTTCCCTCCCTTTGGCTCATTGGCTTGTGATTCTAGCCCCTTTGATTTTCTGTATAAAAGTGGGAAGACTCCTTTGCTTATTGTGCCAGCTTCTGGGCTGCAGGATTTTCACATTTCTGTTTGTGTACTTAACAGTGAAATAAATGGTAGGTGTATTTAAACACTGTATTTACTTAATGTACTTGAAATCAAAGGAATAAAAAAAAATCTTTCTAAATATGGTAAACTACACATAGTCCCCCACAGAATGAGAAAAGAAAAATTGTTCTTTCTTTCTCCTGTAATTTGAATGATAGGATTATAGAAGTCAGAAATGAAAAAGACATTTTCTGTACTTTATTTTGATTACTTTGTTTGCAGTGGAGTCTTATGACAGACACACGAGCATAGAGTTCTCAATCTTGCATTTTGATTTTTGAATCTTAAATCACTAAGCTGGCAAATGTGCAATGCAAATTCATGCATTTTAAACATGAGATCGACCAGGAGCTTAGCTGAGGTGTTGGCCTCTTCATTGTTTGAAATTCATCAGGTATTTGTTCCAGAGCAGTTTTAGGAAGGAGAATCACAGGGATTATCCAACTCTGAAGAGCATTAATAAAAAAGATGAATTTTCACTGCTTAAAAGCACTGTCAGCTTCAGAGTTTGCAATCATTCAGAAAAAAATAGTTCAAATGTATGTGTTAATTGTCTCAACAAATGACAAATGAATAAACCACCAAATAAACAGATTTTCAACCATGAGAAAATTAGTAAAAAATGCCATGAGTATTAGAAGCTCATTTACAGCAAGAAGCATTACACGAGACAGATGTATTGCTTTATTTTTCAGTGGAAAATTGTATTAATGGCTAAGATGGAATCTGAGAAGTGTATGAAGAAGATTATATGATATAGTTGCCTATGATACCAAGGGGACTAGATTCAATGAGGCAGGACATTCAAAATAGCCTTATGTCCTAAAGCTGCACCTTGGAAATTTGTATTTATTACCCTTTCCTGTTAGTATTTAGAATTAGTTTTTTTAGAAAGAAAAAAAAAAAACATTATTGAAAAAAATAAGATTCTAGACTGACCCAAGTGTTTATAGGACTAGTGCAAAGTATGAGCAGTTAATACAGAGACTACTATCATTTAAATATCATCTGGGAGTTGAGGGATGTAACAACTATGAGGAGCCAGGACACTTCTTAACGTTGCAATGGGTTCCAAATTGTTTAATCAGGAAGAAGGCATTTGGATATGGATCACTTGGATGGTTTTCTTAACATGAGTAGGGACTGAGCTGTTTTGTCACAGAAGTTAGGAAGAAGGCATTCGGGGTGGGAGAGTGAGAGCATTTGTGATCCAGGTCTGCTTTCAGACTTAGGGGGAAAAAAGCAGTGCTTTGTTTTAAACTTAGTGCGCTCCTGCACCGAGCACAGCATATGCCCAGAATAGGCAGCACATTAGTTGCACCCAGGTCTGTAAAGATTGGTAGCTTAAGTGGGGCTTTCTTTGGTGCTTTTATCTAACAGTTGATTCAGCCAGCTTTAGCTAAAGGACCCCCAAAGCCCTGCTGAAGTGCCTAATCTATACAGATGCTGCCCTGCCACGTCAAAATAATGCACTGCTGCTTCCAGTAGAGCATGGTCCCCCCCCTCCCCGCAAATGCCTGTCAAACCCCAAGTTCCATGAACCGTTTTTTAGCTTGTGAGCAGAAGTCACGATGCTTGTTGCAGAAGACACGCTCTTCAAATCTATTCTGACATGGTTTCCTCTGCCAACTCTGAACAACTAGAGAAGACTGAGGAGGGATGTAATAGCAGCCTTCAACTACGTGAAGGGCGGTTTGATAGAGGACAGAGTTAGACTGTTCTCAGTGGTGGCAAATGACAGAACAGGGAGCAATGGTCTCAAGTTGTAGCAAAGGGAGTTTAGGTTATATATTAGGAAAAAACTCTCTCAGTGGGAGTGTAATAAAACACTAGAACAGGTTATCCATGATGGTGGTGGAATCTCCATCATGGAAGGTTTTTAAGACCCTCGTTAGGTGGGATGATCTAGTTGGGGATGGTCTTGCTTTGAACAGGGAATTGGACTAGGTGACCCCATTAGGTCTCATCCAACCCGAACTTTCTATGCTTTTGTGATTCTAAGGCAAGATCTGTTTGACCTGCTCTTTAGGGTGGTGTGAAATTTTCCCAGTTGTTTCATTTTGACACTGTTTCAACTCATTTTGAGCTCGAAACAGTGAAATTGAAATGAAATTAAGGACTTTGAAACAGCCTCGAAACGAAACAAGGCCAGTCAAAATGTTTCAAAAGTTTTGAAACATTTTGAGTTTTGAAGCTCAAGCTGGGCTTGCCTGCAGGAAAACAGAAAGTCAGGAGAGGGAGGGGGAAGGACTGCTGTCAAGTTGACTGCATAGCTGGCCAGTGACTGTGATCCTTCCTTGAGGTCCCTTCCAATCTCAGTGCTCTGGGACAGGGATGGAAAAACAGCATAAAAGGCAGCATTGTTTGAACCAGCCTGATTTCTGTCTTGGGGTCTGACAGTTACTGAGCTGTATCTTCCAGCAGCTCAGGACTGTTAGACAAAGAAGGCTACTACTAGCATTCATTTGAATGATTTTCTACTTGCTAGCCTAGACTAGCAAGTGGCATTCCAGAATACCTTTTTATTTCTTCTAGAACCCCCTGCACCTATCTCCTTGATTCTTGGCAAGACTCATAGCCTCAGAAGGGGCTACCATGCCTGCAAGTTTCATCTGAATCAGGCAAGAAATGACAAAGTTATAGGCAGTTTTGTGCTTTCCCATCATAGCCTATGAGCAAAACATCTAAACAGCGAAACATTTTTGATTAAATGAAACAGAATATTGGTTTCAAAATGAAATGAAACTCAAAATAAAACACTGTCCCATCAAAAGGTCAAAACACAAGTCCAAACAGAATGGTGCTGTCTTGCACAGCCCTACTGCTCTTCCAACCCATTCTGAGTGACACGGTTCCCTCCTTGCCAACTCTGAACATGTGCTAACAGGTTCTGATGGTTTTAGGATACCCAGGATGAACCTCAGACTCAACATAAGGCCCTCTTGGATGCTCTACAATGTGGAACATCTGTGTGCAAGCCCTCAGTCTTGTCTCAGAAATGAGTTTTTAGGGCTTAAGAACTGTCTGGAACCTTGGCTTCCTCCTGCAGCCTGTGCTCCAATTACTGCAGCAAAAATAACCTACTGAAAAGGGTTCTCCATACATGACAGGGTAATTTAAAGCTTGAATGTGTGTGAGCACATATTTTGAGTATGGTGGCACTAGAAAAAAATTAGAAGCACAAAAAATACTGAGTTAAGAATGTACCACAGGTCCATTGTATAGCCCATTAATTTGATGATGGGTACATACTTAAAAGAGAGATGATAAAAAGCTAACTTGAAAGTGGAAGAAGAAAGCAAGCAGAGAGAATTCTCAGGTGAGATTTTCAGAAGCACTTAAGCAACTAACAAGCACAAATCTGAATGAAATTTAATGGAGTTTGCACTCCTAAGTCATTCACATACTCCTGGAAATTCCACCCCGGTGTGCATGTGTGCGAGTGCATTCAAATAAATCTGATCTGGTATTGTGGTGAAGGGATAAATGAGTTTTAATTATAGCTATAGAGACACTTCCTATTACTTAACTTTTTTGGGGAAGACAGGTTACCAGTCACGTACTTTATGTAGCCAAATCAAAGCAAGGAAGTAAGGGCCAGATTCCAGTTCTATTGTTACCTATTTCAGTAGGGAAGTACAGTCTTAGGCCATGTGTAGATGAAACGAGGGGTGTGTGGGCATGACATTTTAAAGTGGGCTAAATGCTTTAGCACCATTTTAATGGCGTCAGTGTTTCCACGTCTCGGCAGGGTATTGACCATTAATTCCAGCTGCTGTAGGAAATTCAGCCGCGTAAAGTGCCTTAAATGTCTTGGTGTACAGCAAACTAAAGCACTGGGCTCTGTGCAGCTCAGGCGCTCTGCAGTAAGCCCTGTAGGCAGACTGGCAGCAGCCTGGGAAGACAGGCTTTGGCCAAGAAACGTGGAGAGGATGATTTCCCCCCTCCGGAGCCTACCTGAGCTGCGCGGGGAAACAGTGCTTCCCTCTGCAGCTGTGGTGCCCCCCTGGACCTCCCGAGCCGGGTGCCTGTGGCCAGGTGCCACCTGGAAGGGTCCACCACTGCCATGGAGGGAAGCAACAGTCCCTCCTGCCCCCACAGCTCAAGGACCGCTTTTCCTGCCAGCAGCTCACCTTCCCTTCCCCGCCACCAGAAAGGCAGGTAAGTGCAGGGTGTGTGCATGACACAGGGGTTTTAAAGGCCCTAAATTGAAGCAGTGGGCTTAAAAACCCACCATTTCAATTTAGGGTCCCTGTTTCATCTACACACACCCTTAGATGTTTGCAGCATATAAAAACAAAAAAGGATTGCAAGATAAGAAAAACATCATAAATATACTTCAGTAACTGCAAGTTTTTTATTATTATTTTCCCATAAAGTAGGCAGTGTTCAAGTATTCTTTTCCCAGAACATTATGTAATAGACTCATATTCCACCCCTCCTCTTCTCCCTAGTTACTCAGTGAGATGTTTTTTCCCAGTCTGTTTATTGCGCAGTTAAACAAAGCAGCACGACCCAGGCTACAGTACTGTAAACAGACAGATGTTTGGTGAACTGAGAAGTCCTTTTACAAAACTGATGATAAGGAAAATATAAGACTCAAACTTATGTGATAACTGAAGAGCTTAATGCAGGAAATGGGAATTAACAGTAATACCCTAAAAGACTCGCCACTATTTTCTTGCAAACGAGATGAGGCACAAACAGAAATCAGTCTTCAGCATCTACATAGGCCACTCTATTAGGCTGCAATAAACTAATTAACTCTGCCATAGGTTAGTACTTGTAACCACGAGTACTCCTCTATGATGGTGTTATTTAGTGCAGAGTTTCTTAACCCTTGCATCATGCATGACTCAAAAGTGGGTCACAAGAATATATGAAAGGATTGCAAGCAAACTTTACAAATAGATCAACAAACTTTAAAAATGGATTCTCTTTTAAAGGAGAAAAACATGGGAAACCATGGCTTTTACATCACAGACTGGCAGAGTTCAAGCCTTCAAGGGACTATTAGGCCCCTTCCCGGCCCCATACACACCTCACCCTGCCACACACGCCCACCCCCTACCCCACACACTAGTGAGCTGGGGCCTGGGGGAGGAGGGTAGTAGGTCAGGAGTGAGGGGCACTGGTTCAAGACTGATCATCACTGTTTACAAAGGGGTCCTGGTACAAAAAAAATGAGAACCACTGATTTAGTGCATGGGAATGCACATGTAGACACTGATGGGGCTGGCTGGGACAAGAGGGTGCTTCAGTGTGGGGGCTGCCTTCTGGCTAACCCTGCACTGGAGCACCCTCATGACCCAGCCAGCCCCTCCACAGCACGGTGAGCTGACTCAGAGAAGCCCCAGGCTGGCAGGCTGAACCCTTGGGTCTCCCCTGCAGCCGGGCTACTACAACCCAGCTCAACATGCTGTGGTCCCAGGTACACATGAAGACAAGGAATCTGGGAGCAATAAACTCTGGCATGATATGTGCCAGAGTTTATGGCATTACATTAATTTCATGTGTAGACATGCCCTGTCTGTGATCTGTTTTCTTTTGGAGTGTATCACCACTCATTTTTTTTAATGTAGCAGTGAACTACTGCTGCCTGCATCAAGCATGATACTGTAGACTATCAAATTTAATATGTGAAAAGGCAAAGTGAAAATAACTGCATGTGAGACAACTAAAAAGACTAATCCCAATGAGTTTGCTGCCAAGATTATGCATGCATTTCACATAGCTGAAACTGGTAAACAGCAATAGCCCTAGTAGAAGGGATCACAACTCAGCACCCCTGTCCTCCACAACTGCCCCTGGGAAGTGCCCTCAGCATGCAGCAGCAAACAAGCTGTCAGTTTGCTTACTGTTCTTCTGGCCTGGGAGTCTGGGACAGTGACCCAGTTTCAACAGGAAGGATGGAGTCTAGTGATTATAGCCCTGACCTCAGAGTTCCCTTCCAGCTGAAGAGGGCTGGAACTCCACCTTCCTGGTCTCCAACTTCCTGGGCAAGGACTGTAACTACTACACTATTGTGCAAAATGTCAGGACCCCTCCACACCCCTGGATCTGAAGATGATAGAGACTCCCATGCCCTAGGAAGAGGTAGCAGTTCAGATATAACTCGTTCCTATTGTCCACTTCCGAACACCCCATTGCTCAGCGTATAAGTGAATTCACCCTTTAGAGGTATCTAATTCCATTCATCAACTCCATACACTATACTTTAATACTGTTAATTTAGATCACCCTTTGGGGGTACATGGTAAGTATTCTTGTTTCTTGAACAGCTGAGGAAGCACTATGGGGGTCAGGATCCCTACTGTGGATGCTGCTCTACTGGCAGAAGCAATTCTACTGCTGCCAGTTATGCTGCCCCCCACCCCCTCTCCTTCCCCCCCAGCCCATGGCAGAAGTTCTGCTAACCAAAAGGCACCTTCTGATGCCACAGCAGAAGCTTTGTCAAAAGGGCTTTTGTCAGCTATGGAGTATGATCTTTTCACAGCCCTAGCTGACATATTCTTAAAATACAGAAACCAAGGCAAATCCTTCAGGCAGAGATTGGTTGTGAGAACTAAACATGAACAGGGAAGGTATTTTGAAATCAGTCCCTAAGAAAACACAAATGCTTCAGGAAGTGCTGGATGATGTAAACCCAGCCATTTTAAAGAAAAGGCTCAGGCCTATTGAAGCAGTTAATAGACAGAATTAATATCAAGGTATTTTGGTCAAGACAAAACACCTGAAAGAAAGACCAATTCCTTGGTCTTCTAAATAAAAAATGAGACAGATTTTGGTATTAATTCACAGGCTGTTATATTTTTTTTTTCTGAATGGGCTATGCTTTTAGTCAAACAAGACAAGAACATATACATATGTGGGGATAATCCTTAGTGAATCAAGTGTTTGACTTGAGCGATTCCCCCCATTACAGGGATGAAAGCTGTTCTGACCTGTACGTTGCAGTGAGGATTAACAACATCCTCATTGCAGACAGATGTCAACTCTAGAGGAGGTTTTCCAAACACTGAAGACAATGGGATTTTGTTTGTAACAAAAGTGAATGTTTTTTGTTAGGCCAGTAGTAGTTTATTTGGCCTATAGGAGAGATAAAGAGAGAATTAATCCTGTGGCAGACAACGTGATGGCTATTGATCAGGCCCCAACTTCCCGGAACAAACCTGAGCAATAAGCATATTAGATATGTTAAGTTTTTATCATAGCTTTCTTCCTAATGTTTTAGCACTTGTAGAGCTCTTCCTTCAATTCCTAAAGAAGGAGAGGCGCTGGCACTGGCAAATGGAAAAAAAACAGAGCTTTCCAGAAGTCTAAAAAATAGTGGAGTCCCTAGTTTATTTTAAATTGAACAAAAACTAATTCTGCAGTGTGACCTCTTGTCAAGTGAAGTAGGGGCAGTTTTAGGTGGATATAAGAGAACAGGTGAATGGATGTATCCATGGGCAACTGGTGCCTCCTGAGTCTGGGGGGGCAACAGTGGTCGATCGTGGACTGAGCGGGGTGTCCCCCAGCAGCCAATCACTGACTGGGAGGTCCCCCAGTGGCCAATCACTAACCCCAGAAGTGCTGGCAGCGAAACCAGAAGTGCCAGCAGCAACACTGTAAGTGCTGCTGGTGCTTCTCTTGGTGCCTCCACTCCCCGGCGAGTGCCAATTTCAGGTGGGGGTACCAGCCAGCACTTCTCTCAGCTCCCCCACTTCCCGGCTGGCAAGGGCCAATCTCAGGTGGGGCCACATGCCCCCGCTCTGCCTTCCCTGTGCATCACCTATGGATGCATCTCTAGATCATATGTTAAGCTGAAAAATATTACTCTCAACTCAAGGAAGAAAGTCTAGTTAGTATCTCTGAAATAAGATTTTATTTTATTTTACTGATAGGAAACTGATAATTTGTTTGTTTGCTTTTTCTGAACATTAAGATTGAGAACTACATTTTAAGTGAAATCCTATTTTGTTACTATGCATTAAATTATTGTACATATAAACTGCTGGTTTTTACTTGCACACATACACATTAACACACAGAGTGGCCTACCAGCTTGACTATTGTGTCTGTGGGGTGGGGGTGAGAGGGGCATGCATCTACATGTTGCTGTACTTTAGTCGCACGGCACAGTATGGGTGGTTACTGCATTAAATGAGTGGTGCACGGTTATATTTCGCAGCTATGTTGCTGAAGCAGCATGCTATAGCCAGGAAGCATGCTACTATGGCGACATAACTGGCAATCATAGTACGTCACCATAATGTGCCATACAGTGACATAATGCATTGCTATGTCGTGATGTCCAGAACCAAAGAAATTAATAAGCAATAAATATGTGCTTCTTAGAAGCATTTGGAACTTTTGTCTAATATAAAGCTTGTATTTTTGTAACCCGCAAATGTAACTTGTAACTGTTTGTAGAAGTGACTAGGCCTCCAAGACAAAGCTATAGCTGTGAAATTAGCTGACCAAATAGTTCTTTCTCGCTCAGAATTTAGCCTTGATGATGATAAAAACTGGATTCAACTGCCTAGCTTATCCGGTACATTTCAAGAAAGGACATCTCAAAAAAGCATAGTCAGAGAGTTCTGAAGGGGCTGGATTTAGGCAGGGTAATGTTAATTTCAAACCTGAAGATGCTGTGTTGCAATTTGCTTATTAGATAAACCCAAGTTTGGGCAGTAACTTATTATAATGATTTCTAACACCTTTTAACCCCATAGGATAATAGCTTTAAAACAAGATTGTGAATGGCCCTAAGGCCAGCAGATTAGCATAAGACTAAGTATAAAAAGTGTGTGCATCATGTGACCACCAGAGAGAGAGAACAGGACGGAAATTGCTGTTCCAAGCCCAGACTCTGGACTCCCGGTGTGGGTGAGGATCAGATCCTGACCAAGGGACATTCCCCGGTAATCCTTCGGACAGCATTGATCAGGGATGCCTGACTTCGCTGGAATCACCTGGCGCACACCTGGCATTGAGGGACTGCCGATAAATTGCCAACCCATGTCTGTCTATTTGTTGTTTTAAACAGCCCAGGGGCTGATATTCTCACAGTGCCTAGCTGGCCTGCGACAAATTGATCTATTTATCTGTTGTTATTATCTGTTATTATTTACTATTAGCTCTTTAATATTGCATTATCTGCTTATTATATTTATCTTTCTGTTGACTGTTGTGTGTGTGTAAGCTATAATAAATTTGCCATTGTTTTACTCCCAACTCTGCCTCCTCGATCCTGAGTGGCTGAACTGATATACTCACAGTGCCCAGCTAGCCTGTGACATATGTCATCATAGGGCAATGTGTAGATGTGCCCTGTGTGTACAAATGTAGAAATATTTTATAACCAGATTGGTGATCTCAGATGAACTCTTAATTCATAAATTTGAGAGGAAGTCCCTGGCTATTTGAACAAGTAAAATGATACCTTTAACAGCGTGACTGCTAAGGTCTACCTCTGAATATAGAAAAGGTACCACTGAAACGTGAGAGTTGTACATGAATGTACTTCATGCTTAAGCCTGTTTAACTGCCCCTTAATTCACTTGCACAGATCCTGATGATCAGAAGGTTCATAGTAGAGTATGAATAGGAAAAAAAGTAAAAAAGGTTAAATTTGAGTTATGGTCTTTATTCTCTACACTACACTATACCATTTTTACATTGTATAACTCAACTGATTTTAAGAGTATGCAGAAGACGGGTGAACCCAATTGCTTTCTCCCTTCAAACAATTCTACTCAAACAGGGCAAAACATTATACTAGATGACCTCCAAGATCCCTTCTATCCCTATTTTTTATGACAATTTTTTTGGCTAGATGTACACCTTGCTGGGGTCGTTTGACCCCAGTACTCTTTCCTGCCATGGCGAGGAATCAGACTAGATGATCTACTCAGGTCCATTTTGACCCTAGAAACTATGAAACTACGAAACTATGATTTTGTGATTCCCTGTTTGCGAATATTTTGATGCAAAAAACTGCGGTTTGTTTCTTGGAGGCTCACAAAGTATCACAAACACACATACATTAGATGGCACAAAAGGTGTATTTGCAAATAGGGTCAGAGCAGAGTCAAAAACTCAGATTACTCTGAACCCACCAAGGAATTTTGCAGGCTGTATTTATCTTTTTCCTCCTGGGCACG
>NW_017728918.1:21678671-21682721 GCF_001723895.1 Crocodylus porosus | reverse complement strand
GCATGTATATTATAATTAACTACTTAAGTATGCAGGGCGGAGAGGTAAATATGCATCAGCTAATTGAGCATGCTCAGAGACTACTATAGGTCACCAAGGATTTAAACCCCGCCCCTTTCAAGGACACAGTCAGTTGAATTCCAGCTTCTGTAATCTGCATGAGAAAGGCTAGGGAGAAGCTGGGGGAGAGTCTGCGATTTAGTACAAGAAAAGCTGTGGCAAGGCTGGCCAAGGAAAAAAGTCCTTGGCAGTGTTTCTTTCTTATCAGGTGCAACATGCAAGCTGTGCATTTCTAACAATACTCCATTTCTAACAATTTGATGTTGCAGTTTTTGTTAAGCGCACAGTGAGGTTTTTTCATGTCCATAATTACACTGAAGACTCTGTAGCTCTTACTGCTTGATGCCTCTGAGTTCACTTTCCACACTGAAGGAATGCTTAGTCCATTTTACTTACCAATGGCTTTATCATGCTCCACCCCTGGAAAACTAGAGTCCTGTGTATGCAGAGATCTTCAAAATAAGAGTAATATTTCTTTTTTGTGCCACTACTCAAGGTATTGATTCAGTTAAGTATAGTATGAAGGTATTTGAAGCTGTCCTAAGTTTTATAGGTAACATCCTTGGAACATCTATGCATTCCCATGTTGCTTTGATACTTTATTGCACTTCCTTGCAAGAAGAGTTTTTCTTTTGCTCCAGGATCAGATGCAGTAGCACAAGTAGTCATTGCTTTAGGTACCTGTGTACATACAACGGTTGCCTTGTGTTCATTACACTGGATTCCTACAGGCGTCAGATTGGTGCTATCTGATCTTTAAAATCATCAATGGTATGTTTAAGACCTGGTTTACTGAACCTCACCAGGACAGCTTTGTTCAATTAAACACCATCTCTCCTTTTTGCATTCTTTTTTTCCTTTAATCTCTTTACTATTATGAAGAGAATTATGTGAGTATCTTTTCTGATTAGCAGGTTTAAGAACTGTCATTAACTCATGAATATTTTCATTCCTTGTAGATGCTCATGAATACTGCCTTGTGTGGGTAATATTCCTCCTACTGATAAAGGCTGAATGCTATATGTATGACATCTATTATATAGGAATAAGGTAATTAGAATCACAGAATCATAGAAAATTAGGGTTGGAAGGCACCTCAGGAGGTCATCTATCCCAACCCCCTGCTCAAAGCAGGACTATTCCCACCTAGATCATTTCAGCCAAAGCTTTGTCTAGCCAAGTTTTGGTGGAATGGAGATTCCACCATGTAGCAGAGCACTAGGGTGCTCCTAAGAAGGGCTGCTGCCAATCAGCTGGGCAGCCCCAGGTGCCGGTTGCTGTAACAACTAAGCAGGCTATGTGGCCAGAAGGGGGCCGGGCCAGGCCTTTGTAAACAGCACAGGCTGCAGCCTGGCTAGCAGTTCCCTTCTGGCAGCCGCAGGAGCAGGAGCTCTGCAGTGGAGAGCTGAGCAGCAGAGCTTATGGTGGCAGTTTGACCGCTGCAATGATGCGAGGGGAGGGAGAGAACCCCTGAGAAAGGTATTGGTGAGAGCCAGTGTTGGGTGTGGTTCATGTTATAAGCCGGTGGGCTTTTTGCTTATGTTGCAGCTGCTTGGCTCATGTTTTGTTATTGTTACACCGGAGGACCGGGTGAGGCTGTAGGGGTGTGAGGAGGCCTCACGGGAGCTCCCCAATAATTTGGGGGCCCGGGTGCCCAGTAGGTGAGCGGTGCCAGTGGGGCACAGCTGTTTGCGCCGGAGAGGCGCGGTGTGAGGGGTTTTAGACCCCAGCCCATGAGGGTGGTATTTTGCCCAGTGGGGCAAGTGACCCAGGAAAGGGTCAAGGGGCCAGGCACGGCTGCGGCCACCTGAGCCCCAAGCGCAAGAAACGCGCAAGCGAGACCCCAGAGTGGGCAACGAGCGCGGCGAGGGCCCCAGAGAGGGCGAGGGCCCCAGAGAAGGCGGCAAGCACGAGACGCGCGGCAGAGACCCCAAGAGGGGCGGGAAAGTCCAGAGGTGGGCGAGAGGCCCCTGAGGGGGCGAGGTGCGTAGAAAGAGTAAGACAGGCTCCGGTGGGGCGTAGCCTGGGTGAGACAAACCCAGAGGCACCAGACAAGGAGGCGCTGGTTGTGAGACTAACCCAGAGGTGCCAGGCAGGGCGCAGGGAGACAGAAAGACCAGATATTGTCCACGAAGAACTGCGAGGCTTGGGGCGTGCTAAAGGGGAGGTCAGAGCCACACATCGCGCATAAGGCTGGGGTGCACTGGGGCACCTCAATCGGAACGGGGCATAGTGCAGAGTAGTGTCCAAGGCAAGACAAGGCAGCCTCCCTTACTGAACTAAGAACATCAAAGATGTGGTGGGCGAGTTGAGGGTGCTGAATCACCTACCAGGAGATGGCAGGGAGCGCTAGCGGGATCACGGCCGCCCCTGCACCCACTCCGTGACACACCATCTCTCTGGGTAACCTGTTCCAGTGTTTTTCCTAGTGAGAAAATTCTTCCTAATTATATAACCTAAACTTCCCTTGCTGCAATTTGAGACTGTTGCTCCTTGTTCTGTCATCTACCATCACTGAGAACAGTCTCGCTCCATCCTCTTTAGAACCACCCTTCAGGTTGTTGAAGGATGCTATTAAATCCCCACTCTGTCTTCTCTAATCCAAACTCAGTAAACCCAGCTCCCTCAGCCTCTCCTCATAATTCATGTCCCCCAGCCTCCTCACCATTTTTGTTGCCTTCCACAGGCCTCTTTCCAATTTGTCCCTATCCTTTCTGTAGGGGGGGCAAAACTGAACACAGTACTCCAGATGTGGCCTCACCAGTGCTGAATAGCACTTCCCTTGACCTGCTGGCACCACACCTACCAGTGCAGCCCAGTTTGCCATTAGTCTTCTTTACAGCAAGGGCACACTGTTGGATCATATTTAGCTAATTGTCCACTGTCACAGGTCTTTTTCTGCAGAGCTCCTGCCCAGCCAGTCAGCCACCAGACTGTATTATTGAAACTCATGAAATTTCTTTTGGCCCAATACTCCAATTTATCTAGGTCACTCTGAATCCTAGCCCTACCTCCAGCATATCTGCTACTCTCCCCATCTTGGTGTCATCTCCAAACTTGTTGAGGGTGCATTCTATGCCATCTTCCAGGTCATTGATGAAGACACTGAAAAAAACTGACCTCAGGACTAACCTCTGGGGCACTCCACTTGATACTGGCTGCCAACTAGACACTGAGCCATTGATTACAACCCTCTGGATTGTGCTTCAGCCAGTTTTCTATCCAATTTACAGTCCATTCACCCAGTCCATACTTCTTTAGCTTGCCTGCAAGAATGTTTCATAGTTTCATAGTCTCATAGTTACTAGGGTCGGAAGGGACCTGAGTAGACCATCTAGTCTGACCCCCTGCAGTCCCCTGCTGGCCCCTCGTGGATGTGTGCCAGAATAATTTTCTCAAACAGCTTGCCTAGGATCGAGGTAAGACTAACTGGCCTATAGTTTCCTGGGTCCTCCTTCTTCCCCTTCTTAAAGATGGGAACCACGTTGGCCCTCTTCCAGTCCTCTGGTATGTTTGGCCTTCCTGACTGCCTCCCCACACTGCCAGCCCATGTTCATCTTGGCATCAATGATGACTCCAAGATCCTTTTCTGCCTCTGTGCTGACAAGAGGGGAGTTCCCCAACTTGTAGGTATGGTGCCAGTTGTTCTTCCCCAGGTGCATCACTTTGCACTTGTCTGTGTTGAATCCCATCCTATTCTTATCCTCCCACGCTTGTAACCTGTCCAGGTCCGATTGTAGCCTGTTGCTTCCTTCTAGTGTGTTCACATCCCCCCACATCTTAGTCTCATTAGCAAATTTGAACAGTGAATTTGAATTTTTACCCCCTCATCCGAGTCACTGATGATGATGTTGAACAGTGTGGGCCCGAGGAACGAGCCCTGCGGACCCCACTGCCCACGTCCTTCCAGGTTGAGAAGGACCCATCCACCGCCACTCTCTGGGTGCAGCCCTCCAGCCAGTTGGCGACCCATTTGACTGTGTGGGTGTC
>NW_017728918.1:21636667-21678541 GCF_001723895.1 Crocodylus porosus | reverse complement strand
CCTCTTCCAGTCCTCTGGCACCACACCAGAGCACCATGAGTGCTCGTAAAGCCGTGCCAGGGGTCCTGCAATGACCTTGGCCAATTCCTTTAGAACTCTAAGGTGGAGATCGTTCGCACCGGCTAACTTGAATATGTCCAGTCCCTCCAGAAGCTCCCTAACTAGTTCCTCACTAACCCTTGGCCCAGGTGTTCCTCCCCCAGGGCCCGAGGGGGGCCCAGGAGGGAGGTGGCTGTTCTGGTCCCTACTTAGGAAGATGGAGGCAAAGAAATCATTAAACATGTTAGCTTTGTCGTCTGGTGTGACAACCAAATTTCCCAACGCATCCTGCAGTGACCTCACATTACCCGGAACCTTCTTTTTACCCCCTATGTATTTAAAGAAGGACTTATTGTCCTTAATCTGGGAAGCTAGTCCTAATGCCATCTCTGCCTTGGCCTTCCTGACTGCCCCCCTACATCCCCGAGTGACTGCAGTATAGTCATCCCTGGTGATGTCCCCTTCTTTCCATTGGGTGTATGCCTCCCTTTTAGCAAGGAGACATTCCCAAATGCTTTTGGTGAGGAGACATTCCCAAATGCTTTTGGTGAGCCATGGAGGCTTGTGTGCCCTCCTGCTCCCTTTGATTTAAGTAATGCTTTTGATACAGTCTCCCACAACATTGTGGGAGAATCAGTATATACCACATCCACTGATCTTCCCACATCCACAGAGCCAGTTATCTCATCATAAAAGGCAATCAGGTTGGTCTGATCAGGTTGGCATGACTTGCTGTTGGTGAATCCATGCTGACTGTTCCTAATCATCATCTTCTCCTCCAAGTGCTTAAAATTTTATTACATGAGGATCTACTCCATGATTTTTCCAGGGACTGAGGTGAAGCTGATTGGTCTGTAGTTACCTGGACCTTCCTTCTTCCCTTTCTTAAATAGGGGCATTGTATTTGCCCTTCTGCAACCATCCAGGACCTCTCCTGATAGCCATGAGTTTTCAAAGATGATAGTCAGTGGCTCTGCAACCTCATCAGCCAACTCCCTGAGCACTCTTGGGTGCATCCCATCAGGCCCCATGGCCTGAAGGTGTAGTCCACCTTTTCTAAATAGTCCCTAATCTGTTCTTTCACTACTGTTGGCTGCTCACCACATTCTTCCCTAGTTATTTGTCCAAGTTTCCACTTCTTATAAGCTTCCTTTTTGTGATTTAGTTCAGAGGCTCCCAGGGTGATTGAAGTCCCCCATGAAAATGGGGGCTTGTGATTGGGAAACTTCCACTAGTTGTTTGAAGAAAGCCTCATCTACCACTTCCTCCTGGTCTCGTGGTCTATAGCAAACCCCAACTACAACATCACCCTTGTTGCTCTCCGCTCTAACCTTAACTCGGAGACTTTCAACAGGCCTATCTCTAATTTCATACTGGAGCTCTGAGCAATCATATGGCTCTTTTACATAAAGAGCAACTTCTCTTCTCCCCCGCCTGTCCTTCCTGAACAGTTTTTACCCATCCATGACAGTGCTTCAGTCATGCGAACAATCCCACGAGGTCTCGGTTATTCCAATCAAATCATAGTTCTGTGACTGTGCAAGGATTTCCAATTCTTCCTGCTTGTTTGCCAGGCTCTGTGCATTTGTGTACAGGCACCTGAGATCAATTGCCCTGATTTCTCAGGAAGTATGAGAGCACCTCCCCTGTTGCCTCCTCCTGCTTGCTCTTCCTCCAGGTTTCCTGCTTTTCCACTTACCTCAATGCTTTGGTCTCCATCCCCTGGCAGACCTAGTTTAAAGCCATCCTCACTAGGTTAGCGAGCCTGTCTGTGAAGATGCTCTTCCCTCTCTCCATCAGGTGGATCTCATCTCTTCCCAGCAATCCTTCTTCTTGGAACATCATCAAAGAAGGTTGCCCTGCTGGCAACACCACCTGCACAGCCAGGTATTGATGTGTAGGATGCACCCATTCTTGCCTGGGCCCTTCCCCTTGACTAGAAGGATTGAAGAAAACATGACCTGACCCCCAGGCCCCTTCACCCTTGCATCCAGAGCCCTGTAGTCACTTTGATCCATTCAGGGTCTCCCCTGGCAGTATCACTGGTACCCCACATGGATGAGCAGCATGGGGTTGTAGTCAGAGGGCTGGATGAGTCTCAGTAATCCTTCTATGACATTTTGTATCCAGGTTCTGGGCAAGCAGCAGACTTCCTGAGACAACAGATCAGGTCAGCAGGTGGCTCCCTCCATCCCCCACAGAACTGACCACCCCCCTTGTCTCACGGATATTATGCAGCACATAGGCTGCCACTAAGAAAAAGGTGATGTTCTCTGGTTCTCCCTTCAGCCTGTAGTTGAGTGACCTCCAATGGGCTTTCAAGAGCCCAAAGGCACACTGTACGCTCATGCGGCATTTGTTTTAGGTGGTAGTGGAAGATGTATTTTTGTGGGTCATTTTAACCCCTGTAGGACTTCATGAGCTAGGGCAGGATTGAGTAAGCCATGTCAGCAATTATCAGAGGGGCACTGAAACACCCTGGATAACAACCTCCTCCAGTCATGGGGCATACTGGCCCTTCTTCATTAACCCAGGAAGTGGTGAGTTTCAAAACACACATGCATTGTGGGCACTTCCTGCCCATCCTGTGTAAATGTTTGTAAATCTTCCTTGGTGATCCACTACAGCTTGGAGAATGACTTTAGGAAATCCTTTCCTGTTGATGAATGACTGGTTGTTCTGGGATGATTTTAGGATGGGAATGTGTGTGCTGTCCAGTGCTCCCAGTAGTTCGGGAAGCTATCACCCAGAATCCTTCCACCATCTCTCTGGGGTTACTCAGGCAGACGAATTTGTTTGCTGTCAGCTCCTGTGGCAGCTGGCATACCTCTCTGACTGCCCTCCCAGCAGTGCAGGGAGCCATGCTGAACTGATTCACTACGTGGCACAGGCTTGTTGAAGCAGCCAGTTTCATCATAGCCATGGCAACAAGCTTCTCTAGGGCAATGGGCTTTTGCATGACAGCTGTCTTGCGCTCAGTGTGTGGTGACAGAATACGAACAATGTGGAAGAAGGTGTACCTGCTCATGCCTAATGTCTCCAGACACTGATCATCATTCCAGGTTGACATAACAATTCATTCCCACCAGTCTGCGCTGCTTTCATGTGCCCATATCTGGCGATCCTTGTCCTTAATGTATAGCTAATGAGGCACTATAGTCTTATGAACCCATAATTACCTTTTTCCAAATGTGACAGCACCATGTACTGTTCAATCAAGAACCTGTTCTTGGAGACAGACATCTGAAGGTGTTTTTGCACGAGTTTTACCAGACACCAGTCCAGTTCCATAAAATTGATAATTTTCTCTTCTATAACCAGACTTCTGCAATGTGAATCTTTTATGGCCATCAAGATTAATCTCTTTTTTCTGCTTAGTCCATTAGGAATCGAGGAAGCCATGGCCTTTACCAAGCAGTCTGCACACCCAATTCTGCCTCAGTGCCCTGATCCCCAAAGCCTGCAACAGTCATACATTTAGCATGTAAATATTCGCGTCATTTACATGTCAATAGCTATCCAAACCAGGTCCTGTTGCGATACCTCACTGCCTCTTTTCTGGTTTAGTGAACACAGCTGGCAAAATTGCCATTCCTACAAAATTCCTAATCCTTCATTACCTTCTGGTATTTCACACTTGATGCATGCCATACATGGCACACACCTCCTCACCCCCCCAAAAGGAAGGTAGGTTAGGCTTGTCTGTCTTTTGTCAAAAATTGACTGTCTGCTTGTACACTCACAACCAAACCAGACCTCCGCTCCCCCCCATGGACATGTTAACTGTGGGACCGAACCATATGTCAACTGCCTCACTGGACAATGAAGGATATTTTAATATTGCACTTGGGCACCACACTAGTCACCCAGGCACGTCCCCCATTGCTAGGATCCCTGACCCTGACAACGATGTCAGTAGTCTCCACAGTAGTCATGACCATCTCCTCATCTCTTTATGCATAAATGGGTCAACCCAGCACTGACCCTGCTCACCCCCACAGACACACTGAACTTTTTCCCAACCAGCTCCCCTCCTTTCTGCACCCTGGATGCACTGCACACTCTGAAACAGTCTGCAAATTCAGGGGTGCCTTGTGTCCCTCCTCACACTTCCCCAAAGCAGCACCACACCTTTTTTCCCCTGGTCCCCAAAATCCCACTATCACCCACCCTGTCTTTCTCTCAGCAGGTTGCCCAGGAGTCAACAAGTTTTTTACGGTGTTCAAATTGTGGGCTCTTCAGGACACCCAATCAATTCCCCAAGTCATGGGTGGCACATTTAGGCACCCTGGGGGGTGCAGTATACCAAGGCTTGCCAGCAAAACATTCCCAGCAAGCCATTGCCAAGCTATGTCTTGTAAGGTAACTCACTACCTGCCTGTAGCCTGGCAGCCAGCCACCCCCAAGGCAGAGGAGTCTTACCACCTCCTACTGTAGCTCTCTTGCCTGGTCCCAGAGAGGCACCACCAGGAGGCACCTGACACTACAGGCACTCCCTGACCTGGTCATCACAGGAAGGAACCTGCAAGCCACAGTTCCCATAGTGCCAAACCTGGACCTGGGTCGAAGCCTCAATGGTGTGCAGTCCTGCCTGGACAGAAACCTCACAGGTGCAAGCAGAAGCAGTGGCAGTGCTTCTGGCATTGTTGCATCCTCCAGCCGTTTCTCTTGGTCTCTTAATCTGCCTTCTCTCTCTTACTGCCCTTCTTCCAAGCACACCCTCTCTAGCAAACTCACCTGGAAGCTGGCCTGTTTACTACCCCTTGTTGGCCCCAAAAGTTTCCTTCTCCCCTCCTTCCTCACACCAAACTGAAAGGGTCTCCCCTGAAAAAGTGGGGGTGGGCAAACTGACTGGCAAACTGCCTATTCTGTTTACAACCCCTGTTCACAGGTTTCTTGGTTGATGACTCCCTGGTCACTCAGGGAGTCCCTTTTTATACCCTGTTGGGCCTGGACTGGGTCCACCCCCTCATTAGGGCTTCTGTCAGGCCTAGGCAGCAATCACTCAGCAATCAGCCGTCACTCAGCCAGCAATACTCGCAGCCTCTCAGAGCACACACCCTTAACACAAGTAAGCTGGAACTGAGTACCAGTAGTTCTGAGTAATACATTTTTTATTAGTCCCTGGCAAAATATATTTAAAGATACAGCTCTAACTACAGATATAGACGTAATCATATATATAGATATAGATGAAATTCCCATAAGTTTTTTACATCATCATAATAATGTTGCGATTCTTATGGACCATAGATGTGCAAGCTATGATGATAAGTAAGTTTTAAACCAAGAAGCATAAATCATGTATGCATGAATTTTCCTATATCTTTCTTAAAGGCTAACTTTACTTTTGCGTTTCCAAATAGGTTATCAGTATTCCATATATTCTGAATTTTCATTCGATTCTAAATCTACATAATCAACCTTTCTTTCCTTAACATTGAAAGCATTTACTCTTTTATAAAGAGAGTCTTTTTATTTCATCTCCATAACTACTTACACATCATACCAGTATAAAAACTTAGATGAGTCTTCTCCCCTGGTAGGATTCAAAATAGGAACAGTGGGTGCCTGTAGACATGTAGGGACACTGCTCTGATGACTTGATTAATCAAGTCTGCTAGGCGTGCTATTTAGTGCACTCCAGCAGCCTGCCCATCTCATGTATTGAGCATCCCTGCACTTCAAAATGTCTGTGGGGGCACTTTAACTAAAGCCTGCTGAATGAGCTTTAGTTAAAGCACTCCCGCTGCCATCTTGGAAGTGTGGGATGCTGAACATATGAGATGCTGCTGGTGCTTTAATTACAGCAGTTCTCAGAAGCACTCTAATTAAAGCGCCTCCCCCCTGCACCTTTCCACATCTGTAGCATATGTAAAGAGGCCCAGTGATACAATGAGATTACAGTAGCTTCTATCATCTTATATTCATGCTAAATGGGGGATGCTGTGATCAGTGGATATTTGTTACACCATTTCCTCATCTTCCAAACCATTCTTATTTCATTAACATTGTTATAAATTCATGGATAATATTGGTTATGACTGTAAACTGCATCTGACTGGAGAGTCTGATGGTGATGTGGTGGGGCTACTCATGGCATGGTAGCTCCTATAAAATACCATAATGTAGCAACCTCTAAAGTAAGGCAAGTATAGGTCACCTCAAAACCCCAGCCCCACTGTTTTGCGGATGTTCCTGGGCTGTAGAAAGGGACATCAACCTGACAGAAATGTGCCCTTGCTGAGGCATTATGCAGGCTGCAGTATTTCTTATGTGTTGCTCTCTAAAAGAAGCTGCAGTCAACAAGGCACTGAATGTCTGGACTTGCTCTGGCCTTTTGATTTCGTCTCAGTGTGCTAATGGAGAAATGGTAGGTCTGGCAGCCTCCACCACTCCATACTTTTGCCAAAGGACTTGATGTAATGTTTGCAGGACTCTGTAGAAGTAAATTCATCAGGCACCTGGGTAGACCTCTTACATGTACACCATGATCCACAGGATCGATGGTTGCCTACAACATGAATGGAAGAAGAGAACATGCATGGAGCTTTGACCAAAGCACATGGTGTCTAAATTTGTTCTACTTGGGCTCTATAAGCCTGAGAAGCACTTACAAAACAGAACCTCAAGCTTTCTTGGAGCCATATCCAGGCTGGTAAATTTGGCATCTGAACAGGACATAGATGAGATTAATATGCCTACATTACAGAAATGCCAATCCGAATACTCCTGCTTCTGCAGTCAGGGAATATATTAGATACCTACATTCATTCACCAGCTACGTTTTAATTAGCAAAGATCCCCAGGCACTTAAACTCATGCTTCTGCACATATGCAGCTCTCTCCTTCTATCTTATGATTCTTGTATCCTTGGCTGCCAAGTGACCCAACTTCAACTGGAAGGGTGAAGCAAGAAGGTCAAGATGGCACACTATGCAGCCGCTTATGCACAGTTTACACTTCAGCTCTAGGCAAGCAAATATCCACCCACCTGCTGATTACATTCAGAAAGGCTCTGCTCTAGCTGGAAAGCTTAGGCTGATGCCAGATCCCTCTTCAGCGCTCTCTTTGAAGCTGGCTCGAGGTCAGCTAAGAGGGAAATATGTGGAGCCAAGAGGAAGAGAAAAGGAATTCAGTAAGACTGAAACAGCCCTGAATAGTGGCACTGCAGATGACCCTGGGTTCTAGCTCCCAGTGGGCCAGAGATTTCCCCATTGCTCTCTCTCCAATTAATATTAAATATGAAGTACAGTGATTCAGCTTGACGAGATAATGCACAGCATGAAACTTAGTGATTAGATCCCTTTGCTGGGAAATAGAAAATGCAGGATTGGACTCTCTGAGTGAGCAGAAGCCTACAACCTCTTTAGTCTGTTAGTAACAACCTTTCCTTGGTCATCATAGATGAAGCACAGTGGGTGAAGCAGGGAGAGCTTGAAGATGCTGTGCTGTACTTTTCAAATGTATCTATTGCAGTTAGCCTGTAAGGTGCAACCTTTTGCCCTGCCTTCTTTTCTGTTGGGCCAACAAAGAATGCAAGTTTCTAGAACTTTCTTCAAATGTTAAAAACTTCACTTTAAAAAGTTACGCTATAAGGTATGCAAATAAAAGTCTTTAAGGGGAAAAGCAGAATGAATTGCCTTGCCATTTGTTATATCCTCATTTTGAAAATGTATGGGAGCTACTTTAGAAGCAAATTGCCCTACCCTAAAAAACCTAATAATCACCAACTGCTACTGAAACACTTAATTCTAATTAGCTTTTCATTAACATTCAATTAAGATGCTAGTCCATATATACCCAATAGGAAAAAAATAAATGAATGTACAATTGATATTCTTTGCAACTGTATAGACTTTTCCCAAGTTTCTGAGTTCAGCATTAAAAGCATCTCATCTAGGGTGTCACAAATACTCCCAGAGACCCCTTGACTGTCCTTTCTGCAAAGCACTAGAATGTATTGTTTACTGCAGGTAAACATTTTATCTCTTTTATGACAGAATTAAACGTGTGAACTAATTTTGAACTTTCTAACTCTGCATTATGAATTTAGGGCAGCAATATAATCTCCCAGGAAACAAAAAGGATAATGTCTGGCAACTATTTCTATTCCTGATGTTTTGTCTATCCATATGGACAGCAAAATACTTTTTAAGAATTGGTACTAAAATTAATACCATAAATGGCATGATCATGCTTCTGATTTACACTGTGACTTTTTTTGTCCATATATGTGTCTACAATGTGGCTAATTTTGGATGGGGGGGTTCATGAGCCTCTCAATATTTTCATGAAAAAATATTTGCATAAATCTTGATAAAGTCAAGTTGTGTGAAAATATGAGTTTTCTTTATCTTAAATGAAGGCTGCCAACCAGCAGTGTGTGAGCCATAACTGGCTCAAGTAACCTCTATGTGCGGCTAGGCAGACCTAGGGTTTTGAAAAGGGGGGCATAGCTGGTGCAGTGGGCTACATTATTCAGTTTAAGATCAAAACAAGAATAACTATAAATATTGGAATCTACATTAATTTGATAGAGCAAATATGTGATATAGACACTGGCAATCCCCCATGGTCAAGGATGATCATTCAGATGGGTCAAGTACAGGATTGTGGATGAGTCCATTAATGTCTAAGAAGGCTTATCCTAGAGCCACAGACTCTCTGACAGACTCCACGGGTGTTGGTTAAAGGGAGGGTATGACAGTGGGTTGCTCTGACTTGTTTCCTTTCCTTCTGTTTATATTGTTTCTCTGCCTCCAGGGTGAGATGGCCTTCCTCAAAGTAAGATAGACCGTTTCTCACAAGGTGTCACCATGTAGTCATGTCCCAGGCTAGTTTTTCTCATTTGTGATGTCAATTCCTCACTTCTTAATGCTCACCTTGAGAATTTCCTTGAGGCATTTCCTCTGGCCCCTGTGTGTCCTTTGTCCTTGGCTGAGTTGGGAGTATAGCAGTTTGTGACAGGGAACAAGTGGTGGGCTTAGGCCCAATTAGGCAGTCACCTGACAGTTAGGAGACTGCCTGATTGGGGGAGGGCTGGGAAGTCAGAGTATAAGTCCAGACCCATACAGCAGGGCTAGCAGTTGCAACTGGGGAGCTGAAGGATTGACATCACCCAGCCTGAGGACTGCTGCTCCAGTAATACCTGGAGGTTAGAGGTTAGGATAAAAACTATGGGGGTGGAAGAGGTTCTTTTGATCCTGGGTAAGACCTGAAACTACACCCTGCTGGGGTTGGATGGTTGATGATGGCCTATGGCAGGCCAGTCCCCAGAAAATGCCACACCTGTCCCTTCCCAGTGAAAGGTGAAGATGGGGCACCTGAAAGCCCCAGCACCCACTGCCCTGTGGATGATCCCATAGAGGGGAAAGGCTTAGGGAAGCACACCCTGAGAGAAAAGCATCCCACAGTAATGCTTCCAGGACCTGGGGAGTGGGGGGAAGGGGGGCTTAGGCCCACTGAGTGAGGCCTGAGGGGCATAAGGGCCCAGAGCAGGGACCAGAGTGTGACCCAGTATGGGGTGGAGTGAGCCTAAAGGGCTGTGCAGAGTGCGGGCTGGGTGGGACCCAAAGGGCTGTGTAGAGCAGGGCATGATTAGAGAGAGACCCAGTGAGGGGTGGAATAGTGTGGCCCAGAGAAGAGGCTTGGAGGCCAAGTCCACAGAGTGGGGCCTGAGGCCAAGTTTGGGCCAGAGGCCCAGCAAAGGAGCCAGGGAAATTGTAGGCAATTTTGGATGCCATCTGTGAGGCATGGGACATAGTTTTAGGGAAGGTTTGGAGCTATGTATTTGGCCATAGGCATCCGGGCAACAAATGGGCAGCCTCTCACATGTAAACGTCAACTTGTGGTAATATCAAAGGCATGGCAGAGGAGCAAGGGCAGTGTCACAGGCCAGCTGGGTACTGTGAGTATATCAATTTAGTTGCAGGCTGACTAAGCACTGTGACTTTATTAGCTACTGGGCTTTTTGGTTCGGGATCGAGGAGGTGATGTTGGGAAGGAAAGCAATCACAAATTTCACTTATAAAAAAGAATAAATTTTACTTATAACAACAAAAGATATAATTTGCACATATGACAGTTAGTAAAAAGGTTAAGCTAATAAACAGATAACATAACAATACAAGTTAAAATTGACAGTGATAATAAAACAGACAAAGAAATTAACCAAGAGTTTTCACTTGGTTAGCAACTTATCGATAGTTCCTTAGTTAGAAAATACACATTAAGTTGATTCAGCGAAGCCAGACGTCTCTGATTCAATGCTGTCAGAGGCAAAACTGGGAGAAAGTCCCTCAGTCAGGATCTGGTCTTTATTCAAAGATCTGTGGGGCATGGGACAGCAATGACCCTTCTGTGCCGTCCTTCCCTGAGGGTTACTTAACATGCGTGTTCTTTTATATTCTGTCTATGTTAATTTTTTGGTTATATAGCCATTCATAGTGTTACTTTATAGCTGTTATCCTATGGAGTTAAAAGGTGTTAGAAATCATTACAATAAGTCACTGCCCAAGCTTGGGTTTACCCAATAAGCAAATCACACCACATCACTTTGGGGTCTGAGATTAATATGTTCTCACTTAAGTTTAACCTGTTATGTTAATTATACCTTGTGATTACGTTTGCTCATTTTTACTGACTGTAAGCAAAATTTCATAAATCAGCTATGTCTGCGGTTATAATTTTTAGTTCTGCCTTTTAAAGTGTATGCTGTCTGAAGATCAGTATAAAAAGGTATATATAAATATATTACCAGATGGGGAAACTTCTCCATAAACTACTTCAGATACCTTCAAAAAGCAGATTTCTTTTTTATAAGTTGCTCATTAACCCTTCTGGTTCTGGCCATCACAGGGAAGAGAGCCCTAGACAGGAGGTGGGACTGTAACAGCCCCCTGTTACACAGTTGTTTTGGTAAACATGGATGAGGCATATATACACAATGCCCTGTCCACCAATGCTTCCATGCTGGTGGTGTTAGCATCAGTGAGGACTCTGGTCAAGGATCTTATGCCAAGGATCTTCCAGAGATAGTGTTGGTAAAGGTGCTGGTAAAGGTGTTCTAGGCTTTTCAGATAGTCCCTATAAGTCAAAGACGCTATATCCTATATTGGATCTCCTCATCAATGTAGGGCTTCTTTGAGAGACGGCTGCCGACGTATGCAAAGTGTTCAACATTCTCCAGCTCCTGTCCATCCATGAAGATCTTTTCCCAGGAGTTAGCTGGCCCAGAGCAGGCTGGTGAAGCACCTTTGTTTTTCTGACGTTAAGGGTCAGTCCCAGGCACTGGTATGCTTGAGAGAAGCAGTTAAGAGCCACTTGCAGGTCCTCCTCAGGATATGCAAAGACAGCACAACCCTTGGTGTGCTGAAGTTGCACAATTCATTCAGACTAATGTAACTTTGTTTTTGACACAGAGGTGGGAGAGGTTGCCATCCATCCTGTACTTGATGCCAAAGCCATGAAGCAGATGGTCATGGATGAGCATCTTGATGACTGCAAGAAAGATGGAAAACAGAATTGATATGATCATGCAACCCTGGCTTGAGGCCAGTTTGACAGGCAAAGCATTCCATAGTGGAGCATTGGATGCCATTATGTAGGATGGAGACAGTCATCTAGTCATGAAGGGGCACATCTACATGAGATGCTAGAAGCACAGTAGACTAATTCTGCACATTAGAGCATCATGGCAAAAGCCATGCTAATCCACAGTAGAATTAGTCTACTATGCATTAGCGTCACCTAAAAACATGGACTGGCATGATACGGCATATTAATCAAATGTGTAGACATGCCCAAGGAGGCTTAGGATGGTGATAAATTCCCCTGGACAACCAAACTTCAATAAGCTCTTCCATAGAGCCTCAGAGTTATTAGAGGCTTTGGTGAAATCGATAAAGACTGTATATAGTTCCTGGTTTTGTTCTTGGAATTTCTCCTAAATCTGCCAGGCTTCAAACATCATGTTCATCATGTCTCTGGATGGTCTGAAGCCATATTAAGTTTGGAAAGGATTTTCTCAGCAAGAGGGAGCAGTCAGTTCAGCAGAATTTGAGCACAAGGATCTTGTCAGTGATGGAGAGGACAGAGATACTTTGATAGTTTCCACAGTCAGACTTATCTCCCTTTTAAAAATGGTGACAATATTGGCATTCCTTAGGTCATCAGGAATTTCCTCAGTGTTCAAGATTTTAAGAAACAGTGTGCAGAGTTCATTAGTCATAGCTTCCCCACCAACTTCGAAGAGCTTAGCTGGTATGCCACCAGGACCAGCAGCTTTGTTATTCTTTGCCTGTCTTATTGATAGCCTTGTGGACTTCTCCAGGGGTTGGTGGATTGGCTGGTGCTTTTCTTACTGGATGCTGTGGGATGGATTTGATGGTTTCATCAGTCAACATTGATCCATGGTTCAGAAGCTTTTGGTAGTGCTCCTTCCAGAGGTTTTTGATAGACATATCTTTGAGGAGTGTACTGCCACCTTCGGATATAAGCTGGGTAAGTCTGCTAGAACTTGATCCGTGCACTGAAGAAGCTCTACATATCATGACTGTCAAGAAATTGTTGGATTTCTTCTTCCTTCTCTTCCCACTATTTGTTTTTGATTTCTTGAATCTTCCTGTGGGCTTCAGCTATAATTCGTCAAAAAGTTCCCCGCTTCTGACTGGACACAGGATTGTTTGCCAGTAACAGAAAGCTTTTCTCTTCTGATCAAGAAGGGCTTTGATCTCAAATTTTTTTCAACTGAGTCCTGATAGGATTGGTTGATGAAGCCAGTTGATTCCTTGCAAGCCTCATGGATAGTCTCCTTTAGAGTTTGTCAATCTTCTTCAACACAAGTGTTAGCATTTTCAATCCTAAGACTGATGATTTTCTTGCTATGTTTGGAAGGCTTCATGATGTCTGGGGTCTGAAGATATTTGATATTGTGCTGTCTTTAGACTGATTTGGGTTGCTTTCAATGTTTCAGTGCAACACTGATGGACATGATTGATCTCACTAAGTGATGATCAGTCCAGCAGTTATCAGCTTCGCTCGTGACATGTATGATGGACATCTTTTAGATCATGTGCTCTTACAATTAAGTAGTCAAAGAGGTGCCATTGTTTTAAGTGGTGGTGTTGCAATGTTGTTTTGTACCTGTCATGTTGTCTAAAGATAGTGTTAGTAGTGACAAGGTCATGCTCTGCACATTTACTGAGTAAAAGGATGGCTTTTGAATTAGCCTTGTGCATTCCTTCCTTTCCAATGGTGCCCCTCCACATATTAAGATCCCAGCCAATGCTCACATTGAAATCTCCAAGGATGATCTTGTCCTCTTTTTTGGGATGATAGCCAGGATTTCATCAAGGTCAGCATAAAACTGCTTTTTCTGTTCTTCCTTGACATTGAGTGTTGGGGTGTATGAACTGATGCTGGTAGTAAACACATTGCTGGTCAGTTAGAGGTAGAGAGTCATGAGGTTCTTATTAATGCCACAAGGAGATTCAGTCATTCAGCTGACAATCTGGTTCTTAATGGTGAAACCAAAGCACTGTATTCACCTGCCATTTGAAGATTTCCCTTTCCAGAAGAATGTAGAGCCACCATTCTCCTACCTCAGATGGGCTTCGTGTGCACGTTTGGTCTCGCTGAGAGCAGCAGTATCAATGTTATGTTGCAAGAGTTTTCAGGTGACAGTAGCTATTCTATATTCAGGTCTGTCACTGTTCAGATTGTCTAGTAAGGTTCATACATGCCAGAATGCAAAGTATTTTCGTATTTCGACTGCACTTTGCGTGATCCCCCTGGATAGCTGCTTCCACTGCATAGCTGAGCTAAAGTGGGACACCCTGTGTTTGGGGCATCTTTTCTAGCCCCCTCTTCATGTGGAGTGAGCAGACAGGATCCTAAAAGGACTGCTCAGTCATGATTGCAGCTGCCAAATTACCCTCCTGCCCCATTCCAAGAATGAAGCAACCATCATGTGACTCCCATCTGTGCATGGATACATGACTAGAGACTCTCCATGAACTGCCACCTTGTTGGAGTGGAGAGGCTTACATGTACTAGTGACCCTACTAAGAGAAACACCATCAGGAGTCTTGTATTTTTGATAGGGTAACCCCTGACAGTAAGGTCAAAAGTGAAGTATCAGACGAAGACCAATCCAACACAACACAAAGACCTCAGTGGTGGAGCAAGCAGATACAGAAGGCATTTTTCACAACAGCTGAAAAGGCAGATAAAAACTGCAGTGGAAAAGTAACCTCAGTTGTCTTGGATCTAATTGTCACCAGACATAGGTTTCTCCTCTGCCGGGTTCTGTGTGCTTGGGCTTGCCAATGCACAACAGCCGTCTCACATAAAACAAGTCACACACAGCCTTCTGTCTTGGTCCAGTATCTCCCATAGTAAACAATACCTTCCCATAACACTACAAAGTCCTGCAGTGATGGACAAGTGGAAACACAGACAGATGAAGTGTATCATATAGCAAATACAAGCAACTAGGCAAAAATAAAGCAGAAGATGCTGTTTCTTTAGTCCTATAGTCCTTAGAATTAAATGTGCATCTTTCACATTCATAAAGCAAAATCAAGCTTTCTTAAGCATCTTGACAGTGCTTCAGTGAAAGTTATTTCCACACGTCCATTGATTAGTGAAACAAAGAGACCATTAAAAAGGAGACAGGGTCATTAACAACTGTGGAATGAAAAGCTCTGAAGGAAAGAGGTAGAGTATAATAAACTATGAAGTCAAGTGACTTCCTCACTTCTACCTGGTTAGAAATGCTGATGCCACTGACAATCCTCTTGCTTTAAACTTGGGTGGGCCAAAAATCAAATGCAAGTTCGACTGCAACCCTCTGGATCTATCCCTGTGTGTAGCATGTGTCAAACTAAGGAAGGAACAGGAAGCACAGCACAAAGCCAAAAGCAGAGCAGCAGATTGGGAAGTGTATACAGGGCAGGAAGCAGAAAGCAGAGCATTAAATTGGGTAAAAAGGGATTTGAGTGGAAGATGCAAGGCACACCTTCCAAAAAAGCTAGTCCCTCACTGTGTTGAAGTAAATTTATAGGTCTTCAATTTTCAGATGAAAATAAATTCACCCAAAAGGTCCAAAATTTGAAGAAAACTTCCCCCCCCACGCACACAAAATACAGGACTTTGTGTGATTTTTAAACCATTCTTGTGGTTTTACAGGCTGTGATATGTTTGGTTTAGTTTAGTGGCTAAAATACCACCTACCTACACATAGCATTGAGATAAGTCTCAAGAGTACCATGCAGCTTAATTTTGTTTTTCTCTGTGCTTGCCACCTTGTCTTATTTTGTTTAAATTGCAAATGTTATCAGGTTTGGGTTCACACCAGTTTTGAAAGAATGGCATGAAGCAGCTGCAGGGGATCCTTATTGTGTTTTTAATTTAGTTGGTCAAATTCCAACCGGAAAAACTACTGCTTGAAACCTTACAGACGCTTCATCATTGCAAAAGAAGCAGCTCCACAAAGTACTGCATGAACCATACTTTGGGAACTATTCTTTTATGACACATAGTGCAAATAAACATGTATTTACCTTGTCAGATACCCAGTAACCAATAGAGCATTAAAAAATAATTGGAAAATTCTCATGCTCAGCAACACTGATTTTGCTGAATCTAGGATTATTTTCAGAGATAATTTCTTTAAAATGCTTACTTGTTTATTTTCTAAGATAATTGCCTAGCTAATGTTAAAACACCATGTTACTTTTGATGGAGAAATTTTAAAACTTCACCTTTAAAATCATTTTTCTTGTTGGAGGTTTCAAGATAATTAATAACTTACAATAGTGCACTATAGAGTCCACTTATGCTATATGGATCTTGGAGATGTATATGGGATCTCAGACACATACGGAATGCAATTAAAGTTGAAACCGACTGTCTTTTTTTCTTTTTTTGTGTTTTTCTTTTTGTTCTCCAGCACAGAATGGGCTTCATTTTTTCCCCTTTTAAATACTCTGCTAACTTTTAAGTAGTAACAGACTTTGTTACAGCAATTCCTGTAATAAGGATACATTTTCTAACTAGATGAACCTTTCCAATAGGCTGGAACCACACTTTGCAAGGCCTATTAATCAATTGAGTCTGTTGTGATTAGATAATTAATATAAGAAAAAGTACTTAACAAAAAGGCTGGATTTTAAATTTTTAATGATTTTTCATGAATTAGCTGGCAGAATTTAAAGAGGAGCTCAGCTTCCTACTGTCCATATTTCCTGATGAAAAGTTAACAATGCAAAGGTTTTTAATGGCTGTTAGGAACATCTAAATGTACAATTTCCTGGTCTAAATATGAAGTCTAATGGAATATTTTCATGGGATGTAAAACAGAAATGCATTTGTTCTTTCTATAGATATGGGTTTATACTCAAGAAAAGAAATCAACCACAGAAAGGCTAGCAAGATTATATACACTTTTTCAACAGTTAAGGACTGCGGAAATCTTACAGTACTGCAAGGTTTCTTTTTCTCTTCTTCCTAGCTGTTAGGAATTTATTTACTCTGTCCCTCCTATTTAATACCACTGATGTGGATGCAGTTACTGGTGTAAATCTAGTATAATGGCATGATGAATTGGGCCCTGTCAGAATTCACATTAAGTCCCCCACACTTCACAATTTTCAGGCTAATTTTCTTACTGTTTTTATCTTTCATAAAATTGTTTCTTCAGAAATAGTAGGATTTTTTTAATATAAATGTTGTATGCTTTAAAATTCATCACATGCAGTTTCACATAAACAACTTTCTTATGTTTATCAGTTTCTGTGCTCCCGTATAAAAACTTATGGCAAATGGTATAGCTTAAAATAGTTTTAAATCCCAAAACATTGCAATGGGATTATTGTAAAGTGAGATCTGAAAATTACTGTATAATACTGTAGAAGTGTGTGTGTGTGTGGGGGGGTTAATAGTAAAACAAATGGATTCCACTTCTGGCTTGCATTACTGGAAAACATTACACTGGCAAAGTCTGGGAGATTTATGGCTACCAATGGAAGTGGGAGTCCTGCAGGGCTGTTGTAGCTTTGATAGTCAAAAGAATATGTGGGAAATGAGCTGCTCATATTATGGCAATGATGCCAGATTAGGATCTTTAGATTGTTTTATCTTAAGGTAACAGGGACATTGCTCCAAAGATTTTGCATGATAAACATCACTACAGAGTAAGTGTTGTGCTCAGAAAAAAAGAGCATGTTTGTTTATATAAGTGTCATCCTAGTGTGGCAGTATTCTTTATGCATATCTTATTCCTAATTGTGAATTAATGATTAAACAAGGACATGCATGCACACACACATACTCAACATCACAGAAAAGAAAAAGGAAAAAAAGAGATCATAATTATAGTTCAGACTTAGTCTTAGTGGTAGTTATGTATGCTACTGCATACATATGTGTATGTGAAGAATGTATAGTATAATGTATAGAAGAATGAAGAAAAATACATTTTTGCTTCATAAAAATGGAGTAATATAATATTTTGTACAAATAATTAATATGAAATAGAAATAGTATTCCTTGGTTTTGGAACTATTTAGAACTAGGCCCTGGGAACAAAGTAGACTTCTACTTTCTAAATAGGTAATCAAACATTCTAGTGCAAGATGAGACATTAGGCACTGCCATTAGTGTCTGCTTGAGGAAATCAGAGTTAGAGCTGAGGGGTAAAAGTAGAAAAGGTAGATTGAAAAAAGACTCCTTAAAACTCTGTGTGAATTTGTGTCTGTGTGTATGGGTGTTTATGGATGGATATCAGCAAGGACCTACTTCTACAATGACCATTTCTGGCACAAGCAAGAGTCCCTAACATTGTCCACAATGCATAAGCTGAGCTGCAGGAGAATAAATTGGGGCCATACAAAGTATCAAAACCTAGGCAAACAAATGGTTGCTATCTTAGTAAAGAAAGTCCTGAATTGACTATACTGTCCTCAGACTTTCTTTTCTAGAAATTATAATCAGGTGTGTCTGCAGAACTATTGTTCTTCTTAGACAACATTTTTCTACTGTTGCTTTCAAAGCCAGTCATTATTACAGAATATATCCATTTTCCTAAAGGGAAATGAATTCTTGTCAAGCTATTCCATGTATTGCCATGGTTCTATATATCAATATCTATATCTATAACCACCTACAGGTGTTATGTTTCTACCCAGAGAATTGTCTATCTCCCATAGAAACTATGAGTGTACTAACATTCACTCAATTTCTCCCTGGGAAAACATGCCCCTCTCAGGACAAAGATCTTTCAGATATCAACCTGGAAGATCTCCCTTGCAAGAGAAACTGTCTTGCAAAAGTGAATGTTTGATAATCCCCTTCCAATCTGGTCCAAGAGGACTGTGAAGTAGCAGAGAATTTTTCCTGCATTTCTTCAGACCCAGGACTGGACTACCCAATCAGGGCAATGGGCAGGGAGTATTGATCCATTGGCCTGAGAAGGACTGGAACAGATGGGCAAAGTCCCCTACTAGCTCTCCAGCCCGTCTGAGGAGCAGCAAGGGATTGCCACACTGCTCCTTGCACTTGGCTCCCAGTCGCTGAGAGACGAGTGAAGGACTAGCTGCTCTTTGATCCCCCTTGCTTCTCAGACTGGGGTCCCTTTACCCCAAAGCTTCAGTTCCTCCCAAACTGGTGTGTGGGAAGCATGAACGGTGCCTACCCCCAGAGGTTGCGGGGCATGGTGACAGTCCACAGGTAGCGGCGGTGGTGGCAGTGGCGGGGGCATGGTGGTAGTGAGCAGGAAGCTCATGCAGGCAGCCACGGCAGTAGTGGTGGTGAGGGCAGGCCCAGCGGAGAGCTCCTGCAAGCAGCCGCAGTTGTGTCAGTGGTGCAGCAGTGGGGGTGGCAAGCGGTGACGACCCACAGATGCCACCAGCAGTGTTGGTGGTCGCCAGCGGTGATTAGTGACTGCTCACAAATGCCACCAGCAGTGTCAGTGGTGAGGGGAGAGGGGTGGTGAATGCTGCTTTTCTCAGGGGGTGCACGTGCACCTGCATGCACCCCCTACAAGTTGCCAATGGTGGGAGGGGAGTGGATCAGTCATTCCCCAGGACTGGGTATCCCCAAGAAACATAAGAAGTCTTCACAGAAAGACACAGGAATGGGAACAGTGGAGCAACATTGCTGCCCCTGTCACCCCCAAATCAGGATCACCTGTCTTGGGGATGCACAAGGAGCTAGGGAAAGGGGGCAGTTGCAGGCTGAGTGCTTGTACTACTCTATCTCCCACA
Source organism: Crocodylus porosus (assembly GCF_001723895.1). Taxonomy (NCBI): domain Eukaryota; kingdom Metazoa; phylum Chordata; order Crocodylia; family Crocodylidae; genus Crocodylus; species Crocodylus porosus. The sequence goes on along the minus strand of NW_017728918.1, from coordinate 21,659,234 downwards.
AACACTTCTAGGAATGGAAATTTATCAGAAGTTTCCACCACTAGAAGTGAATGCCTGTTTGTGGCCTATATCTATATCTAGAACTATATCTATATCTTTTTGCAGACTTTAGGCTGTTCCATTTTATGCCATGGACAGTGATGGATATTCACTTTGACCGCTATGCCCCTTGAGTGAAGAAAAGATGCAAGAAACCTGACCCTTTATTATAGTTAACCCCCGTAGCACAACAATGTGGGGAGGGGGCAAGCAGGGCATGAGCCATGGGCGCTTCCTAAAGGTGGGGTACCAACCAGAGTGGAGGGGAAACACTTCACCACCCCTGTCCCTCCCCCACACCTTGGACCTTACCTACTCTGGAGTCATACCCTACAAGCAGGGAGGGCACAGCCCCTGCTGTAGGGGATTCTTTTTTTTTTTTTGCTGAACTGATTTTGGGAGGGTGCAAAAGACGCAATACAGCCCAGGGGGTAGTGCTGACCAGTTACACCTCTGATTCCCCCTTTACTCAGAGTCACATACCCAAACAGACTGAAAGATCTGAATGTCATGCTTAATATATGGAGATTCTGTGGCTCCAGCACTGAATTAATGGACAGGGGAGATGGCATTTCGTAGTAATGCACACTTTTCTTTGTCCTTTCCTTGAGTCAGCAGCTAAGGTCTCAGGTAGGTCTTGTACTGCCAAGATGGTGGTAGATTACTGTTGGATTAAGCCTTTGTTAAGAATATATTCATTCAGAATTGGTGTAAATGTCTTTGTACCACATATTCAAGTCTCTCAACCAAGATATAAACAAGGTGCTCCCAAATACAGAAAAAGCTTTGGCAGCCCCACTCAAATATCTGTTACATTGAAATAAATGGCTGGAAAAGAATACTTTAAGAATGAAAATTACCTTTAAAATGTCTCTCTAACAATGCCGTGGTTTTTATATTTCTCAGTGCTTACTCAAAAAGGCAGTTACCATAGCAGCTGCTTATTTATCTCATTAATGCTATTGTACATCCCATACACAAAACACTTTCAGTTCCTTTTAACCTAAGAAGAAATCTGTGATTTAATACACAGGCTTGTTTTAAAGTTCATTTGATGAAATAAAAATTAAAACCTTTTTTCTCCTCTTTAATACTTCTGTGTGTGTGTGTGTGTGTGTGTGTTAATAACTACAGCAAAAAAAAATGAGGCTAAATGTAACACAGTTTGTCTTTAGGAACTATAAGTGTAAGGAAAATCTGAAGTAGTTTTCATTTGTACTGACATTTGGTTAGTTAAATTAACTGGGAATACAGCAAAATTACAGCTCTTAGGGAATTTGGGCTTTATCCAAACCCCACAGGAGTCAATAGAAAGACAGCTATTGACTTAAGTGGGCTTTAGATTAGGTTCTTAGCTTGCTTTACAATGGTTGATTGACAGTAACCTATCTGTAACCAAATGCCTTGATATTCTTTCAGAATGAAGAGTGGGCTGCGTGTCTCAACAGGAACCTTGACAAAATAACATGCAGTCAGCTCTTACTTAACCTGCTAATAGTCTTAAACCATGGCCTTGTCCATCTGCCAATAGAAGTCTTGCATAACTGAGCTTGGGAAAAGTCAAGATGATAAGGCATGCCCAAACAAGAAATTAAAACACAAGTTATAAACATGCTTCTCTTAATAATTTTACATAGGAAGAAAATTTAAAAGCATTATGGAAATAAACCCATCCACACAAAACAACATTATAATTCACCTTTGTTAGGGAAAGAAAGCATTACAGAAAGACATTAAAATAAAAAAAAAATCTATTCACCCGTAATCCCCAATGAGGAGGAGTATGGCACAAATCCCAGGAAATCACCAATTGTTTAGATATTGCTTTCTACAGTATTTAGGAAGAACAGACTTCTGAGTCCAAAATCTGAGCTGTACCAAAGGACACTTTAGCACTGCTCAGGGACAGAGGGACACTGGCCTTGAACTAGTCAGTTCTTGGCTGGCATATTCGGGACATGGCTCACATAGATCAGACAATAAGCTTCTCTAAATCTGACAGACTATTTGTGCCTTAGGTGGTTGTTTATACAGCTAAAAATTGCAAGATCATGAACAATTTGGCTAGGCTCTTTGCACTGATAGGTGAGAAGGGAGGTGCTGAAGAAGCATAGACTAATTTTCAGTGGCCAACTAGAGTGGGTTTTGAGTCCCTTTGTGCCTGTGGAAGAACAGACTGCACACAGTACAGAAGAGACTCTGGGCTTTGATTCTTTAATGGATTTTCAAATCAAGAGACTGATCTGAAATACCTACAGTGCTGTATGAGCAGGCATTAAGGTATGAGGGGTAAAGAGTATTTGAAGTGGTAGGTAACAAATTGTTCCCAGTCCAAGCTACATCTGCAGCATTGAACTCTCAATCTTTGGTATCACTTGGCTTTATAAAAGCCTATGTGGATTCTGAAAAGAACACACACGCAGACAGCCCAAGCCAACTGCCCAAACATCACATTTACATCTACCTTTTAGAGTGGTAGGCCAGATGCTTGCAGCCCAGCTGCACTGGGGGCCACCACTCCCCTCTGAGGAGAGAAGAAAGAAGGAAGAGAGGGAGAGAGCAAAGAGGGTTTCAAAGAGGAAAGGAAGGGACAGGTGGATCTGAGTTGCTTGTTGGTCATTTTCCATGCTGTGAGCCAGATCCAGCTGCTTCACGGGGTGGAAATGGCCCAGAGGCTGTATGTTGAGCACTACTGGGCACTGCTGGATGGGTTTATTCAGAGTAATTTATTCTGGAATAAACCCACCCTGGGCAGGCATCTACACTAGCATGCATTTGCTCCCAATTGGAACAGCCTGGAGAGGACTGCTCCCACCACCCTCTGCCCCACCTTCAGTATCCAGGGGGATCTCTAGGGGCTGGAAGGGAGTATGGGGCCAGGAGACATCTGTCTCCTGGTGAGGGCTGGGAGATTGCTGCTATAGAGCCAGACTCCAGTTGTGAAGCCTGGGTAGGGACAATGTCCTCCTGCCCCAGCAGCAGGGAGCTCCTGGTCCTGGCTCCCTTGGAAATAGCTGCAGGGGAGGGGCAGGTCTCAGCCCCCTGCCCCAATCTGCTGGTGGGGCACCTAGCAGTGAGCCACTGTCTGGGTGGGGGGATTCCCCATCCAGCTGGGAGCTCATTGCAAGCTGATTGGAGCAGGGGGCTGGGACCTGGCCCTCCCCGAGTGCTTTTTCCAACAACGTGCCTCAATCACTCAACTGGGGCATGTGGTTGGGATAAAGCTGTGGGGCTGGGACCTGACTCAGATGAAGATAGCTCATGGCCAGCCCCAGGCTACATGGGGAAGTTTGCACATGCAGCCCTGAGCTGGCTGGGGACTGCCCAGAATGGGACAGTCTCCAGCCACCTCTGGGCTACACATGCAGACTTCCTTGTGCATCCTGGGGTGGGCCAGGAACTGTCCCAGTCCCAGGCAGGTCCCAGCGAGCTCCAGGTGGGGTGGGGAACTCTCCTGGTGTAAGGGCTCTTGGGAGCCCTGTGCTGCTGGGGCAGGGGAACATTGTCTCCACCCGGGCCCCAGTTGCAGGCAGCTCCCAGGGGAAATTCCCACCCCCTTCTGCTCAGCTGACTGGGAGCAAATTTGCTTCTGGTTGGCCATCTACATATGCCTTATTGCCCAGTAATTACTCAGCAGTTAATTTGCTACTTGCATTTGCAGGTAGCAAATTAATTGCCAAGTAGCGCAAATTACTGCACAGTAAGGGTCTGCATATGTAGATGGTGATGCTTACTACACAATAATTTGTTCTACGGCTCAGTAAAGCGTCTCACAGAGACATGTCCATGGCTATTCAGATGTATAGAGCTATTATAAATAAAAACAGTTTTCTTGAAAGCAGAATTAGTGAAAATGATCTCCTCAAATCCCACCAAGCAACGGCCTCATGACTTCTAGGTGTACTTCATTTTCCGCAGGAATATTTCATTTAAAGTCCACTTCCTTAAATAATCCCTATTGGTTTGTATCTTTTTTTTTCATGGCAATGCATGCATCCCATTCAGGACATAAAGAGGGTGACGTAGAAGCCGCCACAGTGGTATTAGAGCCCCGAAGGATCTCCCAAGTGACAACTGCACTTCCATGGCTACTTTGCACTGATAGTGAAGTGTAAAGTTATCACCCCGTCCTGTAACAGCTGAGTTGTATAACAACTCCATTGGTTCCAGAAATCTTAAAACACAAGTAAATTCATTATCATTTGAAGGAACCAGATCAGGCAAGCAGATGAAAGTGAAAGTACAGACTTGCTTGTCTGATCTGCTAATGGGTTGTGATCCCTGCACTGTGAATCCGCCTGCTCATTTCCATATTCACATGGAAAAAATCCTAAAATCCTAATTTTGTCATTTTAAAAAAGAAGTATGAAAAATGTCCATTCCCACATTTACATGTCAAAGTGGAAAACCCTCTTCTCAAAACCACAAATATGATTTTTTCTGGAAATTCACCTAGAGAAAAACCTAGATCTTTTCTAATGAAAGCTTCCCATGCCAAGTGTCAGGCCAGATGGAATTTTTGAAAGCTGACGTGTACTAGGTAGTGCTACAATTACAAGTTCTGAAGTTGATTTAAGAACAGTTTGGGAATGAGTTCATTATTTGATGTTTTCCCCTTTTATATCTTTGAGCTGGCTATTGACAGACATATTAGCATGTTCTTTGTTCACATTTGAGTGCTGAATTATCTTTAATTGCCATGTACATTGTACTTGTATGAAAGAAATAATAAACTGCTCTTGTCAACTTTTGCATAGATATGCTCTACTTACACCTGAGGTATCAAAGGCTGAGAAAAGAAGGGATTTATTATAAGTGAGTTAATCTAAATGGACCCAGGAGCAGTTTAGATTATTATATGAATTCAAATTATTTTTTTTTCCCTGGGCTTTTCAACATCATCTTTTTTTCCCCGTTTCTTGTTTCAGATGCCTAAGGGGGAAATCACTTTAAGTTGCCATTTTTAGGTTAAACGTATACTATAAAACGTGATTCTTTCACTGTGACAAAAACTCCTATTTCAGGACAGTTCAGAAAAAAACCTCATCTTTTAAAACTCTTTATTTCATTTTGAACAGACTATTTGTACAAAAGTATTTATCTTAAATTTGAAAAAAATGCTAAAAATTGTCCATAAAATTAATACTTAAGGTCTTGTTATTAGTAGCACCTTTATCACAACTGATTGGTCATCAAAAGGCTTCTCAAGTTAAATACATTAGCTTAGCAATGATTATCATCTTTTGGTTATTTATTTCATATTTTGATTTATGTTCATATCTGTTTCAGTTATTCTAACTCAATAAAGTTTTCTTAATATCAGTTTTGTAGGAAGGAGAATTTCTTAACCTTTAAAAACGTATCACAATGGATCAAGTGAAATGAAAATCACTGCTTCATATAATTTCCTTTATTTTAATAAGGTTCCCACCCCAATTGTTGCTACCACTACTGCTACCATGACTACTACTAACAACAACTTGCCTATTGATGGCACACTGGGTGCCTCCTCATAAGAAAATTGCATAAACGTATAAACATTTCTTCTATCCTGGCTCCGTTAGCCTGAATGGAATAATACCCAGGATAATTTAATTTCATGTGCCATAAAAACAAGTCCTTCTGCTATAACAGAAGCCCTGCTAAAGGGGATTCCATACTTCCAGATGCTGCAGAAGCAAAAAAATGTAAGCAGTCATTCTTCTGCATCTGCATATCCCAAGCTCCAATAGGCACATGCCCTATAGTCTGGGAAAGCGAAACAATATTTGAAAAATGTACAACAGATCATTTTTATTTTAAAAGAAATAATATTATCTTGTAATAATGTCTCCTATGATTAATGTTGCTTTAAATGCTCAAAAGACCATGCGATCCTAATAAGCTTTAACAGCAGTTTGCAATTGCCCTTAGTACAGCTAGGTGACATATTTTCAGTTAATAGTGAATTTGCAAAAGAAATGACATTTTATGTGATCTGAAAATATTTTGCAAATTTCAATGACATTTGGTAAGTGGTTTCAGTTACCAAAAAGGGAAAAGGAAATGGTTTGTACAGGTATTTTCAAAATGAAATGTTTAATTTCCAAGAGGTCAAAACATTTTGTTTCAACGTGTGTTAAAGAAAATGTTTCCAGTTTTCATTTTGAAATAGTATTTTCATTTTGAAAGGAACTACACATGAAGAAAAAGTTTCAATAACCTGAAAATGAACTGCAACTATGTGTTTAACGTCAAACAGCTTTTTTAATACAATAACACACTTTTTTTCCATTTCCAATTTAACCACAAAACCCCAGAAAATCTATGATTCAGAGATTTCCAGCACTGAGTAAAGGCAATACAGAAAAGATCTGTACTAGATCTTTCTTCCTAGTGTCAAATTATTTTTCTGTGTCAGCTTCACTGTGCTGATTAGTGTATTGGGAGAGGTTCTACCTGTCTCCCAGTTTCCTGTGAAAAAGTGAATCTAATGAGGCTGTTCTCTGGCCTGCAATGCAAGTAGGCCATGAAGGGTAGTATGTGGGGGAGCTTTCAGCTGGTTCATAAATGAAGCCTATTTAAATTTCATTCATCTCAAAGTATATTTAAGTAGGAGGGAGAGGGGGAGAAGGGGGAGGAGATAAACACACACATCATACTCGAGACTTGCTGCCTTTTCCATTTATAAACTGACAGATTTTTGAAGTGTTAATTCTTAAATGTCATCTTTTTCCCCCTTTACATAGAATTATCAAAAAGTAGGGCTGGAAGGGATCCCAGGTGGTCATCATCTAATCCCACCACCTGTTCAACTACACGTGTCTAACCTGTGCCAGCCAAGTCTAACCTCCATTTAAAAACTTTGACTAATGAAGATTGCACAGCCTCTGTAGGTAAACTGTTGCAGTGCTTAATCATCTTTATAGCCAGAAAGTTCTTCCTCATATCCAATTTAAATGTCCCTATTTTCAATTTAAGATTGTTACGTCTTGTCCTGTACTCTGTTGACACAGAGATGAATCTATAACCATTCTCCTCCCTTTGTTTGTATTTGAAAACATCTTCACTGAGACATTAAGGTATTCTTTGAGCACGATAATCCAACCAGTTATGCACCCACCTTCCAGTAGTTTCATCCTGACCAGTGGTTCTCAACCTTTTTCAGTGCAAAGCATCCTTCATTAGAATGAGGGTACACTTTGGAAAATGCCAGTTCTTAGCTTATATTTTGAGTAGGGAAAAATAATAGACAAATTCTTCTGTTGCAAAGAACTCAGAATGACCACAACAGGTCACAGTGTTTTTGATACTATGGATTTCTGTTTTAAATCTCTGGCTGTATTCATGTGAGCACAGATGTTTGTTTCCCAGAGACAAGCAGCAGCAGCACACCTGGTCACCTACTAATTTCAGCCAGTTCTGCCTTGTTCTAGTATTCTAGGAATTGGTGAACAAGTCCCCTGTTCACTTGGTCCACACCCTTCAAGATTTTATAGCCCTCTATCATACCCTCCTCAACCTTCTCCTTTCCAAACAGAAGAGACCTAGCCTTTTTAATCTCTCCTGGTATGGCAATTGATCCAGGCCCCTGATCATTTTAGTAGCCCTTCTCTGTACCATTTTTAGTTCCACTACATCATTTTTAAGATGTGGGGACCAAAAAGAACTACACAGACTATTCAAGATTTCAGTGTACCATGGATTTGTACAATAGCATGATCATATTCTCCATTTTGTTTTTTATTTCCTTCTTAATGATGCCCAACATTTTATTGGGTTTTTTGGTCACCACTGCACATTGAACAGCTGCATTTCCTCTTTTTCTGCATAACTTGCAGCACCCCAGGGTGCTACAGCACCCTGGTTGAGAATCACTGATCTAAACTATATTTCCTTTGATTGCTTTGGAGAATGCCATGGCTGACTGTATTAAAGTGGATTGCTAAAGTCAAAGTATATGACATCCACTGCTCTCCCTTCCCTCTACTCCCTCCACCCTCAAACTCATCACCATCTGATATAAGTAAATTAGGAAATCAGCATGACTTGCTCATGAGAAATCTGCATAGGCTGTTCCTTATCCTCTTGTTATCTTCTGCAAACATAAGGTTAATGTTAAACATAAATTTAACATTCCTCTTCAAAGCACTGAACTGCACCAATGTGATTTGCTTTTTGAAAGTTTTGTCACTGACTGTAACAGAAACATAAATGGGCCTCAAATGGAGTTCTCTTGCTGTGAACCTGGACTCACTTAATGCATCCATTAAACTGAAAATGAAAATCAGGTTTTACAAAATGGTAAAAATTAGAACAGGAAGGTGGCATAAAATGCAATAATGCATTAGCATGCAAGCCAGTGCTGTTATTAAAATCTATTGCCGCAGCCCCCAAGTTTTTTTGTTTTTCTTTGTTTTTTTCTAGTCTATTGTTCCCAGAATATGTGTTTCTTATATCTCTAGGCTTCACTGACTTTTCGTCTACTTTCATATCTCATCTGAATACATATATTTCCTGCCTTGCCAATATCTCTTAATTTCTTCCTGTCTATATTATATTTAACTCAACAACTTTGTTGTTCTGTTCTGTTCTGTTCAGGTTTTCAACTTAATAAAGAGTTTTCTGATTGGTACCTATAGAAGCAACTCTATTTATTTAGCATATGGTAATACAGTAATCACAAAGCAAAGAGAAAAATATTCACAATTTTATGTCCAAATTTTGCAGCCAGCTGATTGCCTCAGGTATAGTATTGTGCAGACCCAATAGAGTTCCATTAAATGTATGAAGCAGGCATTCAGAGGCGATGTGATTCAGAGTTTGAAAAGGGGCACTGCAGTTGAAATTCGGTGAGCTAATCCAGCCCCATCAATGTAACAGAAATCCACACCTGCCATATCCTGTCCTGATTCAATTTGGAGAAGACCAAAGATGTCTAGGGAGATCAAATCCAGATGATCTAATGGTGGGATGTGTCATGATAATTTCTGTATTAGGGAGTGAATTGAGCCACTCTTGCGTCCAGACATCTTGGATGTCAAATGAGTCTTGCTCGAGTTGAATTGCTGTTCTCCAAGCAGGAAGTCTAGATTTTAATCTTGGAAATGGTGGGTTTAAGAGATCTTTGTGTATAGGCAGCTGCAGATGATTTATTTTAGTCCATAATTTAGTTAAGCCATTTTTTCTTCTTAATGGAGGAGGATGTATGTTACTAAGAATAAGTAGCCACTGAAGAGGGCTGGATCAAATTGTTCCTGTAATGATTCGCATTGGTTTGTTGAATTGTATGTCAACCTTATCAGTATGATCACTGTTTCATAGATTTCATAGACATTAGGGCAGGAAGGGACCTTGGAAGATCATTGAGTCCAGCCCCTTGCCCCAGAGACAGGAAGTCAGCAGGGGTCATAGGATCCCAGCAAGATAAACATCCAAGTTTCTCTTGAAGGCATTCAAAATAGGTGCTTGAACCACCTCTAGCGGCAGCCTATTCCAGGCCTTGGGGTCTCAGACAGTTCAAGCATATTGGGGCACAATATTCCACCAAAGAGTAGACCAGCACTAAGGCTGTTGTTCTCAGTGCATTGACATCAGCTCCCCAAGAATTCCCAGTGAATTTATGGAGCCAATCATTATGAGTTTTTAACTTAGCTGCTGTCACAGATAAGTGATTTTTTTATAGGACAATGTTCTATCTAGGATGATTCCTAAATATTTAGTACCATTATAATATAGAAGCTGATTTCTGAAAATAATAATGCGTTGATAAATACCTTGTTTATTGTTCAAGTGAAATGTAAACACTCCCGTTTTCCTAGGGTTTGCAAACAGACTCCATTGCTTAAAGTAGGTATCTAGAGTATTCAGATTAGATGTAAGCATTATTTCTGCTCTGGAGAAACAAGATGTTGCATAACAAGAGCTATGTCATCAGTGTATATGAATTTTCTTGAGGAGGTGTCTGAGAGGTCATGAATATAAAAATTAAACAGCAGAAGCATAAGGACTGATCCCTGTGGGAGTCCACTGTTCAGTTTATGTGGTGTACTTTTAATGTTATCAGAAAAAATCTGGAATCATTTATTGTTAACCATGTTATCTAGTAAATAAGCACTTTTAAGACAAGGTATGATGTCCAAGAACTTTAACATGAGTCCTTGTCTCCAGACTGTACCATGTGTAGCCAAGAGATCATGGAAAACAGCTATACTTTTCAAGCCATTTTCTATATTGATAGCCAGGGCCATGATTTCATCACCATATCCTCTGTTTGGTCTAAATCCTGCTTGGTCCTAGGGAATATATTCATTTACAGTCTGAAAAATTCTATTCTAGATCAGTCTTTGTAATCATTTGTTACTTAGAAAAAAATTTAGATGGTAATTTTCAGCTTTATTGGGATCCTTACCAAGGTTTAATATTGCTATTATTTTTGTCTTCTAAAATAAGGCTGGTAATTTTCCAGTTTCCAAAATATTGGTAAACTGTTGCTAGCTATTGAAGGGTTCTGAGACCACAAAATTTTAACGATTCTGGAAATATCTCATGCATGCAGCTTTACCTTCATTTATGCCTCTAAGGTCCTTTTGTATCTCATGTACAATAAAAAGGTTGGGACAAGGATGATACAACAGAGTGTTTCTTTGCCTTTAAATACAATTTCACTTGTCTTGTAAAAAATCTTGGCAGTCACAGCCTTAGAAACCAACAATATGGTTGGCTATTGCTTCTAATATAATGTGGGTTTTGGGTCTTGAAGCTTCAGTGCTAGAGCCCAGTAACAGTAAAACAGCTCAGGCCTTCCTACTTGAGTGGGTCAAATTAAGGTTTTCCATTGTGTATATCCATTTTATTCTTCAATCCTTGTCCAGAGATTGTAAGAGCTCAGAGGCACTTGTAAAATCATCATTTTCTTTAAATTCCTTATAACGATGATCTCTGTCTTCATTCCACCCTGGTATGTATTCTTTTCTAAATCCTTTTGGGTTACATCTCTTAGTTCCTCCTTTTATCACACCCACAAGTTTTACAAATTTTTACTTATGGGTTTTATCTGTCTTATATTAAAGTCAGTTTGTTTAGCAAAAGAGATCCAGTCAGCTTTATTAAAATTCCTTCTGGGCATTGGAATTGATTTGATGGTTGGAATTTGAATTCCAACTATATATAAAATTGGCCTATGTTGACTGTGTGGGAAATTGTCAAAAGCCTTGCAGTATACTGAAGGGCTGTGTTGCAGGGAGTTCTGCATCATGAAACACAAATCAGATGTATAGTCTTGCTGCCAGTGAGCTGGGTGAAAAATAGCTCTATCTTTAGAATAAAAGAATTATATAAAATGAGGGTTAGAAGGAAGGTCATCTAGTCCAACTCCCTGCTTAAAGCAGGATCATCCCCAACTAGATCATTCCAGCAGGGCCTTTTCAAGGTCTTAAAAACCATTAAGAATGGAGATTTCAGCACCTCTCTAGGTAACCTGTTCCAGTGCTTCACCACCCTCCCAGTGAGAACATTTTTCCTGGTATCTAAAGTAAACCTCCCTTGCTTCAACTTGGGACCATTGCTCCTTTTTTGTCATCCGCTACTACTGAGAATAGACAAGCTTCATCCTCTTTGGAACCACTCTTCAGGTAGTTGAAGGCTGCTATTAAATCCCCTCTCAGTCTTCTCTTTTGCAAACTAAAGAAGCTCAATTCCCTCAACCTCTCCTCATAAGTCATGTGTCCCAGCCCCCTCACCACTTTCATTGCTCTCTGCTGGTCTCTTTTGAACTTGTCCACATCCTTTCTATAGTGGAGGAAAGGGGGGGGGGGACTCCAGAACTGAACACTCTACTCCAGATGTGGCCTCACCAGTGCAGACTAAAGCAGATTACTTCCCTTGATCTGCTGGGAATGCTTCTACTAATTCAGCCCAGTATGCTGTTAGCCTTCTTGGCAACAATGGCACACCACTGATTCATATCCACCTTCTTGTCCACTGTAACCCCCAGATCCTTTTCTGCAATGCTGCTCCTTAACCAGTCAGTCCTCAGCCTGTACTGGTGCATGGAATTGTTCCATCCTAAGTGCAGGACTTTGCATTTGTCCTTGGTGAACTTCATGAGATTTCTTTGGTTCAGTCCTCCAATTTGTCTAGATCACTCTGAATCCTAGGTCTACCTTCCAATGTATCAACTACAGTCCCCAGCTTGGTTGGCCACTGCCAAATCAGCTGAATTTCTGAATCAAACAGGCCCCATCCCCCGGGTGCTCTCTCAGCTCCATCAATGGCTTCCCCACCTGGCCCCAGCCTCCTGGCTCTTAAAAAAAAAAAGGCCTGGCACTCACCGGCTGCTACCAGGTTGGGAGGCGGGGGGAGGGCAATCCCAACTGCCCTCCACTTCCCTGTCATGAGCCCCCATCACTGCCCACTCTCCCAGCCCCTGTGTCCTGACTCTTTAAAAAAAACCAAAAGCCCCCATTCACTGGCTGCTGCCAGGTGGGAGGACAATCCCTGCTACACCCTACTGCCCCATGCTGCATGGGGGGCTCTGCCATAAACTTCCATCCCCTATTCACTCTCCCAGACACCCCCATGGCTACCCCACCCAGCCCAGCATCCCAGCACTTAAAAAGAAAAGCCTTGCACTCACCGGCTCTAGCCAGGAGGGGCGATCCTCACTGCACCCCACTGCCCCATGCTGCATGGGGGGGGGTTCTGCCATGAGCCCCCAAAAGCCCCAATGGCAGCTGCAGCAGTCAGTGAGTGTGGAGCTTTTTTTTAAAATAGTCTTGAGCTGGGACTGGGCAGGGCAGCCATGTGGGGGGGGACTGGGGGGGGGGGGGTCAGATGGTGCTCAGAGGGGCTGGGGGAGCAGGCAGGGGGATGGGGCCTGGCGGGGATTCCCCCATGGTCATCTCCCCCTTCCTCCAACCTCCCTCCCCCACCCCTTACAGAGTCCAGGTCCAGTTCCCTGATGTGACAAGTGGGGACTGCCTGAATCTCCAAAGCTCTCTGAATCTTTTCCAAATTGATTTGGAGAGCTTTGAATTGATTCAGACATTTTATTGGTCTCCTGATTTGATTTGGATTCAAAGATTCAGCCACCGAATTGGGCCGAATAGCCTCTGAATTGAATCAGCACCCGAAGCTTTGCACAGGCCTATCAATCATCTCATGGTCACTGCATGCTGCCCAATTTGCTATTCACTTCTACATCCCCCACCAATTCTTCCCTACTTATGAGCAGTAGGTCAAGAAAACCACAGCTCCTAGTTGCTCTTTCCAAAACATGCACTGGGAAGTGTTATAGCCTGTTGTGTCATAGACTAATACAAGGTCCTCTCCTTCCATCTAATCTAGAAATTTAATTCCATTTTGGTCATGGTAGCAGTATCCCCATTGACCAGGCGGTGCAAAATGGCATGCAGGCAGTGGATTGAAGTTCTACCTCTGCTCTGGACCATGCTGTTACTGCTGCAAGATCCCAACCCTTGTCCTGGAGCAGCTCCCCACCCAACCACACACCCTGCCAGTGCTGCTGGGGCCAGTCTCCATGGAAACCTGGGCCCCCTGCTATCATGGCCCTGCTGCTGCTGAGGTCTCCATAGAGACCAGCTGCATTGATGTGGGCAGGGGCTGCTGAGAAATGAAGTCTGCATGGACCTAATCCAGCCTGTGGGCCAGATTTTCCCCATCCCTTCCATAGACTGTGCTGTCTATTAAAGTCACCTAAGATGATGCTTGGGTTATGTAAAGGATGTAAGGTAGGTGTTGGCCACCCAACAGCAAGTGGTTTTTACATGTTCATTATTGTAATGCAGGTGTGTAATGTAGACTCTCTCTTCATGGTGCACCTTGGGTAACACTAAATAGTGTACCACATGATGATGTCTAGCTGTCCTTTGGACCTCATAGCCAATGATCACAAATAGAAATGAACACAAACAGATCCTTGTAGAGCTTCCAGACCCATAACATTAGCACCTCACTGTGCATCTGCCAATTTAATATTGAGGGGAAAAACAGAGCCAAAAGTGAATATTTATCCAAACGTTTGGCAGAAATTTTCATTCATGGCCCTGCCCTTCAAGAAACTCACACTGCTGGTGATCATCAGTTACAAAATTGGGGTAGAATCTCTGGAGTCAGGCTGACTGCATCCAATTAATCAGTCCAGCTATGGTGTGGCAATTGTCATTAAAAATAACATCAACAACTATAAAGTCATATCAACAACCTGCACTGAAGACATTTACATAGTCTCAGTCCAAATTTCTGACATGAAAACAACGAAACAATAAATAACAGCGTAACATATCCATGAAAGCTAGGGACTTTTCATGTTGTCATGAGGCTCCATACAATAGCCACTCAGACCTACAAATTTAGACCTTCCTGTTTCAAAAGCTCAGACATCTATCACCTGCACTTAAGGAGAACCATTTTTAGTGGTTAGTATACAGGGCTTCTGTAACCTGTTTTCTCTCTATAGTATGCACTGCTACACATTAGCTAGTGTGCTGTAATATTGCTGTTACTAAGACAATGTCAGCTTCAATAACTCATTAATTGACAGGCACACCATTTTTTTTTACTCTGTATTTTCAAATTGAGGTTTCTTCTCTCCACCATATCTTGTCCCTCATAACTATTCCCCCTTCTCCACCCCGAAAAAACATGTGTTCACTTTACCAAGAATACATAGGAAACCTTCAGGCTTAAGTCAACTGCAGTCATTCCTGGAGGTCCTCTAACATATATCATATATCAGTCACCACAGAATGACATGCTCCTGACTTCAGAGAAACTAGATATTGTGTGTTTTGAAGACATTCAGACAGGTTATAGTGATAGAAACACACCTCTGCACTCACAGAAAACCACTTCCTGTTATTTCATCTAGTTGCTCTCTTCTTTTTCTGTTCTATTTTGTTTAACCAGGGTTACCATCTTTCCATTTCCAAAAAAAAAAACCACCTGTTGGGGGATATCTCACTCCCCAGCCACAGGCCCCTGGCCCGGCCACTGCCTCTCACTCCCAACCTGCAGCTCCCCCCTCACTCCTGACCTACAGATCCCTGGCCCTGCTGGTGCCCCTCACTTTGGACCCACAATCCCTCACCCCCCCCCAGGCTATGCTGGTGCCCCCTCAGTCTCAACCCTCAGCCCCCCAATTCCTGCTGGTGGCTCTCACTCCTGATGCACCGCCTCCTGGTCCTACTGCTGCCCCTCCCTCCCAACCCACAGTCCCCTATTCCCACAGCTCTGCTGGAAAAGGCCCCCAGTTGCCCCCATCCCAACTGGGCCAGAGTGCAATGGCTTTGACTCGTGTGGCTGGAGAGAGTCTGGCCCCAGCGCAGGCAGGAGGGAATAGGGGATGCCTGTGGCACCCCCCGCCCTGGGCTGGGGCTCCCTACCCTGCCGCAGCCCTGGTGCCTGGACACTGTGCTTCCCCTAGTGCCAGAAGCACACACAATCTGCAGCCCCCCAGACAGTCCCCAAGCCTGGCCCTCCAACTCTGCCCCCAACAGACTTGCCTGCATCCAGCTGCTGAGGCTGCTTCCACAACCCTTTCAAGCTGTACACTGTCCACATGTGTGTGCATGCAGATATGCATGTGCACCAGCTGCCTCCAATCACCCACCCCCACTCCCATCAGCAGAGCAGAGCAAAATCCTAGACATTGGTTCATATTTCTAAAAAATACCCGGATGGTATATTGCGGAGTCCAAAAGAGGGCATGTCCAGGAAAACCCGGATGTATGGTAACCTGAGTTTAGCTTTTCAAGCCATAGTCAGCACTGTAGTATCACTCATTTCCTGGTTGTTAATATTAATTGCTATTATTACCTAAGGATTAATTCTATAGCAAGGAGGTTTACCAGTTTCTCCTTGGCAGGTGCTTTAAACTGAAGTGGGGCATAAGTAAATGCAAGCAGGTGGCATTCCCAGAAGATTCCTAATACATATAAGCCTACATATATACACAAATACACACACATTGAATCACACTGAACTCAATTAAATCTACCTACTTTGCTTTCATTGTTCATTCAACAATAAGAATATATTCTTCAGCCTAGTTTTTCTCTGGAGTCTGACTTACCCTTCCAATCTTTTCTAAGTTTTCTCTGCCTCAAAGAGAAGCTCTTTTATACTTCTGGATTGGCTGCCAAGAGAAATCAGCAGATTAATTTTGCATCTATCTGCATGGTCCCAACTCCTCTAACCAGGGTGAGTCAGCAAAAGATGTCTGTAACTCTGTGCAATGTACTGAACCTGACACTGTATTATATTCATTGTCCATTTAAAGTGTTAACAGCTCAGAGCTGTGTGTGGGAGGAAAGAAATTAATCTTCTTTCACAAAGCTAAAGTAAAAATAAAACAAGTGGATGCTAAAACAGGAGAACTTCTAACAAATAAAATTGTAGAGGAATTTAGAAAAGAGAATATGAAGAGAGAGGAAGTGCCACATACATGAAAAGAATATTTATATTTCTTTTCTGGTTTTCCTGGCACAGACCAAAGCTTGAGAGCAACTCCTGTGTAGCCTGTAATACCGGATTGCAGTCATGGGTTACCACTGACTGCTGTGCAGAGTGTGCACAGAGCTTACTATAAGACTCTGCTGTGCTGCTGTAGAGACTGCAAGCGTGCTGTGCTTTTGTGTGTTGTGCTCTAGCTATTCTAGCTGTATCATTATGATTATTACTTCTAATAGTTCCTTAAATATTCTCGGTGCTTCATGTACTTCATGCATCCTGCAGTATACATTTCCTTATTCTTAAAAAATAAGAGGTTCTTAGAGAAATATTTATGGTTGATTTCTATTGCATTGTTACTTGGAAGATTTTCTTTTCTACCTTTTTTTTTATTATATATAACAACAAAATCCAGAATAGCAAACCTCTCTCTCCAGCTGCTTCTTGCATATGCTTCTTATTAAAATCAGGCAATAATATTTCTGATGAAAGTTAGACAGATAGGGCTAGATACTCGGCTAATGTAAATTGCCACAGCTTGCCTGAAATCAGCGGAACTCCGCTATGTTATGCCAGACAAGAAGCTGGCTCTCATGGTACACAGCTCTTCCCTAAGGCATGGCCATTGTTCCACTTCTTAGTCCTCTCTTGAATCATATTAATTTTGTGACGTGGTCAATTTTTCATGGAGGGCACATCTAAATGATCTGGGCCATAATGTGATTTTGGTTGCTTTGGTTTAAATTGAGAAGGGATCCACCAAGGGCAATGTGTGTGATTTTCCACTGACTTTCAGGATGAGTGCCAAGTTTTCATGACACATTACCATGTCAGAATGGTAGCATTTGGAACTCATTAAGTACTGCTATCGACAAATACACAGGTTCAAAGCAGTAGAAAATGAGGCCTGATGAAACAGCTCGGTATTGCAAGAAGTATAATTCAAGCTACAATCTGGAATTAAGTCCCTGCTTTATAATTGTACTATTGGCTACAGCACTTCTTAGTACTGATCTTAGCCTGGGTCCCTGTTGGTTTGCATTAAGTATGGTATTTAAAGACCATAATTATATCTTATCTCTTACTCCTTTTCTGAAGGTTGAATGTATCTAACTCCCAAAGCCTGCCCCTTTTGAGAGAACCTTTCACATTCTGAATAAGCCTTTTAACTCTCCTCTTTGCTTCTGCTGATGCAGAAATAAATGCCATTTTTCAAAGCAGGCAACCAATATGGGAGAGAGCATTCCAGGCTGTTATCTAACAAGGCCTTTTAAGAAGGCCCCAATTCTGAAAGCCCTGTAAATGGAATTTTCACTCTCTTTATTGGGAACATGGAGGGCTTGTGGATAGGCTTTAAGTTTATGCCCTAACGTTGTATTAACTGACCAGTATCAGGGAGATGAGAGTTTTAGTACACAGTGCATGATTGTGGACCTGATTATCCTGTATAAATTAGAATGAACAAAATGCTTACAGAAAGTTGATGTAAATGAGAGCAGAAGCAGGTCTTTGACTGCTGAGGCTGAATTCCGTTTTCTCTCAGGTTGCCTTTTTTGTATCTTAACCAGCTTCATCTGCTGCTGTGATTTTGGTGGTTTCCGTAAGTGTTGACATTATGCCAGATGCTTGGTTGTATAGATAACAGACCTTATTCTTCCGTAGTTACCTGTGTAAATCAAGAATATACTCATGGGAATGATTCTCATTTATATTAAGACTGCACCAGACTGCCATACGTTAATTTAATATAAAGCTCACTTTAAAGCCCCTTTGCACTTCCACAAAGCTTTAAAGGGCCTTGGTTAAACTAGAATCAAGCCTTTGACTTTACTGCAATTATTTTGATGGTGGTCAAGATCAAAAATAGAATCGGATGCATAAGTCTGAATGCTGACTTCTGATCCAAAGGTGTTACACTTAAAAATATCTATCAGTCATTTTCTGTTGTCTACTTTGTTCTTTTTATTCAAATTATGAAGAATCAGTAGTAGTCTTACATGCAAAGAAATGGAGACTGGGAGAGGCAGGGGACAATAAGGAATATACATAAACTGTAAAAACATTTCCTTTCCTGAGTTGGCTGATGGTATTACAAAATGTATCTCATTTTACTGTATTTTACCATAGCTGTCTTGTCATATTTTTAGAGGAACACAGGCAAATAGTAGGTACAAAGTACTGCCTGTATAAATTTCCAAGCAATGCAGTGTACATTTTAATTCAGGTCCACATTTAATTTCAGTGTGCTCCAGCTTTCTCATAACAAACCTTCTGCCTTTAAATTAATTCATGCCCTTAGATGAATGCGTGGCCTTTATAAAGAATAAATAATATAAATTATCTAAAAGGTCAGTTTCCTCAATAGTAATTTGCACATATAATGGATCATCTCTTGCAGAGGTTCCCATGATCCCATGCTGTGGTCTGCTGAATATTTGCTAGTGATCTGGCTCAGCATGATGGCTGGTAACATGGCCCTTACCATCCCCTTTCCAGCTGAGGGAACAAAGAAGAGGATAAGATCAACTGAATCAAATTAATGCAAATTTTTAATTTTTAAAATATTTTTCCATTATGAATTGAGGGGTAAATGTAAAGTTATGTGCGAGGGGTGTTTTTTGGTTCTTTTGTGGCAGTTGGAGAAGAAAGTATTTAATTTTTTTTAAAGCACTGAAACAAAGTATCTCAAGTTGCTGCCTGCCCATGTGGGAGGTCTTTATCCACTTCACTTTCCCCTTCAAAAGGGAATTTCCAACCAGCTTCCAGGTAGGTTGCTAGACATGGAGTCTCAGACTCTTTTCCTCTCCCCGCGACCCAGCTGCCAGACTGCTGATTTTGTGAAAAGCACATTTTCTGAGGAAAGTCCCTAACTACCTCTAGAACTGATGAACAAAAACAGATATGAGGAAACAATTCAAAAGCATCTAAGTGATTTTGCAATGTGTTTTTTCAAAACGAATATAGGCAAGGCACTTAAAAATATGTTCAATTGAAACCCAATGGGGACTAGACTCTAAAATGCTTAAGTCACAGTTAACAACTTGGGTACCTAAGTCACAGTTAGAAATAGTGAATGGAATTTAGGCTCTTAAGTTACTTACAGGATTTTAGAAACGTTACCTTCTGTGATATTTTGCCCCCAAATTCAGGGAGGGGGTGAAAAACACATCCATTTACTTAAGTCGATCTATGCCAGTTTATACCTGCTAACAATCAGGCCCCTTATTTTTTCTAACATTTTCTCTCCTTGCAAGCAAGGCATTGCCCACAGTGCTTGAATAGGACTAGTAATGTCCATAAGACGATCTCACTATTAACTGTGATTTACAGTATGAAAAATTTATGAACTTCAGTCAGTCATATTTACATAAGAATATTATGGTTGTGCTTTTCACTACAACATGTTGTTCCTTTTCTCTGTGGTTTGTTTGCACTGCAGCTGTGAAACTATCTACATAAATACAAGGCAGCAAAATAATCAAAAGAAGATTATATGCATTTTAACACAAAAAAGAAACAGTGTTTCTAAAAACCCATTCCCCAAAAAAGACGTTTGTTCTGCCATTCATTCAGAATCCCTTAGGGTCCCTCCTCCTGCCTCCTTTCAGACATCGGCACCATAACAGAACCATTCAGATTTCAAAATACATTCTCTAATTGGTCCCATTAACCATCATCAGTGAAACATTTAATTGCATCTTCTACAGTTCATCATCATGTTGGAATTGTATTCAACTTAATCTATGTCAAACCCCTACAGAAAGTCCAGATAATATACTTCACACTTCTATTTATTTTCCAGGGCAGCATGTGTTTTAATGTGCTGCACCCTGACAATTTTCAGAACATAAAATACAAAACCAAAACAATTGCTTATGCTTCTCAGTCTTAATACAACATCACTAAAATTTTACGGGGGTGGGGGAGGCAGACTTATAACGCATGCAGAATATTAAAATATCCATATTGTTTGTGTATTTATTCATATTATTAAATATAAAAGACAATCCCACATTGACAATGCCAATGAAAAGTCTCTCATACTATGCTGAAAAAGGAAAGGCAGGGTTACAGAGATTAATAATGCATCTAATACGAATCTCTTGGTAAAATTAAAGATGAAAGAAACAACATTAAAATAGCATGAAAGCTGAGACATCAAAACACAAAAGCATGGAAACTGTGAATTAAGTTTCACAGTTCACTTTTATTTCAGTTCCTTCATGCCTAGATGTTATAGAAAAAGGTTTGCATTTCCAACCACCTTAATAAATGCAATATGGACCTCGGTTCAAGGAAGTAATTATGTATGTTGAGCCTGTTGTGAAGAATATATTGCACTTCAAGCGGTGCCTAAAATACCCATCCATGTAACTTATTGATGGCTACGGACAGGCCCGGTGGCAACATATATTTTTGATATTGCCTGACTCTTTTGATTAAAAGACCTGGTTTTCAGTAGCTTATAATTTTGCCAAATTTCAACTTTTTCATAAAAGATGTTTGCATCAGGCAGATTTTATTTGGAACATTTCAATCAAACTCATTTTTGAGGATAAAGTGATGTGAAAATATATTATTTCTTAATATTAACATTCTGGTAACCATTTCTTTGGGAAGCTGGATCAACCCCATTCAAGTTCAGAGATTTGAAAATTGTCAGGGATTTTGCCCCTCCCCACGCCTCCCTTGGAAAATGTGGAAAACCTGGCCTTTGAAACATTACAGTTTGCATATATTGAAGTTCAGTAAAGACTACTAGAGCATGCTTTAGCATCTCCCAGTACATTCAGTAGCAAATACCCTATCTGTAAACATAGACAGCAGGTCAGGGTGGCACCTTATCTGGTTTAGAAAAGCATAAGCTTTTACAGGTGGCAGCCTATTTTAACAGGTGCTAGGAGGTTGTCACCTACGAAAGCTTATGTCTCTGAGGTGCCTCCCCACCCTTCCTTCTGCCTGACTTCAGAATTTCACAGCTACCTCTAGTCTAATATTATAAAAACCTAACTCTGTCTGTCTGTCTGCCTGTCTGTCTGTCCATAACACTTTATTCATGCTCTGACTGGCGGATAAAAAGCCAGTCAGAGCACAAAGAAGTGTTCTGACAGAAGGCAGTCCACCGCCATGGTAATAGGGACACGGGTGACAGAGCGGGGAGCCGAAGTCAGCACAGCTGGACTCCCTCCCCCACCCTGCTCCCTGGAGGTGGCAGCAAGAGAGCAGACAGAAGTGGCGGGGGGTGAGGGGAGTGGGCCTGAGCCCAATACAGGGGAGGGAGCAGGTCCAGGCCCAACATGGGAGGGAGGGGAGTGGGCCCACCTCAGCGGGATAGGGTGGGAACAGTGGGCCCAGCATGATGGAGCTGCAGCAACAGGAGCAGCCAGGGAAGGGAAGGAGTGGGCCTCCCTCCTCCCCCACTTGGGCCCAGGCCCACTCCTCCCTGACCTCCCTCCCCTGCATTGCCCTGAGCCCACTCCTCCCATCCCTGAGCAGGCCCAACAGGGGGGAGGGTGGGCGAGAAGCAGGCACACCATGGTTTCAGCAGTGACGGTTGGGCCAGGGGAGGACTAGGCCTGAGCCCAACATGGGAGGGGCGAGCAAGCCCGATCCAGGGGAAAAGCTGGTCCACTGCGGCAGTGCAGGGGGACAGTGGGCCCAGCCCAGCCCAGCCCGGTCCAGCCTAGCCCAACACAGAAACTATGGGGGGAGGGGAGGAGCAAGCCTCCTCCCCACATTGAACCTGAGCTCACACCTCCCTCTCTCCTGTTCCCCCATGTCAGCCCTGAGCCCACTCTTCCCATCCCTCTGCTACCACCAGGTCAGCCCAGGCTCGCTGCTCCCCCCCCCTCCCCCCACTGTGGCAGTGTTAGAATTGCACAGCTTGCATCTTGCTCTTGATAAGAAAAGAACACTGCCCAAGGTTTCTCCCTCTCCTCCTTACAGAAACTGGAATTTAACTGCATAGCCTTGGGGAATGAACTGTTGATGAACTCTTGTGGTATTGAGCATGCTTAATTAGCTGTTGCATATTTACCTCTCTGCCCTCCCTACTCAAATGACTAATTATACTATACAT
>NW_017728918.1:21635387-21636567 GCF_001723895.1 Crocodylus porosus | reverse complement strand
GAGACTGATTTGAGCTGAGCTCCCTTTTCTGGCCTTGCTTGCAAGCAAATAGACCCTTAAGTGCCGACTGATGTCTGTGTGTCTGTGATCTCTGCACGCCTCCAGGGAACGAACTGCCATTTGTGCAACTATTTGGCGAGCCAGTCAGGAGCCTCCTGGACCACCCCGGGACCCAGTGACAAGATCGTCCCTGCCGCCACGGGGAGTGCGCACCGAGCCACCTTTTTGGGCTCGCCCAGGGGGTTTGAGAGATGAGTCGGGGTACCCGGGAGGTTAAAGGCTACCTGTGTAAAATTCTTGGTTTCTGAGGATGCCAAACACACATTCTGGCATTCCAATCGAGATCTCTAGGATACTTGAGTGAGTATACGAATTCCCTTGCCCAATTTGGTTTTTGGATCTGGGGACAAAGAGACTTGTTTGATCTGGTTTTGTTCCAGGGATTCTTTTGGCCCGGTATTTGGTGTGCGTGGGACGCACTTTTGCGGATGGTCTTTGGATCGGATCTTTTGGTGCACGCTTTCTGCTATTTGGTGTGCATTGGACGCACTCTTGTGGGCATTAAAATGGGTGCGGGTAGCTCCCATGTAGAAAATTCAAGTACTCCTCTGGGTTGTGTTTTATGGAACTTTAGCAAATTTACAAAGCAGGCGGATCATGGGGTAAAGATGAAAAAGGATGATTTAATTAAGTTTTGTCAACTCGAGTGGCCAACATTCGGGGTCCACTGGACCCCGAAAGGATCCTTTGTAGTGAAAGAAGTGACGGCTGTCAATGGGGTAGTTATGCAGGATGGACACTGGAATCAATTCCCTTACATAGACTGTTGGTTAGAAGTGGTCCGAGATCAGCCACCTTGGATTAAGAAATGCTTAGTAAAGTCTCATGTGATGGTTGTTAAAGGAAAGACCCGAGGGGGACCGCCTGTACTCCCCAAGTCTAATGAGGGAGGGGGGGATCCTGAATTAGCCGGGTATTGGGCTCGTTCTCCAGTCACCCTGATAGGTAGCAAGGATGAATCAGACACCTCCTCAGGACCCAGTCCATCTGCACCGCCGCTCCCTCACTCAGGGAAACCACCACCGGCGTATCAAAATATACCTAATGATTCAGAGTGAGTGCCTCAGCCAAGTGCCCCATCTGAATCAGGGAATAAGGGCTATAATTTTCACAATATTGT
>NW_017728918.1:21634040-21635376 GCF_001723895.1 Crocodylus porosus | reverse complement strand
AGGCATGGCCCACCAGGGCTGCCACTGTGGCTACAGTAGTAAAGTGTCTGTTGCAGGAGCTCATTCCCTGGTATTCTCTGCCCGAATCCATCGAGTCAGATCAAGGACAACACTTTGTGGGAAAGGTAGTTCAAGAAGTCGCACAAGCCCTCAAGATCACTTAGAAACTACACACACCATGGAGACCACAGAGTTCAGGACAACTGGAACGCATGAATAGAACCTTAAAAACTCTACTTACCAAGATCTGTATTGAAGCACACCTTAAGTGGCCTCAGGCATTGCCGCTAGCTCTTACTTGCATTCGAAACACTCCCCGACGAGGCATCTAATTAACCCCATATGAAATTATGTTTGGCATGCCTCCTTGGGTCTTACCTCCTGGGATGCGAAAAAATGTAACTTTTGAATTAGGTAATAACGAGCTTCACATGTATGTTATTGCTTTGCAGTCGGTCTTGTCTTCTCTTCACAGGTATGCAGCCTCCTTTCAACGTCTGCCTTTAGACGTTCCGGTACATGAATTCCGCCTGGGAGACTGGGTCTTGGTGCAGCGGTGGAAAAAGGAACCTTTGACTGAGCAGTGGAGTGGCCCTTTCGAGGTACTTTTAACAACCCACACCGCTATAAAGATTGCTGGCCATGACCGTCGGATACACCATACCCGTGTGAAATGACATCCACGAGCGTCAGAGGACACCAGCTCCCAGGACGAGCTCACTCCGGAGGCTGAGCCGTCCTCAGAACAAGAAGCCAGCAGGTGGAGCTGTGAACCAACTGGTGATCTCCAAGTGCGCCTGAGGCGGCTTAGTCAGAGTCCAAAAAATTAGATAAGGAAGTAACAAAGGAAAAGTTTAAGCTGTATTCAATCTCAAGAGAGGGAGGATATGGCAGGAGTCTTAATATGCCTTGTTGTCATCTATGTAATAAAGGAGGCAGGATTGAGCAGCCCTAGCTGCCACCCTATATCCCCATTCCCCCCAGTTGCTTCCCCAGAAGCAAATTTGTATGTTAACATAATGGAAAGAATTGCAGGTACTTTCAATCTCACCAACTGCTGGGCCTGTGGGGGACTCCAAGAGGTCGGAGGATGGTGCCCTTGAAGGGCTTTTCCTTTGGCCCCAAAGTGGTTGGTGAGTAGTAAGACGGATGTTAAGAGTACTAGTCAAGAGTGGGAAGCAGAAAGCATCTTGAGGGGGGAATATTGTTAGAATTGCACAGCTTGCATCTTGCTCTTGATAAGAAAAGAACGATGCCCAAGGTTTCTCCCTCATCCTCCTTACTCTTTCACATGCTGATTACAGAAACTGGAATTTAACTGCATAGCCTTGGGGAA
>NW_017728918.1:21620928-21633791 GCF_001723895.1 Crocodylus porosus | reverse complement strand
TGATTTGAGCTGAGCTCCCTTTTCTGGCCTTGCTTGCAAGCAAATAGACCCTTAAGTGCCGACTGATGTCTGTGTGTCTGTGATCTCTGCACGCCTCCAGGGAACGAACTGCCATTTGTGCAACAGCAGCCTGGCTTCTCCCCACCCTCCGGTCTGGTCCTCCCCTGCATTGGGCCTGGCCTGCTCTTCCCTTCCCCCTGCCACTTCAGTAAGGAGCAGGGGGAGTGGGCCTGGACCTCAAGCAGCAGGAGAGAAGGGGGAGCAGGTCCAGATGGAGGGGAGGGGCGGGGCTCTGTCCCCACCTACTCTCCCCCCACATCATTTTTGATGGGCAATTGGCTAGTCCTTACAGAATAACTGAACAGATCCTATCCCTTTGCAGCTACGGCATGTGACTGGACTGTTCACGAACAATTGAGCATGCTCCATCCACTCACAGATCCTGCCAGTAGCAAAAACTGGATCATCTATTTTGGAATACTCAGCCCATGGGTCAACTCTGGCAAGTGGAGCCATGTTATCTTGCCTGCAGTGCTTCCCATACATCTTGATATTTGGCAGTGGGGGAGCAGTGGCTAGCAATTAACATTGTCACTGGTCCTCTACCACCAAATTTCCAGACCAGTGGGGAGCCCTGTGGGCCAGATGCTAAGATTCCATGAGCCAGATTGCAGAGTCACTTCCAGGCCCGATCTGGAGTATGAGCTGAGCTGGTACTCAGGTTCTCACCCATATGTTGCTGCATCTACCAAGCCCACTTGGATCTAGCCAAAGCACCAACCTCACCCACAGGATCTGGCCTGCAGACTGATTCTGTACCACTCATCCAGCCCACAGTGCTAGAAGACTGAGTACTGCTGGTCCAGTCAGATATCCTGGGCATTACAAGTTATTAAATATCACCCAGACACACATGGGGTGAGCCCAATAACTTCCAGACGTTTGACTGAAGCATTTGTTGCTGTCTTTATCAGAAGACATCAAGAAATGGAGAATAGAACTGTTCTCTTGGGAACTTGTTCCAATGTTTAATCAGCCTTGCCATAAAAAAAACCCCTGTGTCTTGCTCCTACTTCCAATTTGGCTGCAAATTCCTAGCCGTCTTCCACTGGTCAGATGTACTGGGTTCATTTCACCCTGAAAATTAATTTATGGTCATAAGGGGTACCTATATACATGAAGGACCTCTGCGCCAATGCCTGCCAATTAGTATGCATTAGAGCCCACTCGATTAATCAAGTCTGCTGCAAGTTTGCTGAAGCCTGCTAATCAGCACACTCCAGCAGCCCCCGTGTCACATGTATTCAGCATCCCCACATTTAAAAATGGTGGTGGGGGTGCTTTAACTAAAGCTTGTCAAACAAGCTTTCATAAAGTGCCCCCACTGCCATTTTGAAGTGTGGGGATGCTGAATACATGTGATGCTGAAGGCACTTCAATTAGAGCAGCTCTCAGAACCACTTTAGTTGAAGCTTCCCCCCCTCCACCCTGGAGCACATGTATAGACTCCCAAAAACTCTTGCTATAACCTTGTTCTATGCTCACAGAGTCAGAAAACTCATAACATATGAGCTATATTTTCAACCAAAATAGCTCATATTTCTAGCTCCTGCAACAAACTGCTGACAGGCAAGAGGTATAGACCAGGATTTGTTCCCAGAAATTATTCAGCAAAAATAATTTTGCATAATCAATACATTAGATAAAACAGTTTTCTCTTCCCAGGCAAAGAAAATGGAGGAACAATGAGTCAAATAAATGATGCATTATGAATTATTTGCCTACTTAAGGCTGAGATGAACATTTCTGACTTGTTCCCTTCAATGTCATCTACCACATTTGTGTGTTTATTAGGTGTTTCTTTTCTGTTAGTTCAGGTTAATTCTGGAGCTAGCCATGTGTAAAGTTGTTTTAATGTTTCATTTAGTTTTCTAACAATGCTAAGTCAACTCTTGTTCTGTCTGTGCATCCAAGAATTCTCGTATGTTTGATTTTGGGAAAATGCTTCCTATTAATGTGTCAATATCACATTTGCCTGAACCTTTTGTGCAGTCAGGATGGCTTATAATCAAGCATGATTTTGGTTTTTTTTGCAAGTAGTTTATTCCTTGGGCTGATCAAAAAGATTAGTGTATTCTGGTCAAAATTGGCAAATAGGTTCATCTAAAATAAAACTGAGAAAAAAACGTTTAGAAAAGTCAAAACGTTTTGTTTTGAGATTCTTTTGCGATTGAATGCTTTTACTTTTCATTTAAAAATCATTTAAAATATATTTATCTTTATTTTTAAAAAGATAAAGATTTTTTTAAGTTAAACAAATACTTTGCTTTGGGTAAAAAACAAAAAAAAATCATTCAGCCCCAAAAGATTCCCCCCATACCCCTAGCAATTTTTGTTTTGCTAAGAACACTGAAAGAAAAAAACTGAGTCAACCTGAAACATTTTTCCCTAATATTTTTGGTTTGGTTATTTTCAACAGCCCTACTTATAAGCAGCTTTTTTTTATATTGGAATCTAACAATCCAAGTATATTGCACTCTCTGGCCATGTCTACACATGTGCTTAACTGGAACAGGTGACAGCTTTTATCACCTATGAAATCTCATGCTGCTCTGAACCAGTTTGTCTCTAAGGTGTCCCCTTGCCCTACCTGATGTCAGACTGACATAGCTACTTATCCACTCATTGGAAAAAGGAGTTCTCCTGAGAATGGAGGCTTCTAAATTCTCATCCCTATTCTCACAATGCTTTCTGAATGTTACATTAAATAATCTGCTGCAGGGGTCAGGCACCTAAAACCCAGGTATTAAGGCACCTGGCTTTTTGACTTAAGGTCACTCGAGAATTCTGAGGCAGAGCTAAGACCTGAATCACATTTTACATATCCCAGTGGGATATCTTAACCCCAAATTGCTTTTTATTTCTTTTTACAACTATATTTTCCTAAATGAAAAGATGGCACTGGAAATGTATATCTGCTCTGAAAAATGTTTACATAAAAATAGTACAGTCTGCATTCCAGGTGTGCATCCAAAATCATACATCATCTAAATTTAGTGATAAAAATAAATGTTGCAGTGCTACTTGTGTTATTTTTGTAGAAATAACACAGCTAAGTGGAAATTAGGTGAATTTTAAACCATCTTTTGCATCATCCATAAAATAACTGGCTAAATAGCAAGGAGTTAAATCAGTACAACACTCTTCAAGGCATGGATGCCACCAAGAGTATAATTTTGAAAGATGTGGGGTTAAAAAGGTGTCATTAAATGTTTAAGTGGACTTGTAAATTAGGCTTCATCGTTACAGGTGATGATGAAGAAGAGGAATGCAGCTTTTGCCTCAGGTCATGTTGGGTTTGGAGGGTGGCATTCAGAAAATCTGTATTTGTATTTGTAAAGTCTGATTTCTACACCTTTGGGAACTGATAAACTTTAAAACCCCAATGCCACTTTTCCAGATTAGAAACATGCTTGAAAAGAATCAGTCAGCAGGCCCAATAGTTTTATTCAGTACTTACATATATGATGGCTTTGAAGAATTTTAATTATATAAATGTGTGTATAATTTTCTAAGCACCTAAGGTCATATTCTTTCTTTGGAATACATGTACAGGTCACACTGATTTCAAAGGAGAGCATGGCTTTCCTATAATATGTGCTGCAGGTTGTAGGCTTCACACTAAAAAATCAATGGAGTTTTGAACGAGTTTGGGCTGAAAAACTGGGCTCTTTGTTTGAAAAAGCAAAATAGAAACACTTCACAAATGCATTTATATATAACAAGGAATGATTCCACTATGGAATCCAGCTCTGTAAATCAGTCAAAAGGTTCTGCAGACATCATAAGCTGAGAGGGTGAAGCTTGAACACTTTAGGAATAGCAACTGGCATATTGAATTTCTTTGCTATTCAATCAAAAGGCAGTTATTCTTATTTATAATATTTAGAAAGTCATTTTGGAGTGGATCTGTTGGGAAAATATCAAAAATCCTCAGATAAAATGGTTTTAAAAAATATTAATTGGTAATGTATGAAGCAGTGTCACTGTCCACTTTATTTGGCACATTTAATTTTCATGAGGGTCCTTCAGGGCAGCAGAAAATTCATAGACATTACTAATTAGTGACATCATAGTAAAATATAGTGATAGGAAAGATTTAAAGTAGGATCCCATTACCCAAATAAAGGAGGACAAAGCCTAGCAGTGTAAGCAAAGAACAATGGATACATGAAAATCCCAAGTTGTTGGAAGCTTTACTGTAAAAATTGTGTTTGATGGTTATTCTCTCCACCCCAAAAATGAAAGCCTGATGACTTACATTGAAAAAGACATTTTGCTCAGTATGCCTCAGGGATTAAGGAATGGAAAAGGGCAATAGTAAGCTAATAATAAATATAAAGTTAATCTATGCTCTTTAGATACATAGACATTATAGTTCTTGGTCTACATAATTTATTAACATATTTAACATATTGGGGAAGGGAGCTGTACATTGAAAATATAATTTCCATGGAGAGCCATTAATTTTACTATATGTATGTGTGTGTACACATGCGTACACACACACACACCCCCCTATTACTAAAATCCTATACTATCCCACCTAGAAGACTCATATATTCCTAACCGGTAAAGTGTTGCTTGAAGTTGTAAAAGTTTATTCATGCTTGTCTGTGGAAGAGTAACTGATTGTTCATCTCCTAAATGGTCCATGAATACCTGTTTTATCACATGACCTCACCCCTCCTTCTTGTTCTAGATACTAGACCAGGGGCTAGATCAAAGCTGCCAGGCCATTCTATCCAGCTTGTGGGGCCCCTAAAAAATTTAGAAAATTAATATTTATCTTCCCCTGGGTGCCTGTCAAAGATGAACTCAAAGATGACCTCAAACAATTGCAACCCATACTAGAAAAAGACCCAATTCTTAAAGAGATCTTTCCAGAACCACCCATCCTAGCCTTTAAACAAGCACTGAGCCTCACTAACCTCATCACCGGAAGCAAACTCCCTATGACCCAAACCACACCCAAACGATCCAGACCATTTCCGCCACTCCTACAATAACTACACCCCACAACAGAACCATCACCATTCCTGGATCTTACACCTGTACCTCCAGCAATGTTATATATTACATCCAGTGCACCAGACACCCTGATGGAAAATGCCAAACAACAGGAGGAGAACCAACAACAACTGCGCACCAGAATGAACGCACACTGAAAATCTATCAAAGACAAGAATACTCAACTACCTGTGGGGGGCACATTTTGCATCAGACAGTCACTCCCTCTCTGATCTCTCAGGCCTAATCCTCAAAGGGAATTTACAAAACATCTTTCATAGACAAGACTACAAACTTCACTTCATAAATCAACTGGATACAAAAAATCATGGACTCAATATAGACATTGATCTTATGACACATTATAACCTGCCTGATTCACCAGGTACCTGCCAGACCTGAACCTTTACACCTTTGTCTCCCTCCTCCCTTTTCAGCCCCTCCTCTTCTTTCTGCTCTTTGATTTCCTGAGTTCCAGCTATTTCCTTTTTCACGGACAGCTCCTTGAATCACTATTACTATGGAATCTCCTTGACTCACATTTGGCTTTTTTCCTCCCTGTCTCTCCCCCGCCTGCCCCCCCTTCCCTGCTTTATCTTTTGTCTTCCTAATTTCTACCTATTTACATTCTCACTGACATCTTGCCACACTTTTAGCTTCTCTCATTTCTTGGCGTCTCAGAACAGCAGAGACTCCCTTTGCCTGAAGAAAGGTGACTGCACCTGAAGGCTTGCCAAGAACTTTTTTCCAACTACTCAGTCTAAAAAAAATAGCACATCTGCTCAAAGAACCTTGCCTGCAAATGACAGAGGAATTATCCATGGGGCAGTCTCTGTATTAAAATGTTATCCAGACTATGAAATGTTTTGAAAATCTCGGGCCTAAAAGACAGGGGTTTTTTGTGAAGTACAAGGTTTTAGAGACTGATGGGTAAGAAAACTATTAAGAAAATTGAGGCTAATGCATCACTGTGTATTTTACCCCTCAGTTATGCCAGTTGTATTTTACCCCAATCTATGGGAGTTTTGTGATTAGTCTCTGGGGAACAAGGATTACAGTTCCTTTTGTGCCAGTAAATGTAATGTAGCCTACTTTGTTAAAGCAAGGGGACTTTCTTTTCAAAAGTGACTCATAGACGGCTTGATTTTTGGAGTGCCCAACCTGAAATTCAGAGGGGCGGTGAGACAGCAGCTTCTGAGAGGAAGACACAATGAAGATCTCTCAATTTGGGCACCTGTAAATTGAAGTCGCCCAGAATTAGTAGTAACATCTGAAAAACTAGGCCATGAAATCTTAGTAACTTGAGATCTCACCACAGCACCTGCTATTTATTCTTTCCTGAAGGTGAAGAGACACTACAGTGCTTTGCTTTGTTTTGTTTTGTTGTGGGTTTTTTGTAGGTTTCTAAAGTATGTGGTTTGAAAGTACAAAGTTTAGTGAAAAGGACATTAATTTGAGTTTATTGTACCATTTGAAACTATTTGGTCCAGCATATTATTGAATTATCAGCCTTAAAATCCCAGTGACTCTACAGATAAACTTTGAAACCCGTAACTACTAAAAATAAAGAGACATGGTTGCTATGACCACCTGTAAGGCTAGCCTGCGTTGTGGTCCGCTTGACTACAGAGGTCAAAGGTAAAACAAAATGAGTTTAACTAGATTGAACTTTGAGAATTTTTCCCCCCAGAGCAAAATACAGATTGACAAAATGTCAGTACACTTGGGAATCAGCAAATTTGCAGGCAGTCCCTATCTCTTTGTTGGAAACTGGTCAATACGTTCACATTTTTCCCTGTTTCTTTAGAGAAAAGACTGGTGTTCCAGCATTTAAAAATAATTAGCAGTAATATTTAGGGGTAGAATTCAGGATGTGCTATAATCTAAAAGTGAGATTCTCTGTTAATCACTTTAATTATTTCCAGAGAGACTTCAAAGATTTGGAAGACTTATTGTCTGTATTTCTGAAATGATATTGTGCTACAGTCTAGACAGCAAGTTTACTGTTTCATATTTCCCGTTATAACATTCTTGTTTGTTTCTTCACTGAAATACATTTTTTTTTACTGGCCGCAGGCCCATCCCTGTATGTCTTATGTTCCAAAGCTCTCCCTCAAAACAGTGCTGGTTTTAGGTGGTGGTGGAGGAATACTGGCTTAGGCTCCTGATATGGAAATTTCAACCCTGAGCTGAAAACAAGATGTTAAGAAGTTTCCAAACATGACAGACCTGCTTTTCCATTGTTTTTCCTTCAGGGTTATATTTTTAAATACTGTTCACAATATCAAATCCTACACAAGCGCAGAAGAGACAGATGGGAAGTGGCACAAAAGGAGAGAGCGACTAAGGAAAACCTCAGGTTCACATCTCCGTTTCTCAGCACACAGCCATAGAGAGGATGATGTCATACGGTTCCTTAAGCAGAGAGGCAATTTGCCATGTTAGTCGGACATCAGGCAGACGGCAGACTAGCTATATGGTTCCTTTCCTTTTTCTGATCTTGGAAAAACAATGTTTTAGGATCAGTAAAATGAAGAGTCAGTGTTGTGATGATGTATCATTAGGTTGAAACATTTGATGAAGGTGCCATGGTGACTTTAGGTGGTCACCTCAATGTGAATACAGGCAGCATCATACTACCATCTCAGCGCCATGCTTTCAAGTTTGGAGTTCAGTGCTTAGCTGAATAAGTCACTAAGGACTCCAGGAAAAGAAATGTCTGAAGGAGGTGGCAAATATGCTAATCTAAACTGCTCAGTCAAAACAAGCACTGGTAATTCATGGCATTATACTTCTGTTCATTTTAAGAACATTTTTAACTTTTGAAACTCCTGTAACTTCACCAGAAGCCTCGCAAACTTCAAGCAGCTCATAGAATTTCAATTGATCATCTTTACTTTCTTTTACATTTAAGTTTAGACAACATGTTTACGGATTAAAATAATGTCTTCTGCCTTCTTTTCACTTAGTTTGTACATCCAGGTTGTTAGATGTTAGAGGAAATATGAGGTGAAATGAAAGGTGTGAAGGATGAACACAGTTAGCAAAGTTGTGGGGGGGTCGGCTGAGGTTATGGGTGAAGGGGAGGCATGATGTGAGCAGATTGGGGAGCAACCTTTGAGGAGAAGTAGTGCAACTGGAACTGTAGACACAGGAAACTACCAGCAGAGAGGGACCCATTTGCAGAACAAAACTCAGAGGATGAGAAGCATGAAGAGAAGAATATTTATAATTAAGGATATGAAAGGGAGCAAGGATATGCCATTTTGATTTAGCAGGGTAGTACCTTCCTTAGAACTGCAGCTCCTTCCTTCTGCACTGGGCAATCTACAGCAGTGATTTGTTCTTCACTGGTTTTCACCACAAAGATAAAATAACTGTTCGTTCAAAATTGTCTAAAAATTATTCCATTTTCGTGATGATTGGCAAATGTGGGAAGTGTGAACTGTGTGAGTGCAGTCAAAACAGCTGCAAATGTCAAAATGGGACTGTTTAAAATGTTTGGAAAACAGAAACTGTTGTTGAATATGCTAAAAGATGTACTCTATAAAAGCTGAGACAGATCTGGTTCTTAAAACTGTCTGCCTCTGGCAATAAAGCATATTAACAGATATGTAAATTCCAGGGGTTTAAACCCAAATTAAGGCTCAAAAATCCTAACTATGAAATTACCAGGAAAGCTTTATAGCCATTTTAATGGTCTTGGAAAGGGTGTGCCATAAAATATCTGACAAGTATTAGAAATGCATTCACACAATTCCATAGATTAACAAGATTACAACTCCTGTTTAATTCCACAAATTAACAGGACTCCAGCTGCTGGAGTTAGCAACACAAAACCTTTCAAAGTTATCACACTGGAATTAAAATTAAAATTTTTTTTTTTCCTTATTCATCTTCTAATCCTGAAACTCAAGGCCCAGATTCTCCGCTGATGTAAATCTGCACAGATCTACTAACATCTAAATTCTCTAGTCCTGGGTCCTTAAAGTTCTGAAGCCCATAACTATGAATATATATATATATGTATGTATGTATGAATATACATATATGCATATATCCACACTGAGATATATATATTTATAGCACAGATCCACTGCAATCTAAATGCTGTAGCCTTGAGTCCCTCAAGTTCTGAAATGTATAACTATGAACATATATATAAATATTCATATATGCCTATATTTCTCGGTATATATTCATATATCCATTTTTATATATCTGTATCTAGCTATATATGTCTATAACACTACATCTATAAGTATATATATCTATATGGATGTATGGCTTTATGAATATATACAGATATATATATTTGTATATATGCCTATATACATTCATAGTTAAAGGTTTCAGAACTTGAGGGACTCAGGGCTACCGCATTTAGCTCTGTAACTATGAATGTGTATAGGCATATATATGAATATATATATCCATATATATTCTTATACCTATATATATATCCATATATATCGCTATATAAATATATATAAATATATATGTGTATATGTATATTTATATACACACATACATATAGAGAGAGAGAGATTTTATAGATGTATATATAGATATATAAAAATGGATATATGACTATATACTGATATAGATATTTGTATATATGCCTACATACGTTCATAGTTATAGGTTTCAGAACTCGAGGGACTCAAGTATTTAGATTGCAGTGGATCTGTGCTAATTTGCATTAGCCAAGGATCTGGGTTTGCAGGATGTATGTATATGTACATATGGATGATGTGTATATATGTATGATCCTGCCCTGGGCAGGGGATTGGACTAGATGACATTCTCAGGCCCTTCTAGTCCTATTTTTCTATGATACCATGTTTCTGTGAACAGATCTATATAATTAATGTGATAAAAAATGCTTATCTTTTCCTGACAGTGGCATATCAACCAAATGGGTGGTACAGTAATAAGGAATTCTTTGTATTTTTCTCTCATTTATTATTTGCTGCCTCTGCCTAAGAAAAACAGTAGTTAAAGTTGGACATAAGGAATGAGTCCAAACTTTTTGCAGGCCTGTTTTTCTGGAATTTCAAAAATTGTTCTAATTAGCATGACGAGTGACCTATCCTGAAAATGCTATTTCAGCAAGATAGGCAAGTAAACATTTGCTCTGTGGGTTGGGAGGAGGAAGGCATCTTCCAAATAAAACACTGGGCTCTAACAAACAAATGTTCTGGTGACAGTACCACACACTTTGAACCAAACTAAACTCCTGTCTGTGTTTGGGGGTTCCTATTGCTACATAGCAAGGCCTAACTTGTTGAAACTGGGGGTTATGTTACAAACTGATGACAATATTGTTCCAAGATAGTTAAACAAGGAACCGAAAGCAAGCAACCGTGGAGTAAGGTTCCATCCATGCAGGCAAAAGTGCCCTCCAGACTGTGCCAGGCTAACAGCTGAGTGCACATGACAAATAACTGCTGCATGAGCAGAAACAGTTCTTTGGTAGGGCTCACACAAGAGCCAAACATCAACTTCAGCTGAGGTGTGCCAATTCTGCTGCTAAGAGCAAAGCTGGATGTTGCTGGCTAGAGGGTCTTGCCCCTCTGCTCAGGGTCAGACTGATCACCATATCTGGGGTAAGGAAAGACCCGTGCAGGTTTCTTCCTCTGTAGCAGGGGGCATGGCCCTGTACCTGGGACCTCTTGAGTGTATACTGACAACATTTTATTGAAGCAGGACATTAGCTGCCATGGTTCTGCTACGGCAGATGAGGGTGTTAGGCCTATGTTGTGTCAGGGTTGACAGTAGTCTTAAATAGTTTAGACTACGGTTGTGTGGGATGGTTTGGATAAGGATGATCCTGCCTCAGACACAGGGTTGGACGAGATGACCTCTGGAGGTCCCTTCTAGACCCGCTTCTCAATGACTTATCACGGGTGATGTGAGATATGCCTACAAAATCCTGAGCTCAAATTGCCATGGCTCAGCAAAGAAAGAACATACATTTTGATGGAGAAATGAGAAAAATGAAGGGACCATCTTCAGAGCAGCCTGCTCAGCCCAGCCCCTGAGGGCCCTTGTTTCCCTCCTGCCTAACAGGGAAATGATCACAGAATCACAGAAATTTTACCTGCCACAGGTAAAGCAGAGGAACCATGGCAGCCAATGTCCTGCTTCTATAAAATGTTATCCTTGTATGCTCAAGAGGCTGAGGGCCACAACCCCTCCTGCAGAAGAAGGCATAATACCCTACAGTTCATAACAATCTGACCATGGGGTAAAATTCCTTCTCGATTCCAAATATGGCCATCATGGAAACAGACAAAAATTGGGTTGGAAGGGCATCAGGTCATCTAGTGCAAGCCCCTGCTCCAAGCAGGACCAGCCCCAACTAGATCACCCAGCCCAAGCTTTGCCTAGCTGGGTCTCAAAAGGGTGTTTATAGACATGCTCCAGGAGTGGAGAGGAGGGGCAGTGCTTTATTTAGAGTGGCTCCTGAGAGCCACTCTAATTAAAGCACCCAGACTGTCACGTGCGTCAGCATCCCCATGCTGAAAAATGGCAGTGAGGACACTTTAACTATGGTTTAACCCCTCCCTTGCTGTAACTTGTAATGTCTTGGTCTGTCCTCCAGCGCTGTCGAGACCAGTCTACCACATACCCCTGCCTAGGCTTTCACGAGGTTTTTCTCAAGCTAAATGGCCAGGGGATGGCTTCCAGCTCTCTCCGGCCAGCACAGCCCAAGGTGACCAGGTAAGACTTCCCACCCTCACCTTTCACCCAAGCTGAGCCCAGAACTTTATTATTTATTTATTTTTAACGAAATTTTTTGTGTTCCATGCCAAATCAGCCAAATCAAGTGTCCATGAGTCGGTCCAGAACCATAAGTGGCCCTACAACTGGCAAACATCCTCTACCCCCAGCAGGGGCTTCAGATGTTTCCATCATCTTTTGGCAGGCATCCTACATGCAGGTCCAAGCCCAGAGGCTTGGGGTTTGCACGTGCCTCAGTTTCACTCGCCCTTAGCCATATATATGGCCACATGAGCAAACTAAGGAGGAGCCTCCCATTTCCATAAAGTAGGCTTAAAGCCCCAACACCTTAGCGGGTACTAAACCATGCCAGAAAAGCAGTTATCCCATGGACACCTAAGAAAAATTACCTTCCTGGACCCAGATACATGGTGTTTCCCCTGCCAGGTAAGTCACTGACCCCAGAACACCTCGCTGCACTTCAAGGTGGAGAGAAAGGGCTGATTTAAAGGCGTCAAGGACTGTGGGAGCCATCCCAGGGGCTGGGGGAGCATCCCATAGGCTGAGGGAGCCACCCGCAAGGGCTGGAGGAGCCGCCCCACGGGCTGCAAGAGCTGTCCCAGGGGCTACAGGAAGATCCCAAGGGCTGCGGGAACATCCCAAGGGCTGCAGGAGCTGTCCCAAGGGCTGAGGGAGCATCCCAAGGGTTGGGGGAGCCACCCCAAAGGTTGCGGGGGGCATCCCAAGGACTGGGGGAGTCGCTTCAAGGGCTGCTGGAGCTCTCCCATGGGCTAGGGGAGCGTTCCAGGGGCTGGAGGAGCTGCCCAAAGGCTGGAGGAGTGTCCAGAGGGCTGCTGGAGCTGTCTCAAGGGCTGAGGCAACCCGAAGCCCCCAGGAGCCCCGAGCAGGGCTCGCTCGCAGCTGCTGTCACCGAGGCGCCTTCCTGACGCGCCCGCCCGGGCCGCCAAACACAGCCCCGTTCCAAGCCGGCCCCAAGTGACCAATCCGCTCCGCAGCCGGCCGCGGGCGGCCAATCGCGGCGCGGGCTGCTCACGCCATGCAAATGC
>NW_017728918.1:21616946-21620058 GCF_001723895.1 Crocodylus porosus | reverse complement strand
AGCGAGGTGCACACGGTGCGGTTCCACAGCCTGGAGGATCTAATACGGGAGAAGCGCAGGCTCGACGCCAGCGGCAAACTGAGGGGCATCAAAGACCTGGCAATAGTGGATGGGAAAGAATAAAGAGCAGCAGCAACTGCTGCCTGCCTTTGCCCTGCACCTGCCTCAGGCAGAGGTGGGGGGGTGGGGAGCTGGACTGCCCCCTCCTGTCCGTGGGACCGTTGGAAACCAGGATCCATGGCGACATTCCAAAAAAAACCAAACCAGCATCCTCACACCCATAGCCACTTTTTTTTGTTTGGCTTCTAATGACGTGACTAAGGACGACCCCTTGAGAGAGAGCGAAGAAAAGAGGGTGCGTGTGTGCGTGTCTCTGTGTGTGATGTGGGGGGAGGGAGGGGGCGGGGAAAGCAGTGTGCAAAGTGTGTGGACAAAGTGGCTCCTGTCCTGTTTTCGGCCATTAGAGCTAACAATAAAATTTCAAATTGCTTTTATTATTATTACGATTAATTTCATGGCTTTAATCCACAAGGAGGTTTAAACGTGGGGGGACAGTCGAGTTGCATCGTGTTAGAGTTGGTTAACCGGCTCTGCCTGTCGAGGAAACACACCCAGAATCTAATCTGCTAGTTGGCGAGGATGGCGGAGGGGTGGGGGGAGGCATTTGTGTTTTGTTTCTAAATGCTGTCCTTCTAGCTTGTAGTTTGCGAGGCCAAAATGAGGGCTGCAACTATAGCAAGGTATTTATTAGGCAGCAGTGCTTTTACCTCTCTTTCTGACTGGAATTGATCGTCAGTTTAAATATTTTGTTGTCTCTTTCTTTCTTTCTGTTTGCACTCCTCTCTCTCGGCTAGCTGTCATCACAATGCATTACATTTCTCCCACTCTCCATCCCTCTTTTGAAAACAAGAGTTAGCAAGCAGCTGTCTTAAGACTAAAGCCATTCTGCACAATTGCATAAGGAACATGGTGCATTCTGGAGAACTGTTTACACAGGCTTGATCTCTGGGCAATGCCTGTAGGATCTCCTGCCTGAGCTCCAGGTTTGCAGTGCATCCCCAGAGCTGCTGCATCGCTGCCGTGTCTCGTTGCACTCTACATCTTTTCATACACAGTAAGAAAATTCTGCAGGGAAGCAGCAGAACTAGGTTTGAATTGTGCATGTTGAGGTTCTCCCCCCCCCCCCGAATAATAGCAACTGTTTCTACGGCTCCAGTTCACCAAACCAGTAAACATAATGTGACCAAATTTTAACCTGCATTTAAAAAATCCAATAAACTAAAAACTAGTTTAGCTGCCATGTAGAAATCCAAAGCTGCATAAATAGATGCCTTTTTGATGTGGTGCGATCAGTGTATTGTTTGTAGTTCAGATTCCCGTTCCATGTTCTTACATGCTGAGTTCTGTCTTGCAAAATCAGATCATTAAAATATCAGCTAGAATTCTTAAGTACATTGGGACATTCCTAAATCTGTCTATTATTCCTTTTTAAAATTTACCAATGTGCATACAATTTGTAATGACATAGTTGCATGTATAAATACCAGAAAGAATATGCATTTGATTTCTTTTTTATTTATTTTTTTTATTCTCTCGCATCCAATAACAGATGGCAGAGTATAAATAATCCCCCTTTTGTGTATATACACTCTACGTTCTCAGAGCTACTGAATCATGGTTTCTTCTGTATTAAACAACATCATAAGCAACTTTGTTGCTAAATTACTTCATTTCAAAAAGCAAAGTACTTTTATTTCTGGACTGAAGTTACGAGGGTAGAGTGTATTTCATCAGAAGAAAAGTATCAGCACTTTTACACAAGACATCTGTTTTAAAAAACAAAGAGAGAGAAGAAAATGACAGTTCTAGAATTGAAGACCACCTAACTGGCTTTATTTCATGATATACTTGGCAAAATTTTATTTGGCAATAAAAGCAAGAGTGTCTTCCCTTCAAAGCCCCAAGGGTTACTACCACATTTTGTGAACATATTACCTCTGTTAATTGGTAAAGGCTAAGGTTTTTTTTTTTCAGTATCAAACAGTTCACTGAAGGGTTTCAAAGTCCAAGAAGATGCTTGTTAACACTTATAACATTTTTTTTTTTATGTTCATTTTTAATAATGTTTATTGGCTGGTAACAGTGCCCTTGTCAATTAAAACGAGCAGAAGCTCTTGCATTGTATGGCATCTTAGATGGCTTTGAGTACACTAATAGTGCAAGTTGTTAAACTAATGTGGGGATTGTCGCTTTCTCACTGTGGCTGTGAAATGTGTGTTAAAGGAGGAGTAAGGGGACAAGGTAACTTGATGAAAGGTTTCACATTAATGGTAATGTTTCATTAGGCAGGTGGTCAGAACAGGGAAGGCATTATCAGGCAGCATTAGTGCCCAAAAGTTAGGATTGAGGCCCCATTGTGGTTGCTGCTACATGAAACCAGAGGAAGAGTCCCAGTATCCAGTGCACTTAAAATCTAAAGAGGCAAAACAATAAACAAAGGGTCAGCAGAGGAACGAGGAGCCTGTGCACAGCCAATTTAATTCCTCCTTTCTTTTTTTATTGGTGAGAAAGGAAAGGTTAGGGAGAAAGTCAGGGCCTGTCAGCACATACAGAGCACTTAAGTAGGACCATACAGAAATAGAGAAAGTAATCAGTTGAACTGAGGGAATTCTTCCATATTTCACCTTTTTGTTCTGGAACTGGCATCTGTTTTCTTTTAAACTGCTCTGTGACCTCTAACTCTGTAAAGGGTAAAATCCTTAAGCAGCAGGGTGTCGCCTCAGTGTTTGGATCTGCAAAGTTGGCTGTGCTATTCTGTAGGATGTTAAAAAGCCTTACTTTTAAAATTCTCTTGGGCTTTCCTTGTAGCTTATCACTATGTCTGAGCAGTCATCTTTGGATTTTTCCTAAACAAACCACTTCTTTTGTAGGTAAAAAACCAAAACAAACACCCCCCCCCCCCCCCCCAGCCACAGGCAGGAATGAATGCTAGAGAGAATACAGAAGAAGGGTTGGAGCTTTGGGGCAAAGACAAAGGGACTAGAGTGTATGTGTGTGTGTATATATATGTATATTCAAAAACCCCCAAATGGGGAGCCCCAGATGATGATTC
>NW_017728918.1:21588964-21616846 GCF_001723895.1 Crocodylus porosus | reverse complement strand
AACAAAACCTCACCTTTCTTTAGCTAATTTAAGTGTTGGCAAGGACATTGTTGTAGTGGACACAAGATATTAGGACAAAGTGTGTGTTTAATTACATGGGCCAAATGACAGTCTTTGGGGCAAAGACAAAGGGACTAGAGTGTATGTGTGTGTATATATATGTATATTCAAAAACCCCCAAATGGGGAGCCCCAGATGATGATTCTAACTTAGGTTCTTCATTAGAGGTGCTGGATCAGACCTATGGATCACCATTTATACCCAGCCCTCCTGCTTTTTCTTCCATCATAGTTTTAGTTCTGGGTTGTTGTATCAAGATTACAGGGCAAACAAACCCCATGGAAAGACTCCCACTGAATCTGAATCCAGCATTATTATTTAAGTACTGGCTAAAAACTATGGGCTTTGCATGAGCAATATTTCAGGAGTTATTTGAGAAGTCAGAAGGGTCTTCTGTGCATAGCAATATAGGAAGAGATGATAAAATGAGGGTACAAGAAGAAGATAGAGGTAAGGGAAATGCCTTAGTACAGTGGGAAGGTAGGTAAGAGTTGAGAGTAAAAATGTGAGTATGGGTTCAGATCCTTTCAGAGGAGACTGACGAATTTAAAACATCAGATTGAAGGCAAGTGGGAGAAGTCAGTAGAAAGAAAGATGGGACCAATGTGGATGATTATCAGGCAAAGAAGGTGATTAGGTTATGCTTATCTTTTAGGATCAGTGATATGAAAGTTCATATTTCCATGTCCAAATTATTAACAAATTACATTATGTTTGTAGGATGTGTTCACAGTCCTCAATCAACTTGGGCAAAGTAAATATTTAATCGAGGAGTAATCAGTTGTTCTTGAAGTAAGCCCTACCATGCATCATATATGCAAATGTTCTGGGACAATTTGCAAATCCAGCTTTTGTTACATTGCAGGCTGGCCTTAAACTGGTATAGCAATATTCAGGGAACAACTTATTGGGGTCTGTTTGATTTCAGAAATTACTGTATTTGTCTCTCCAAAATGTGATTATTTGAATTAGCTACGAGTTACTTCAAAAAAGAAGAAACCAAAAAAACAAACACCCCAGCAACAAAGAAATGTTTTCTTTAAGCATGTAGAGGCTTTTCTCAAAAACTGTTTACTAGCACAGTCAGACTGCCAGTTACTGGCTACAAATGCAGATTGAGGAAAAGAAATTATAGCAAACCATATTTTGTTCCCATCAATTTTATTTTTCCAAGTTGGTCTCTATTTTTTGCCCAATTATTGCTTTCTTAAATTAAACCTTTCATTGTATTTTTTTTTTTTTTTTTTAGGCAATGTTCTGCTATTGAACTATATATGGAATTTACATTAAACTCAATAAGAGGAGATGGCTTTTAGTTTATGCTAAATATGCAGAGTCTTAATTTTACTGCCTCATTTAATTTTAGTGTCCTTCATATTCAGGTAAGTGATGTGCAGAAATCTATTGGAATTTATGGACCCCAGGATGTGATGTACTGAATATTCTCAACTCCCATCAAAGTCAGTGGGCGTGGAGGGTATCCAGAATCTTTCAGAAGTGCCCAGCATTTTGCAGGATCAAGTGTTTCAGTCACCTCCTCCCCACAACTCTTTGTCTGTTACTACAGAGGAGACATTGGGTTGGTATAGGTATGACAGATATTAATGCCAGTGCCAGACCTCAGTCATTGCTGCAGAAGATTCCTGTGGAATGGTTTGATAACTTTTTCTTTCCATAATTTTCTTTGACTGTTGCTAGACAGTTTATTCATAACTGTTTGTTTATGTTGTATAGAGAGTGCACTTAGTGCTTTCTAAAAGGTAAGAAAATAGAGTCCCTGCCCTCAAACTTGTTTGGAGGCATGCAGGAAATTACTGTAAGCACATATACTAACAGCATTTCAAAATAAAGACTTGATCCTGAATTGGGAGTAGACTGTGTCAGTAGCCTGTTACTCTGAGGTGGTTCTTACTGCAGAATTGGGACCTAAAGGATGATCTGTGGGCAGAACAAAGATTTAACAGCAGCATTAGGTTACATGACTCTCAGTGAGTGCATCTACATGAGATGTTTACTGTGGAGGTGGCTAATCAGCAAAGTTTTGGTGTCTATACATAAAGTTTTGGTGTCTACACCCTATTAGGCTGCAGGAAACTAATAAATGCCACTGTAGGCTAGTACGTGTAAACAAAAGCACTATCTTGTGATGGTGTTATTTAGTACAATGCACAACTTTATAGATGCTGATGGGGCTGGCTGAGCAATGAGAGTGCTTTAATGTGCAGCGTGCTTGCTGCTAGTCCCATGCTGGAGCATCCTCAAGCCCCAGCCAGGCCCTCTACAGCCCGCTGAACTGGGTCAGAACAGCCCTGGGCTGGCAAGCTGACCCCTGAGTTCCCTGCCAGCCTGGGCTGTTTCTATCCTGCTCAACATGCTGCGGTCCCAGTTGCACATGTAAACATGCAGCGCAAACTACATCAGGGTTTATTGCATTGCACTAATAACATGCATAAATGCACCCAGTGTTCATGACAAACCTCAACTTGACTTTGCTTTTTTTTTTTCTGAAGGACTTTCCCTTGTCAATAAAAGCTTACCATGAAATGAAATTTGCCATGCAAGAAAGCATATGTATTATCTAACAATTTGGTTAATTTGATATATAAGTTTTCACAAGCACTTTTTGAACAGCTTGCAAATAAAAAAATAGGGCATATGTCTAGTAGGGAGGGAAGACGCAACAAGTCCCATTTGGCTGTTACTAAAACTTCATGGAAATCCTGATATCAAAGGATTTGCTCCAGACTTACTCTGAAGTAAGTGCCAGCAGAATATCACCCAGTGTTGCTATTTTAAGAAGCAACTCTTGTACTTGCTCTTGTACTTTTTTTATTATTCACCTTGCAAAAGAATTTTAGTACAGCTAAAATAAATGTAAACCTACCTGATTAAGGTGAATGTTCTGAACTTATTGAATTGGCATATTGACAGTTATTGAATCAATGTTTTGTCTTGGGGAAAATAAACTATAATTAGCCCAATCATATTTCTGTTTTAACCAGGTAGTGAAGACGTCTACACATGCATTTAATGCACTGCAATTACAGTGCATTAATAACAGGTACTAATTGTGCTGTAATCAGTGCTACTGCACAGTAGTGCCAGCGCATGTGTTTTAAGTGATGTGAATGCACAGTAGACTAGTTGTACTGTGTATTAGCATAGCTTTTGCCATGGTGTGCTAAAACACAGTAGAACTGGTCTACTGTGCTTCTAGTCTGTCATGTAGATGTGCCCACTAGTATGCATTTTATTTCCTTAAGTGTGTATATGAAATGATAACGCTGTGATCAGTTCTACACTACCACCTCTGAACACTGCCTTTTCCTCTTTTTAGGGTCTTATCCTTTACATTCTTATGCATGTGCTGGACTTGTTTTATTGTTCTGATAAGTCAATCTGCATATAAACCAACCCCACATTTTCAGGCTTAATTTTAGGAAAAACAGTCTTTTCCCTAATGTAAACCCTTAACAACCAATAAAGAGCTTCAGCTGTTTTTACTCCTAGAGATACAACAGGAGAATCAAAAGATGAAGGAAAGGATCAAAAGGATTACATGCAGTAAAAAAGCTAAAATAAAAAAATACACTTCAAAATGAATTGACTCGATATTTTTATGGCATGAACAAAGAATACTGCAAGTACAAAAGTCAGGAGTGTTGGGGACCTGATTCTAGGTTGGCCCCATATTAGTCAAGTGCTGCAAGTGCACAAGTCAAGTGTATTTT
This sequence comes from Crocodylus porosus, assembly GCF_001723895.1. Lineage (NCBI taxonomy): Eukaryota > Metazoa > Chordata > Crocodylia > Crocodylidae > Crocodylus > Crocodylus porosus. Next base: position 21,613,055 of record NW_017728918.1, on the reverse strand, counting down.
TTTTTTTTATAGTTATACCGGAAATAAAAAGAATGAGTTATCAAAGCAATACGTATATATTAATATAATATATATATAATCTGAATATAGAATGATGGATGTAAGTAATAAAGACTTGCGTGTTTTCAGTCATTGCAGGATCTGACCGTTACACACTATTTTAAATAAAGGAATAAAAACTCCCATAATTAAATATCTAAGGCGAACTTTTAAAAACTGGGACCTGCCCTGCTGTTGTCAGGAAACTTTCCCACAGAAGGCAGTAGGCGTATTGTGAGTAATGTCTATAAGACTGGCCTTAACAGCACTACTTAATTATTTGTCTATGCAAGTCTGGCATTTCACTAGGAACAATGGGAAATGCTTCTTCAAGTGACCCCTTTTCAGTGTGTGTGTGTGTGTGTGTGTGTGTGTGTCTGTCTGTCTGTCTGTAAGTAAAAGATGAATTTATTGGCTTGGTCTCTAGATGTGCTGGGTAGCCATATTTCCAGTTACTGCGGTGGATGGGAGCTTTGATGGAAATCAGGTCCTCTGTAGTTGGGGAGGGTGTGGGGGCAAAGCCTCAGATGTGCCAAACAAGAAATATAGATTTAAGCCTGAAATTCCATTCTTTCTCTCTTTTCTCTTAGGAGCATAGGGTACTCTAAGTGATAGTTAGCTATGCAGTCCCTGTAATACATAAAGTCACTCACCCCTTGGAAACCCATTCTTCTGCGTAGGCAAAACAGGGTGAGTAAAAATGGAGTGTATCAGCAACATTATTTTGTTATGGTAAGTTTAAATGCTTGAACACAGAGTGGCACTGGTGATTTATATGATAACCCTTGTTTTAAAATCATATTTAAAGATTATCAGTTCATTGGTGTCATGTCAGGTGAAAGACCTCGGTACCTCAATACTTCTCCTTGCTGACTCATAGAATGAAAGTAAAATCTGACTCTGATCTTGTATAAATTTCTAATAACTCCATTGAAGGGAATAGGTACATTGGTGTAAATCTATGTAAATGAAATAATCAGGCCCAAAGTTTATAGCTGGCATGGCACAATCACTGCTGTGGGTGGGGAACTGAAAAAAAACATGCAGCTTAAACTATAAAAAAAAAAAAAAAAAAAAAAAATATTAAGAGTCAGATTATGGTACTCTTATTTGTAACTGGTCCTATTGATTTCAGTTGGAATGCTCCTGGTGTATCAATTCAGCCAGAGTAAGCCTGCCAAAATATGGTATTGAAGTAGAAAAGCTTTTATTCCCATATGCCCTTTCAGTCAGAGGAAAGCAATGCAAATGAAAGAATGTTTGAAAGAAATATAAAAATGTAATTGTAAATATTTACACAGATATTAAATATTTAATTCTTTAAACTGTGTATCTCTCTATATAAATTCTATATATAGGATCTTCATTATTTTATTTATGTCAGTATAACTTGCAGTCACTTCCATGTGTACCTTGTGTGTGCAACAGATGGATGCCCAAGATTTTTCACTGACAGGATTTTAACACCATTCAAATATTTATTCTTCAGGATATGCCAGTCTTCTGACATCAAGAGAAGTGAATTAAATATGTGGTTTTTGACATATTGCTACTTACTGGAGGAAAAATATCAAGGAGCACTACACTTTGCAATAATGAAGTACCATTTTAGAATGAAATATGTTGCTGCTGACTTGTGTGTTTATAAATAAAAGAATGCTCTAGTAAAATATCCATCTATCCTTCTGTTCAGCATATTTTAAAAGGACAGTGGCAAGGGATTTTTCATAATTTAAATGTGGGGTTTTTCTTTTCCATTGCCACAAACCTTCCAAAGACTAATACTGAAATTAGCTGTGCTCCATTGTGTACATATGATAATGTTATTGTATAGTTGTTCCTAAGTAAAAGACCAGCTGGCCTTGATATTTCTGGACTTTTTAATAGGGTCAATGTGTCTTCTTTTTAAAGCAAAAAAGGGGATATTTTTTAAGTGTTCATTATTGACCCAGCCTTCACCAGTCAAATGAATCTGAGTAGACCAAGACCAACACTGACCGCTGGTGAACATCTTAGTTGGTATAAGGAGAAAATCAACCCTACTCCTTCTTTAAAGGCCAGTGAAAGGCCTTTAGGCTGCATCCAGACAAGAGCAAACATTTGGGTCCCTAGGGACAGCTAGTAGCAGGACATCCTGTGCCACTTCTAGCTGTCCCCTGGATCTCCAGGGATCAACCCCCCTTCCCTTCCCCCACCCCACCGCAAAGCAATATGGGAAACACCTGAATGTGCAGTATGTGACACTGTAGACAGGTCTGCAGTGCCATATACCACATGGTTGCACTTGTCTGGTTGCAGCCCAAGAGATTAAAAGGGGAGATTCACTTTGAGACACTTAAAATCCTTGAAGAAGATTCATCCACCATACGAAATAAGGTAGCACACAGTGTGCCATTGATGAGAAGTTTTTGTGTTGCTTAGCCCATGTGGTTATGGATCATCTACTTCATCAACAGTTCCTATTCTTTTGTATATCCCTTTTCTCAGTGTTAGCAAGAGTTTAGTCTTGTTCCATTTCTAAAGCTGATGGTGCTATGGAAGGAGGCCTTATATTTCTAGGATACAAATGAAGCTCTGTATGGCCATTCAACCTGTGATACCCACACCAAAGAAGTCACCACTGAATTTCCTGTTGCTTAGGGAGATTGTGGAAGAGACTACATGAGCACTTGTCTGAGATGATTTAGGGATAGCATATCCTGCATTAGTTTAGGGCTTTGGACTAGGGGACCCTTGAGTTCCATATCAGCACTATGATTCTAGCTTTCTGCTGCAGAGGACCTTTGAAGCTCAATTCCATTCCTACATGACTATCATATTTTCAGCCTGTGAGATAAAAATAGGCTTATTTCTCCTCCTGTTAAGTTTCCTTTATTGAAACAAATGTCTAGAAATGAAAAAAGACGCAGCTGGTTAAAAGGGATCATGTAATCAATCACCATGATATTGCTGATCTTTAAAAATCTCCCTTTTCTGTGTTAGCAAGAATTACTCTTTCTCCTTTGGTTGCAGATATAGCTTAATACGTAACATGAATGGAGATATTTTTAATACAGCATCATTTCATGTTCTTGATTGCACTCTATATAATTACCAAAATTTACTAAAATTACCCATTTCTTTGTGCCAAATTTTTGCTTCATCTTTGGAGCATTGTTATATGATCAGCTCAGCAGCCTACCTGTCAAGCTTTCTGGATTAGTCCTACCAAACCAGTGCTGATTTTATTTCATTGCTTTTCCAGCAGGGTGCAGTCAATGGTCATTAATACTGAAATGTTCATTTTAATTAACCTACTGACTTGTATCAATTATGGCACCATATAACAGTGTCAAGTTCTGGGACCCTTACAAAGATTCAAGTACTTTGCTGACTCATTCTGGCAGCTGTATCACTTGGTCCTACTAGTTTCAGCAAAGAAATATAAAGGATATAATTTTCTTCCTTTCCTTCCTTCACTAAGGGAGTTAAGAAAAGACAGGGTGCATCTACACATGCCATTAACGTGACTGAATAAACTCTGGCACAATTTGAGCTGCCGTAACCTAATCCCGACATCACCTTCTACACGTACATTTAAGTGCAGTAATTTACTCCACCATTGCATAGTGTCTGACAGGACTATCCTATGCCAGAGTAAATTAATTGACTATTGCAGCATACACATAGACAGTGACAGTTTGCTGTGCAGTAAATTAGTCAATGCAGTAAAGCACACATGTAGACATACTCACAGACTACATCTAGATGAGATGTTAACTGCGCTGTAGTCTAATAACACTGTTCAGTAGCATGCCAGGCAGAACTCATGCTAATATGCTACTGTATGGTAATACTGAGCTATTGTGCAAACCCGTATGTCAGTGCTACAGTGCAGTAGTGCCAGTTACTGTGCATTGATTTAGAATTTGGTTATGCAAGTAGTAAACTTAATGCACAATAGCTACATCCCATTAATGAATGTGCAGACATGCCTAAAGAGATACATAGTGAATTGAGAGAGTAATTTTAGGGTTTCTAATTCATTACCTGCTAATAACTTGTTTCAGTTCACAGCAGTGTCTGACATCTAGTTAAGTTCTTTATTTTGCTGCTCAATATTAATAAATATTCAAGTGCTTAGAGTGCACCTGATACCTGTACAATAAAGAAATGCATAATTGTTATCTTCAGGTTTTGAGGTTTCAGACCTATCTTTGAGCTTTTAATAGCTGTACTGAAAATAAAATTTAAAATAATTCAGCATGGAAGTAGGTGGGAGAATGAATGTGGAGGCAAAAATGACTTTATATCTATCTATAAATTACAGTATATTCTTGGTCTCTTAAACCAGGTACCAGGCTCATTGGGATGTCCATCTGCAAGAACCAGGGTAGTAAGTGACCCTTTAAAAAAGGCATTATCCCAATGCAGATATTTTACATGAAACAAATAATGATACCGTTTCTCATTTGAGTTTTGTGGATGACAAATCTTACGGTAGCAGTATAAACATCTTAGATTTATTTGGTACCAAGAAAAATCTATAACCATACAACAATAAGTCTCAACCAGGGTGCCAGTGGACAAGCAGGTAAGTTAAGTAGGTAAGCCAGGCTTAGGCTTATCCCTGCCTGGTCACACCCCTACTGGCTGTGTAAGGAGGTAAGCACTATAATCTATAAATTAGTTTTTGATATTGGGTACTACTCAGTTCACAAAAGTAATGGTGCCTGAAATTCAGTGAGGGGTGCCCTGAGTGCAAGAAGGTTGAGAACCACTACCATACAACAAACAATTTCCACTGATCATATCACTTATTTCATTCTAAATATGACTTACATATATGAGTTTTTATTTACTAGAGATCACAAAAGCCAAGATTTCCTGAACATGGTTGCTGATTTTGTTTTGTTCCTCATTGTCTGAGTGTTCAACTTGAGCCACTCCAACCTTCCCATAGCAGGCCATACTTTCAGAAAGTACTAAACAAGGCTATCCATTTAAAGTTTAAGCCTCCTGAAGGATGCCCATTTTACACCAAAATATAAAGGCACCTTAGGTCACTAGGCAAAGCTGGAGGAAAAAGTCTTGTTAAACTATTTGAATAGAAGTGGTAGTTGTAAAACAGCCATTATAAGACACTGGGTTAAATCAGTCTGTCTTATGAACCCTCACAAAATATTAAGTATTGATACATTAAATTTCATTTTTAAGATTTGGAATTGCAACTTATTACCAGCAAAAAATGAAAATAGGCTTTGATGAAAAGTATGTGTCAGGACAATCAAAAACACAGATGGTATGTGAGAGAGAGAGCTTGTTAAATAATGGTAAAATGTTGTTAGAAATATGTTCACTGAATCTCATTCACAATTTGATTTGCTGCATTTGTGCTCCTTTCTGTTGAGGTTTTCATTAACGTTCAGACAAATGTCTTTGAATGTTTGTGGAAGCCCCGCATTTCCTTTTGTGTACTGGTATGTGAACAAGAGAGTTCATATATGATGATGCCCATTTGCTCTAAAAACTTCTGGCATGCCAAAATACACGTACATGAGAATGAAGACATTCACTATTAAGCAGGGAGAGTCTAGGCAAGTGAAAAAGCCATAGCACCCTCAATCACTGTAAGAATAAACAGCTATGGGGGAGAGATCTAGTTATAAACTAGGTGATACTTATGAATTTAAGTAATGCTATTATCAGTGTCATGAAAATAGTGAATATAAAAACTATTGTACAGCAACCACTCAATATAATTTTGTCTTATTCTCTCAGTTGAGAAGAATCCAAGCTATTTTAAAATCTGAATTCCATGGGCTTGGCTAAATGTAATATTTTAATTTTTTTTATGCAAGGCACTGACTGATTTTTAAATGCCCTACAATTCCTAAAAGTGTTTGTTTTCTGCTCTTTGAATAGTTAAGGCTTCACTGATTTATGCAGTCAGTCCTGTGATTTTACAAAGCTTAATTTATTTAATAAGAGAATACCATGTGATTTAAGCAATTAATCACAAAGTGACTAAAATGATCATTGTGTCCAGAAAGGAAAACTGCAAATACAGTGTAGAGGGGGAAAAAAGCCAAATTTTCTTGAATAAACTGTCTTTTGAATAATTTTCCTGATTCTAATCACAGAGAAGAAAGAGTAGGCCCTCTAGGAAGTTTACAGAACTCATTTAATTATTTTAAGGATTTCATTATTTTCAAGGATTAAGAGCATCTGGACTTCTTACAATAAATTAAAAACAAATATTAATTACAAAACTACCCATATGGATAGCTCAGTGCACTCTAACCACATTTTATTTTTCTCACAAAGGACTGACATACTGACACGTTAGTTAATCGAATGCTTTATTGAACGAACAAGCCTCACACCATATTCTGCAGTCTGCCAAATTTAGACTGTCTGCCAGAAGAAGAGTTCTTGTTCCAAAGAGTAAGTGTCCACCACTGATATCTCTGCAGCACATATGGAAAGTTTTTAAACCCATTGCTCATATTGGGAAGTAACCCTTACCTGTTTTGGGGAGAAGCAGTAAGTGGTGGTCTGAGTGCATTTGAAATAAGTGATGTACTACCTGCTGTTTGCTGGATTCTCTTTCCTCTTGGGTCAGACATTGTTACTTTTATAGGCTGTATCCAAAAAGGGACACTGGAATTCAGAGATCTGACACTGAGATATTATTGCTGAAAACCTTACTTAGATGCTTCCTAACCTGGAAGCCTGTAAATTGTTAGATTTGTCACTGAAAGTTCCCTCAGGATATAGAATTTGATTTCTGCTCGTGCTGGGAAGTCTTGACAGGGCTGAGCAGCTCACTGCCTATTTCAACCTAGATAGGCATAGAACACATTGCAATGGGAGCCAAGTGTAACTCCTCTCCCAGTTGGTAACGAGGGCTGAGTTCACCTTTGGGGTTTTATGCAAATTGATATCTGGGCATTAGGGCTGTGCAAAATTTCACTGGCTGTTTCATTTCGACACTGTTTCAATTCATTTTGAGCTCGAATCCACGAAATCTAAATGAAATAGAGGGCTTCGAAACAACCTTGAAACAAAACGAGGGTAGTCGAAATGTTTCAAAAGTTTCGATACATTTCAAGTTTCAAAGCTGAAGTTGGGCTTGCCTGCAGGGAAGCAGAATGTAAGGAGAGGGAGATGGAAGAGAGGGGAAGGATTACTCTCATTATTGACTGTGTAGCTGGCCAGTGACTGTCATCCCTCCCTGAGGTCCCTTCCAATCCCAGTGCTCTGGGGGAGGGATGGAAAAACAACGTAAAAGGCAGCATCGTTTGAACTGCCCTGCTTTCTGCCTTGGTGTCACTTACTGAGGTGTGTGTTCCAGTAGCTCAGTGTCAGACAACTATGGCTAATGCTGATCTTCTAAAGGATTCCCTACTTGCTAGTGTAGGGTATTCTAGCAAGAGGGATTTCAGAATAGCTTTTTCTTCTAGGCACTTCTATTTTATTCTTATATTCATTGATTTATTCTTTTGAATTTTATACCTATATTGGATAGGACTACTATAGAATTTAATTTATATACAAAGGCAAATACATTTATATTTTATTTCTATACATTTAAAGCTTTGCAACATAGATCATACATTTTTTAATTTATATAGGGAAAAAGATATATTTCTATTTATCTGTATACATTTATTCTTTGCACCACACCTATGTTATTGAATTTATATAGGAACATGAATACATCTGTATATTCATAGAAAAGGAAGACATGAAGCACACCATGAAGCATGGTGGAAAGGCAGCTGGCAAGCCTTCAGGGGAGGATGGAAGAGGGGGTAGAGAGAGAGGTATAAGTTGTGGGAGAGCAGCAGTTCCATGCTGCTCCCCCACAACTAAGACACACAGCTGCTTTCCTCCAGCTAGAAGGAATGAGGCTGCTACATGCAGCAAGGAGAGGGGATCAGTGCCAGTGCCAGTGCCACTGCCTGTGCCTGAGTCTGCATCCCTTTTACAAGCACCACCCATAACCCACCATCACCATGATGACAACAAGCAGCAGCACCAGCATGGCAGCCTACACCACCCCATTTCACTTCCCATGCTGAGCCTTCCAGTGCCAGAGGAAGAGCTGGTGCTGGATCTAGATCTCAGTGCCCTAGAAAAGGAAATTCTGTGGAAGGAGGAGGAATCAGTTGAGTTTGTGTTGGGTACCCTTCAATTTTCCACTAGAGCCAGGTCTTCTTCTCCAGAAGGCACTATGGAAGAGGTTGATGTAGAGGTGGAGGTTCACTCCTCCTCTGGCTGTGCCTCTGCCTGCTGAGGAGGGGGAAAGTGCAGCAGCATCCACACATGCACCCGCACCACAGAAGTGAGTGAGTAGTGTGATCTGGGATCATTTTGAGCTGGCAAATAATCCCACATATGCTAACTGCCTGCACTGCCGAGCCCAAACCAGCTGGAGCAAGGGAACAAAACATATGAGCACCACAGGTATGCTGATGCATCTCTGCGGGCACCACCCCCTTGCTTCTCCTCAGCCTTGCACCAGTGAGAGCATATTCAAAAGAAAGTCCCCGTCACACTCCAAAACCCCCATTGCCCCAGAGCAGAAGCAGGCCACCCTCAAACAGTGGGGGAAAGGTGGACAGAAAGCGAGGTGCATTGCAAGGGCTAGCAAGATAACCCACAGCACTGGGGAGATAGTTGCTTTCGATGCTTTAGAAGATAGCCAACGTGGTCCCCGTCTTTACAAAAGGGAGGAGGGAGGACCCGGGCAACTATAGGTCCATCAGTCTTACCTCAATCCTAGGGAAACTCTTTGAGAAGATCATCATGGAGCACATCTGCAATGGGCCGGCCTCAGAGGTGATGCTCAAGGGCAACCAGCACGGTTTCATTAGGAGCAGGTCATGTCAGACCAACCTGATTGCCTTTTATGATCAGGACACAAAAGCATTGGATGCAGGTGTTGCCGTGGGTGTAGTCTTTCTGGACTTCAGCAAGGCCTTTGACACTGTCTCCCACCCCATCCTCATTAAAAAATTGGGCGACTGTGGCATTGATTCCTACACCGTCAGATGGATTGCAGATTGGCTGATGGGTCGCACTCAGAGGGTAGTGGTGGATGGGTCATATTTGACCTGGGGAGAAGTAGGCAGTGGAGTCCCACAGGGCTCAGTCCTTGAGCCCGTGCTGTTCAATTTCTTTATCAGCAATTTGGACAATGGGGTGAACAGCAACCTGTTTAAATTCACTGATGATACCAAAATTGGGGGTGAGGTGAGCACACTAGCAGGGAGGGAAAGACTGCAGCAAGACCTGGATAGGCTACAGGGGTGGGCTAGCAAAAACAGGATGCGCTTCAATACTGACAAGTACAAGGTGCTGCACTTGGGCAGTAGCAACCAGCAGCACACTTATAAGATGGGAAACTCCCTTCTTGAGAGCACAGAGGCAGAAAGGGATCTTGAAGTCATTATTGACTCCAAGATGAACATGGGCTGACAATGCGAGGTCAAGGTTGGCAGGGTTAACCGGAACTTGTTGTGCATCCACAGGTGCATCTCAAGTAGGGCCAAGGAGGTGATCTTCCCCCTCTACGCGACACTGGTCAGGCCACAGCTGGAGTACTGTGTCCAGTTCTGTGTGCCCCACTTCAGGAGGGATGTGAACAAAATTGAGAGGGTCCAGGGGAGGGCCACCCGCATGATCCAGGGACAACAGGGCAGACCCTACAATGAGAGACTGCGGGACCTGAACCTGTTCAGCCTTCACAAGTGAAGGCTGAGGGGGGACCTGGTGACCATCTATAAACTCACTAGGGGGGACCAGAAGGGTTTGGGAGAGACCTTGTTTCCCCTAGCGCCCCCTGGCATAACAAGGAATAACAGCCACAAGTTGTTGGGGAGTAGGTTTAGATTAGACATCCATAAGAACTACTTCACAATTATGGCAGCTAGGATCTGGAACCAACTTCCTAGGGAAGTGGTGCTTGCTCCTACCCTGGGGCTCTTTAAGAGGAGGCTTGATGCCTACCTGGCTGGGATCATTTGAGCCCAGTTTTTTTCTCCTGCCCAGGCAGGGGGTCGGACTTGAGGATCTACAGGGTCCCTTCTGACCCTACTTGTATGATTCTATGATGGCCAGCCCTTCTCCTTAGTTGAGTGGCCGGGGTTCAGGTGGCTCATGGCACTCGTGACCCCATACTACCACCTTCAGCAGGATGGTGGTGCCCCCCCCCCCCGTTTGAGGCATGCTAGGAGTACTTGAGGGAGGAGCTGTGCAAGGCAGGTACACAGGTGGCTTTACATTTCACTTCAGGCATCTGGAGAAGCTGGGGTGATGATCACACCTATCTCTCCCTTACACATCACTGGTGTGACCAGTCAGGCGGTTGGTGGGCTCTCCTTCAAGCTGAGGTGATGGATGAGTCCCTCATGGCAACCAAGATTATGGGGCCATGAACTGCTTGGTGCAGGGGTGGCTCATTTGGCAAGGCGAGCTCACCCACGGGTTCATTGTCATTAACAATAGGGCCAATATGATCAAGGCAGTCCATGATGCCAACTTTGTTGGCATCCACTGTGTGGCACACATGTTGCACCTTGTTGTCAGGGATGCCTTGGAGCAAGACAGGGATGCTGGTGACAGAGCCAGCACCATTAGCAAGCTCATTTCCAAATTCAGGAAGATGGCAGGCTACTTCCACTGGAGCATGAAGGGGGGCAAGATGCTGCAGGAGAAACAGGCAGACCTGAACATCCTGCAGCACAAAATCATGTAGGATGTGGAGACTTGGTGGAAAACCACATACCTGACACTTACCTGAGAGGCTGGTGGAGCAACAGAAGGCCACCCATGAGATGGCCTTGCTCAGGGAGATTGGGATCAGTGGCCCCCTTAACAGAGTTGAGTGGAATACCATATCTCAGATCTTGATAGTTCTCAAGACCTTCCTTGAGGCCACTAAGACCCTCAGCACTGCCAATGTCCTCCTTAGACAAGTGATCCCCCTAGTGAGGGAACTTCAGAGCCAAATGGGGAGCGTCCAGAGGATCAATGTTCCTGGCTGGGGCAAGCTGCTGTCACCAGACATCCAGACACAGGTGAGGTGGCTGAAGGAGGGCATCAGGAAATTACTCGATCCCTTGCGGTCCAGTACAGTTCACGTGTCAGTCGCCATGTGTGACCCAAGGGTGAAGGGCAGCATATGCAGCAGCCAAACCCTGAATCAGTGGATGGATGTGTCGGTGAGGAGAGTCAGGGAGGCAGAATGGTGGAGGTGGGGGCATGTAGAAGAGGGAGCTCCACTGTCCCATGCGAGCACACCATCCACCAGCTAGTCTCCTCCTCCACCACAGGTACTGCCAATGTGGGCCATGGTCATGGCTTCTATGGGGCATGCTTGATGGTGGGGTCCAGAGCCACCAGACCCCACCATCAAGCAGGTAGTGCTCAGGCCTTGGTGGCTGCCTATCTTGCCAAGGACATGGAGGCACTCCTGTGAGACCCCTTGGCCTACTGGGCAAGCTGCAGCCAGATGTGGCTGGATCTGGCCACAGTTTCCCGGGAACGTCTATCAGTGTTCCAGGCAAGAGAGTGTTCAGCATTGCTGTGGATGTTGTGACACCCCATCGCACCTGCCTGAATTCTGATTTGCTGGAGCAGCTGGTGTTCCTCAAAGTGGACCAAGGTACAGACAGAGTGAATGCTACCTTCCTCACTCCATCCACACCTATATTATTTTTTTAAAAAACAGTTAATATCCCCCTCTCAGAGCTGGAGGGAAAACTTGCTGCACCACCAGCCAGCAGAGGAAGAACATGTTCCTGCTGAGTTCCTGTGCCAGGACAAACTTGGAGGTATGGACTGGAACTATGGGGAAGGAGGAGGCTCCAGGTGCTGGGCATAACCAGTAAAACTGCACTCTGCCAGGGTCAGGGAGGCCTAGTGGCACCGCTGGCAGTGCAGCAGGCCTGTAAGTGCCAGGACCAAGAATCCCCTCATGAAAGGCAAGTAGGAGGTGCCATAATGCACCTAACACATGCATGCCAATGCATGCATGCATGCATGGTCCTGGTTGGGGAAAGCTCAGACATCAGGCCTGAGGCTTGCTGGTTGCAGTGGAGTTGTGATGTTCCAGGTGAGCTCAACTTAGCTGCCTGAGATGCCAGCTTTTGGGTGGAAAATCCCTTTGTCAGGCTGAGTAAGCACCTGCAGTTGTTGTGTCTGATGGTCCTGGATGGAAGGAATAGTAAAGAAGTCAGAGACTGGCCTGGCATACAACGCAGGCAAGAAAGCCAGTCAGTGAAAATGGAAATGGAGGCTAGCATGGGGATGGGAGGGGAAGGGGGATGTAGAAGTACAGGTAAAAGTGCAGAGGTACCTGGGGAGTCAGATGTCCAGCATCTTGTAGTATGTCAGAATTCCACTCTCTATACTGAGTCCATGAGTTTCTGTACCTACTACCTAGGAGGCTGATGAAGAAGTGAAATGTATAGGTCTAGTTTTGAAAAATGGTTTGTAAATTGGATCAGGCCTGAGAGACTGGAGGCATTGTGTGGGGCGGGGATTGGTGAGGAATGTGCCTCCACAGGTACTTGAGTATTGTTGTCTTTGATAGATTCTGGTGTGCAGTTTGTGGGAGTATGGAGATAGTTGGCAGATTTTGTGTTTTGAGCTGTAGGGAGGTGGCTTCAGTTCTGGTGATGAGGTTAGGTGTTTGTTTTAATTTACAAACCACTTTTCAGAGCTGGGCCTATGAACTTCACTTCATCAGCCTCTTGGGTAGTAGGTACAGAAACTTGTGGACTCGATATACACAGTGGAATTCTGACACACTGCAACTTACCAGATATCTGACTCCCCAGGCACCGCTGTACTTTTACCTCACTGCTATATCCCCCTTTGCCCCCTACCTCCCACTCCAGCCTGTCCCTCACCCCCCGATGCCTCCATTTCCATTTTCACTGACTGGCTTTCTTGCCTACACTGAATGCCAGGCCAGCCTCTGGCTTCCTTACTATTCCTTCCATCCAGGACCAGCAGACACACAGACCAAATGCAGGTGCTTCTTCAGCCTGACAAAAGGTTTTTCAACCCAAAAGTTTGCTGAGATATATTTCTCTAACTATACAGTTGGCCTACTAAAAGATACCAGGTTGTCTTACCTGTTGTTATTTAAAGTGGTGGACTGAAATGAGGCTGCAGGGGAAGAGGAATCCTCATTGGGGCACACTACCATGTTGTGTAGAGGCCCCAGTGCCAGTGAGGGCACATCTTTAGACACACACACACAGTCACACAGTGAGGGTGCACCTTAGCGCACACACTTAACACTTGAGAAGAAGCTCCTGCAGGATATGAAAGAAGGGTTCTGTCAGAGTTTGTCTGCCTGAGATGCTGCTGCTGCTACTGTGCTAGTGCTCACTCACTGGAGGGAGCACCTGCTGTATCACCAGCTATTTTATACCTGTTGCCATTTAAAGTGGTGGACCGGGCTGAGCCTGTAGAGGAGGAGACCTCATTGGGACACACTACCATGTTGTGTAGAGGTCCCAATGCCAGTGAGGGCACACCTTAACACACATAGTGTCATCTACCCATGTCATGAGTTTTTCCTGTCAGCAGCCTGAGATGCAGGGTACCAAAATCCAGAATCCAAGTAGGCACTGCACCTACCTTCTTGAAAGCTGGCAGGCTTTGTGGATGCAGCAGGGCCTAGAAGACCTGCAGTTTTACTCCCCTGTGCCCTAACACAGACAGTCACACAATCACCCACGTCACAAGTTGTGCCTGTCAGTAGCCTGAGGTGTAGGGCCCCAAAAGCCAGAAACCCCTGTACCTAGATCTCTGAAACTTGGCAGGATTTGTGGTCTCAGTAGGGGCCACTATCCCTGCAGTTTTCACTCCTCCCTTGCCTTAACACACACACAGTGCCACTCATGTCATGAGATTTGTTTGTCAGCAGCTTGAGGTACAATTTCCCAGAAACCCCTACACCTATCTCCTTGAAACGTGGGAGGTGTCTTGGCCTCAGCAGGGGCTACCATCCCTGCAGTTTTTACTGCACTGTGGCTTAATGCATATATATGACACTTGTTTTACTTTCAATAATTTAAGGTTCTGTTGCCCAGAAACTCCTGCATCTATCTCCTTGAAACTTGGCATTTTTCATGGCCTCAGAAGAGACTACCATCTCTGAAAGGTTCTCCAAATCAAGCAAGAAATGACAAAGTTATAGGCTATTTTGTGCTTCCCCACTATACCCTCTGGGCAAAATGTCAAAACAGCTTTGTAACAGTAAAACTGTTCTGATGAAACAAAACAGAACAGTGGTTGTGAAACTAAATAAAATTTTAAATGAAACACTGTTCCATCACAATGTCAAAACGCAAGTCAAAACGGAATGGTGCCATTTTGAACAGCCCTATCAGGCATGAGGCCCCATCCATAAACCTGATAAAATAATTTCTGCCTAGGTGTTCCAATAAGAAAAAACTTCCCCACTCTTGAGAAATATTTAACTGTAACTGGGTTTATTAATGGGGGAAGAAGAGATGGGATGACCAGCAGATTTAAGAACCCCTTAATTATTGGTAGCCTACCTCAACCCACTATTAACAGTTTAGCACTGTTCATAGGTTCAGAATTCTCTTTCTGTCACACAAATGATGAACAGTGAAGTCAGAAGAACTAATGTAACTCTTAGCCCAAGGTTTTCTTTGCCTCACTACCAGTGGGGTGCCACTCTACCATTGCTGTTGCCACTGGCCCTGCACTGCTGATGGGGAGGTTTTCTGGTTGCAGAGGCAACGCAACTCTTTTAGATTCAAGCTCAGCTCTTTCAGGATCTGGCAGGTACAGGTTACTTCTTGCTAGTACCCTAAGGATTTCAGCTTTTTAGGACCAAGTGGGTAACAAGCTCAGACTGAATCCACTAAAAAGATTTGCATATCATTCGTACTTATCTCTTTATGGTTAGGTGATGAAATGCAATACCAGCCCTCCCAGAATAGCTCCAGTCTGAAGCCTCTCCTCGCTTCTGTGGTGATTCCTGACCGGGGGGGTGTCTCTTCACCTTAGACTGCCACACAAGACATGATGAGCTCTGATGCCTTAGCTACATTTCGGGTGCACCTATAAATTGCTGTCTGGTGACATTGCTACGGCACCATGCTTTAGTGTGGCGCAGTATAGGCTGTTATTATGTCATACGGGCAGTGCATGCTTAGATTTCCCAGCTATGTTGCCATAGAGGCATGCTATATCCAGGGAGCACATTGCTACAGCGACATAGCTGGTGATCACATGTAGACCTGCATGATTGCTACGTCACCATAGCACACTGTACAACAATGTAGTGCATCTCTACATCACCATAGGGTGATGTGTAGATGTGACCTTACTCAAGTTTCTCTTACAGCATCAGACTTCTTATGAACTCAACAATTTTACAAGGCAGGGCCAGTGCAAATAACTCTGAATTTGCTGGCTGCTTATGGTCAAAATGTTAAAAGCAATTAAAACATATTATCACAGTAAAACAAACACAAAAGAGTTTTTCAGTGTCTTGGCCATCTCTACATGTGAAATTAATGCAAAGCAACAAAATCTTTGTTTATTGCTCCCAGTCCCTGTGTTTACACATGTGCCTGGGACTGCAGCACATTGAGTCAGGTCAGAGCAGCCCCAGCTCTACATGCTGTGGAAGGGCTGGCTGGGAAATGAGAGTGCTCCAGCATGGGGCAAGCAAACAGGAGGCCCCTGCACTTAAGCACCCTCATGCCCTAGCCAGCCCCATCTGTGTGCAAAAGGGAGGAAGTATTTACAAGTACTATCCTGCTGTGGAGTTAATTAGTTTACTGCTGCCTAATAGCAGTGCATGACCATATCTACACGAGACGCTGATTGTGCAGTCATTACTGCGCAGTCATTTAGTGCTTGTTTATACAAGTTGAGTGTGAAATTCAAGTGCATCACACTTCCAGTAGCAGCTTACCGCTACACTAGGGGAGGAGTACATCAAGGCCTCAGTGAGCAACTGTTTACGAGGGCACCCAGGAAGAAAACTAGGAGTAATGACCACAAACTCCTTGAAGACTAATTCAGACTCAACATCAGGAAAAACTTCTTCACCGTCTGGGTGTCCAGACTGTGGAATAAGCTCCTTCCAGAGGTGGTTCAATTACCTATCCAGGAAATCTTCAAGAGGAGACTAGACAGTCATCTTGCTGGTGTCACCTGACACCCAGTTATCTTTCCTGATTGGTGCAGGGGGCTGGACCCAATGATCTTCTAAAGTCCCTTCCAGCTTTAAAATCTATGAATCTATGAACCTATGAAAGTGCTGGTGCTCAGCTCCTCCTGGCTCTTCAGTCAAGGAAAGCTGGAGGTTGGGGCCAACACCAGTGCTGGCCCCAGCAGTCTTATGTGGTGGCCTGACCAGCAGCCAGAGTGTTGGTTTGGATGATCCAACTTCCATGGGTGCGTCCCTGTAAGTGGGAACATACATTTCCCCACAGATAAGCAGCAGCAGTACAATATGTGCTGCTGCTGCTTGTCCCCGGAAAACGCCCATTCACGCACACAGTGGCACACAGCGCATTGCCCTGGGAGGGGTAAGAGACCCAGCACACTTATCTGGGGTCCTGATGGTTTCTGAGGGCTGCAGCCATGGCAATCCAGCAGTACAGAGCTTGGCTGGCAACCTAGCTAGCCAGGCTCTGGTTGTCATCTGACACAACATTCACCACCCCGCATTTTTAAGGCATCATTTTTTTTACATCAGGATGTTCTGGTGTCAAAACCGCCCCTGCATTGAAAATTAGCAGTGGAGGGAATGCCTGCATGTGTAGGTGCATATGGGTTTGCAGTGCCACATATTGCACGTCTGCACTCATCTGGATGTGCACCAACTGTGCCAGCGCACACTTGTTAAGCATGCGCTGCACCTGTTTTTGATCCTTTTTTGTGGGGGCTGTCTTAACCTCTGATTGATCTGACTTCATACATCACTCTATCACATGCCATCAAATAATGACATTTTCTATCTAGAAAGGAAAATGAATAAAAATTACCAAGATTAAAAAATGAGATGCACAAATCTAAAATGTTCCCTTGGTGAATTTCACACTTGACTGAAAATTATCTAATGAAAATGGCTGCCTCTGAAAATCCACCCCCAATCTTTGGTTCCTACTTAAGTAACTCCTTATGAAGCATAAAAAAATCGATTAGGGATAAAGCAGGGTTTGAAACCAAAGTATCGTTTATAGTAATAAGAGAGACACTGGCACTTTAAGGTCTGACTTTTACTCACTCTCTTATTACTGGAGTAATTTACAAAAAACACTTAAGTAGTCCCATGATGAAATAAAACATGCACAGAGTCTTACCTCAAAATGTTGTGGACATTAAAATCTGTTTTATTAATTTTATTTTTTCATCCATTTAATTGTACCCATTACATTTTAGAATAAACTTTTAACTTGTGTGAAGTAATTCAAGTACATTTGGAATCCATTGAGCTTTGGTGAATACAGTACCATAAGAGCAAGGACTAGTTTTCTTCTCTCCCACACCCTCTTTCCAGCTTATGCTGGGAGGCAAGAACATAAAAAGACTCAAGGCAATAAATGGTTTTGTTTTTTCTATTACTCTCAGGACAAGATTAAACTTTTAAGATGTTCAGTGCTTTAGAAGCCAAATAATTCACTCTTCTGAGTGTCTCCTGAGAAGGTCATCACAAGTAGAGATAGACAAATAGCAGATTTATTTTCATTCATTGGTAAATTTGAAAACTCAAAGAAAAATTTTCTTTGGGAATCCACCAAGGCTTAATATTCCAAGACAGAATATTGGCTTGGTATTGAATTAAACCCTTCAATTATTTTATTTCTTTAAAAAATATTCAGATTTTTAAAAACAAAAGAAGGAAATGTTTTAAATAAAAATTTGTTTCAATTAACATATATGCTTTATTTGAAAAAAATATATTTTGTCTTTTACAAAAATGTTTATTTGTTTTTCATAACAATCAGTTTAGTGAAATAAACACACTTTTATGAAATATTTTATTATCAGCAAATACGAACTTGTCAAAAGGTTTCATGAAAAACGTTCAGTTCCAATCCTAATATAACAAAGGATTCTGGACTGTTTTTTTCATGGATCTTTTTCAGTTCATTGGATGACATGTTCAGACCTGTCTCTGTCTGCCATTTCTCCTATAAGCAACAACTATTGAGTTCTATTATACTGTTAGATGCCCATCATTTACCGGGTACATTGTTTCCCGTAGCTACATAGCAGGAACAGTAAGTCATGCTGGGAAGAATTGTAGACATCCAAAACACAGAACACAAATGCTCCTGGAATAATAGCCTGCAGGAATATTTAATCAAAAGACAATGCAGCCATTCCAAAAACCTGGTTTTTTCACGTGCCTACTGATGAATGATATAATGATCAACATAATGCATAACAGTGAATAACTCGCTAACCAAGGCTTTGCAATCTAGTTGAGGCTGAAAGGATCAAGTACTGAGGATTCCATCTGTTCATCCTTTTTAGCTTAAAACATCATAGCAAGGTGCCCTAGAGTTTGTTATGAACTTGTGTCCATTTGCACTGGGGGATTGCAATAGTATACCATTGGCCTTAGAAATCTTGCAAGCTCCAAGAGGCTCCAGATGCTGGCTCTGCAGTTAGTCAGTCTATTCACAGATCAGAGCACTCAAGATGACCTTCATCACAAGAGTTTTCTGCAGGGGAACGTAGCCGAGCTAAACACTGGCTTCCATCCTTGTCCTCAAGTCCCTGTAATTAGGATGCCCACTCCCACCCTGTGCAGGGTAGCAGACCAAAAGGATTTAAAGCTTTGTGGTTACAGAAATTTCCTTCAGCTTTTGTAATGGAAGTGTGGGGATAACAACTTCAGGCCCAGTCAATGACTTAAGACTGCCAAAGGATATAAAACTACATGAACATAAAAGCAGAGGTAGTCACCCGATATAATTCTTTTTCATCAACTCTAATTCTCACAAAGTTATCTACAGCTGACTCTTCAGCTCTTAGTTTTGGCAGTTCTGCTTATTGTTTGTCTCTTGCTTTGTGACTTCTTATATCTGAATATCTAATACATCTGCTTTTCTTCAGCATCTCAGCATATGTGGTCATAAATCTCAATAACATATCTCAATAGAATAGATAAAATATGGAGCTATGTGCCTACCAAGCCAGAGCAGAGCCTCCTGTGCCCACTTACGAGCTGTGGTGAAGCTTATGCATCCATACTACATGAGCAGTGGGATTGTAAACTGTGTGAGAGTTGCCTGATTGGAAAGCATCACATCAAATAAGACTCTGCCTCTAGTGAAACAATGGCACACCTGTGCCACCTACAGACTTTTAGGTTCCTGTTTGCTGCTCCTTCTGGCCCTATGAATCTTGTTGTCATTGCTACCCAGTGGCTCAGTTTCAATAGGAGGGTTGGAAAGGGCTGCCACCTATTCAATATCTTCATAGGACAACTGTCTAGGAAAAAGGTGATGTGGGACTGAGTCCCCTTGGGTGGAGGAGGGCTTAGAACCTAGGTCAGATACTCTAAACAATAGGGTGTTGTGGAAAAAATAGGCAGCCTCTTAACCTCCCCCAGCAGGTTGAAAAATGAATATGGGGATGTTGCATTTTATACTAAAGTTAATGCTGCACTTAGTGTTTTGGTTCAAATAAGTGTTTCCCCTCTGGACCCCAAGATGTGGAAGGCACATTATGTGCAGCCTTGAGGTGGACCTTGACGCTCCAAGAAGGACAGGGAGATCTGACACAGGCTGGCATTTCTTACTGGTTAACTGTAGGCATGTCCCTCCTCAGTACCTAAGCAATCCAGAGTTCCCTTTGAAGTCTCAGGGCACTGACAGACATGCAGCTCCCTTCTGTAACTCATGGCACGTTGTAGAAAGTGCCATGAGTTATAGCATTGCCCCCAAGCCAACAAATGTTCACTGTTGGGTTCAGGCAGTTGGGTGACTGAGCTCCAGTTTGAAGTGGCTGCATGTCTGCAGCTGTTTTCCCCTAGTCCTCCGCCCCTTCCCACCAGCTCTGGTACTATCTTTAGAATGGGAGCGGGGAAACGAGAGGAGGAGGCTTGGTTTGGGGTTTGCCCAGCCTGCACTGGAGGGTGGGGTGGGTGGATTGGAGCCCCCTCACCTTGGGAGGGAGGATCCAATCGACCCACTCCACCCTCAAGTGCAGGCAGGGCAAACCCCAAACAGAACTCCCTCACGTCCCTCCCCCCCTCCCATTCTGAAGACAGCACTGGGGACAGGGGTGAGGTGCATCAACCCAACCCTGCTCCCAGCATGCTCTGACAGAAGCTAATGAAGGCATTCTGCTTTGTATCATTTACTGAGGGTTCAGACTGTCTCATGATCAGGCACTTTTAAAGTTCTTTGCGGTCATGTACTTCTCTAAGAGCACAGCTGCAGAGTACGTTCAAGGGGCCAAATGCAACTTCTGTGATCCTTTTGAATTGACTAAGATGGTCCACCACAGGCCAAAAAATACTTAGGCAATGCCTAAATGGGGGGCACGTATGGAAATGATTTAAATATGGACCTTATCTTTACCTCTCATCAGCTATATCAGTATTGTTACTGTGTCAGACATGTTGACTTCACTTACCAAAACCCACTCAGTCTTTTTTTTTTCCTTTTCCACATCTAATAAAAAACCAAATCTTGTGAAAATTTGGACTATTTTGTCATTCAATGGGCATATTTACATGAGATGTTTACTAAAGAGTAAACTAATTAGCTCCACAGTAAACACCTCAGTGTCTACATGTAGGCGGTAGGAAACTAATAAACTCCACAGGAGTGCACATGTAGATGCTGACAGGGCTGGCTGGGACACAAGGGTGCTTCAGTGTGGGGGCTGCTTGCCAGCTAATCCCACACTGGAGCACCTTTATGCCTCAGCCAGGCCATTTGCAGCATGTTGATCCAGGTTGAAGCAGCCCTGGGCTGGCAAGCTGACCCACAGACCCTCTGCCAGCCAGGGCTGTTGTGACCTGGGTCAACATGCTGTGGTCTCAGGCACACACGTAAAAGCAGCTCCTGGGAGCAATAAACTCTGACATGATATGCACCGGAGTTTATATCTGAGCATCACTATACATGTGTAGATGCAGCCGGTATCATGTATCTGAGTTAATGAGGATCATGGTACCACTTTGGTAAAAGTTCAGGGTGTTTGTTTGCAGGATGTTGGCCTGGCCACCTGCCTAATGTAAACTCATGATTGTACATATATAATGCTTTTTGTGTGCATTTGCTGTGTATGACCAATACACCTGGAAATAAGCAGACAACTTCACTAGCCAGGGAACATAAATAAAGCTTCCAGGATTACTCTGCTAAGGTTCTCTGTATAAAGCCACAAAACTAAATAAAATCAACTAAAAAATACTAGGTAATTCCCATAGATTTTCTCTGCTGTAACCAGCTACAAAAGGAATACACAATTCTTTCCTTTTAAACATCACTCTGAGAAGCCACATGGGAGAGGAATTGTTAACCTCTTACACACCTTATCTCATCATTGACCATTAACTTGTCAAAACAGCCAACTTGGAACATGTTAGCATTTCCAGTTTATGCCATCTTGTATCCAACCTACATATCAGCATCAGAGGAAAGTGTAAGAATGGGGTTGTAAGCACATGTAAGGTAATTATCTACCATACATTAGTTCTCATTTACGCTCTTACAGAAATTAGCTTAATGCCAGGAATATAAGATTCAATGCAACAACTTTTAATTGATTAATAATTAAATTAATTACAAATATCAATTAATTATAACATTTCATTAATTAAGTAATAATTAATTATTGATTAATTATACCATTTGATTAATTAGTAATTTAATTAATTGTCGGTCTTTTTATTCTTTATGCACATAAAGATCCAGTCCTTTTTATTATGTATGTTAGTTCATGACCTCAGGGCCTTCCTGCTACGCAACCCAACATCTAACTGTTTTTTCTGAGTGGATACATGGAACTGTCCGCAGTTCCCAGTTCTCACCCTATTTCAATTCATCTCTATAGAGTATAAAGCATATCTGTAGGTCTTTAACATTATTTGGCAAAAATTGTGGGGAGTAGTGATGAGAGGTTCAAAGGAAGGTTTGGGGGGAATAATTTATGTAGTAGCTGTAAGTAAACTGTTACTCAATCCTTTGGGTCCAGCTGTGAGATCATGTTATAAAACATTGAACTGCAGATCCTGGCAAAATACAGCTGTCATTTTGAATTAGTTTCTGAGAAAGAATTTTTCCCCACAGCAGTTTAAAATAGTTTAAAACTTCATTTTCAGTGGAAAACTCAAACAATAAATAAAATGCAGGCTTTCAATTATTAAAGGTTTAAAGCAGCTGTTAGGTCTCAATTCAAAACAGTAGCAAGGATTCACTGCTAGAGTGGATTTAGAATAATTTCAGCCTATAAATAAAAAAAATGGAAACCTGGGAACATTCATTTGCAACAATATTCTCAAATTGCTTGTGAGGTGTTCAACCACCTCCATTACAAACACAACTCAAGCTTCTGCTTCTCACTTAGAAAGCATTCCACAGCTGTCTGTATCTTTACAATAGAAGTGCTTTTAATTTAACTTATGGGGCCTATGAAACTGCTGTGGGACCTGAACCAGCTTCAGTTCTAGTCCTGTGCATTAGGCTCCCTCTACACATGACAGGCATTGTATATAATTGTTAATTATGCACTTACCTGGAGATCAGCTACACATGCAAAGTAGCTATCACAAAATAAAAAGCTGCAACCAGCTATAAACCCATACCTCCAAAAACATGTACTAACTTTATATCTGGTTACCATCCAGCTTTAATTTGCATCCATAGCAGGGCAAATTAAAGCTCTCTGTGGCTGGGAGCCCCATCAGCTGACTAGTACTGCAGAGGTAGACCACGCCCGGTGTAAAACACCTGAGTCCTAGGGATCACAGCCATGCTCCCCAGGGTCCAGGAATTTCACACACACTGGAGCCCTAGGGATCAAGGCTGCCATGATCCCTATAGCTCCAGGCTGCAGGAAACCCTGGGGCAAAGGATTACTGCAGGACAACTCGCCCTCTCTCCCAGAGGTATGGAGAAACCCCTGGGGTTGTAGAATTGCTTTCTGCGCCTCCAGGGTGACTGGATTACTCCTTCAGCCATGGGAGTTTGCTTCTTGCAGGATTGGGCTCCCTCTACATTGGCCTTAAAGTAGGATGGGATCTAATGTAAAATCCCACAATTTTGCCTCTTGCCATTCGTGTATGGTATGGCAGGAGGCACTATTGTGTGAAACATGAATTAGATCCCATTGCAGCTTTAACTGCACATGTAAAGGAGGCCTTAAGAGTAAATCAAAGCTGCCCTATTCAAGCACAGTGCCCTAAGGATCTGCTCACTGTACTGTGCACTAGGGCTAGGTACAGACAATCAAAAAGCCTGAGGCTGAATGGATTCAGTCTTTTGAGGTTAGTCTAAACTGCACAGATCAAATTAAAACAGAAGCAAACTGACATTTACCTTTGATTCACGAAATGCAGTCACATGCTTGCAGTGGCTCAGACCAGAAACCAGGGGGCACTAGAGCACAGCTCTCTGCATGCATGTTCACTTCCACTTCCTGCTGCCCCTGACGTCTCTGGGATTTGCAGTCCAGGGTTACAGCAGCAGGACTCTGAAGGGTTTCTCATCACTTCCTCATCCTGCTTCCAGATGCCTCTGGGATTTGTAGTCCACAATTGCAGCCAGCAGGAAGGCTGAGTGCGGGAATGTAGGAAGGAGTGTTTAACCTCCCTCCCTGGCCCCAGACCTCAGCTGGGGTTAGCCAAAGTGGGTGAGGCAGTTTCCTCCCCCCCCCAATAGACTGAGCTGTATCACTCCTCCACCTCCTTGTTAACCGACTTCACTGCTCCAGCTAGTCACACAGGATGCCCATGCCTGCTATGGGACAGGGAAATCTGGGTGAGGGGGATCCCCTACCCTCCATCAATGCTGACCTCGTGAAGGAACACCTT
>NW_017728918.1:21585261-21588864 GCF_001723895.1 Crocodylus porosus | reverse complement strand
GGGATCCTATGACCCCAGCTGACTTCCTGCCCTTTGGGCAGGGGGCTGGACTCGATGATCTCCCGAGGTCCCCTCCAGCCCTAATGTCTATGAAGTCTATGAAATCTATGAAAAGGGTGGGGCCAGCCCTGCTCTCTGGAGCAGACAGCATGGCCCAGTCTAGGGATGGAAAGTATGCTGGGGAACTGTAATTTAACTTGAACCAGGAAGTGGTCTGGGACAGGAGTTTCATAAACAGGTTTGACCCAAGTCAGTTAAGTCTGTTTCAGCCATTTTGAAACTGGCTTATGTGCACTGAGCTTCTGTTCTGTTACAGATTTAAACCAGTTTCTTAAACCGGTTTGTGTGTAACTTTTGTCCCTAGCCTTTGAGAATGCAGTGCATTTTCTTAAAGCTATCCAGCTCCTTTGGCTAGTGCAGGGTGCACACAGTGAAGCTATCATAGATTCATAGATGTTTGGGTCAGAAGGGAGCTCAGGTGATCATCGAGTCCAACCCCTTGCCCTGGGCAAGAAAGAGTGCTGGGGTCAGATGACCCCAGCCAGGTGCACGTCTAGCCTCCTCTTAAAGACCCCCAAAGTAAGGCAGAGCACCACCTCCCTTAGAAGCCTATTCCAGATTTTGGCAAGCCTTACCATAAAGAAGTTCTTCCTGATATCAAACCTAAATCTGCTCTCCATCAATTTGTGGCTGTTGTTCCTAGTTACTCCAAGGGGTGCCCTGGTGAACAAAGCATCTCCTATTCCTTGCTGTCCTCTCTCCCCTCGATGAATTTGTAGGCGGGCACATGCATCTTTGCATGTTTGTTTGCATTCTAAGGGGTACTGCAGAGTAACAGTCAGGGCACATGAGGAGTACAGGGACTTCAACTGTGGCTGGTATAGCACATGTAGGATTGTAAGGAATTGCCAATTATCTGATTTAAAATTAGTCCTTTCTTTCTTCTTGGTTCTACACCTTCTTCTATTCTGTCTGTAACCTTCTTGTCGCTCTACTCTTGATCTCTATGCTGAATACCTGCACATTCAGTAAAGCTACCAGAAATAATGCCCATGTAATTATTGTTGTTTCTTTGATGCTGGTACCCCCAGGCTTCTGTCCATGTTCCATTTGTGGTATGAAGTTGCAAGCTCTTTGGGATACAAAGTATGTTTTTTCTTTAATGACATTTTACATGTTGTAAAATGCCAAATGCATCCATACATATGAAAAACTAATACATTGTCATGATTACAGGACCCTTTGGCCAAACTTGACATTTTATCTAACCTTCCAACCTTTTTTTCCTCAAGTTCAATTTGCAAGTTCAGCAGGGAATGTCATTATTGAAAAATGACTGTTGCTCAAAAAAGCCAACATATGAGTATGGAAAATAAGAAACCTTTTCAGTTTT
This sequence comes from Crocodylus porosus, assembly GCF_001723895.1. Taxonomy (NCBI): domain Eukaryota; kingdom Metazoa; phylum Chordata; order Crocodylia; family Crocodylidae; genus Crocodylus; species Crocodylus porosus. The sequence goes on along the minus strand of NW_017728918.1, from coordinate 21,587,471 downwards.
CTCCAAAGCACCCTTGTAAATTTACCTGAACTCTGATGAGAAAAAGACAGCAGTGTTCAAGAAGACAGAAGCAGTTTGAGTTGCAAGGAGCATCTATTCTCTGAAAATGAGATAGAAAGCAATTTATTTATTCCATCAATTCTGCAGGTCCAAAATATTATTTGATTTGGCAAATACCTATATGCCTGCTAAAAGCCCTGTAAAGAGGATAATTTAGCACTAACTTAGATTTAAAAACATTAAGATTTCAGAAATGTCAGCATTGTGTGATTGAGATTAAAGTAAGGATTGTTTGAAAGAAATAGCTAGTGTCAAACAGCTGGCATGGAGAGACAAGTAGTGTGCAAGTGTTTGTACAGTTTGCTCTTTGTAACTTTTTGTCTTCTTCCCTGGGGTTGAAAGTGAATGGTATCCTCTGTGTCCATTTACAAGAGCTAACATATAATTATCCCTAAATTCAGAGTGGCTGACAAGTAGTCAAGCTATCTTCAGTACAAAAATAGCTCATGTTCTCAGGGTGAATGGACTGGAGAAAAAGTGATGTTAAACTAGGTCACAAGAAGAGGGTATGTATGTGGGGCTAGATTTTTATAAAAAAAGCTCCAAGTGGTCAGTAGTCTCTACAATTTGTAAGGGATTTTCAAAAGCACTTAAGGCCACAGTAACTGGGAAAATTTGTACCAATGGAAAAACTCTAGCCACTTATTTGGATGTCTAAGTGAGCTCTTTGGTAAATTCTATCTATTCTGGTTAACAATTATTGAATATATTACTGAAGTCTATTTACTTAATATATTATGGGAACTAATGAAGTTGGATATTTCTCACTTTAAAACAATGATAGGAGCATGACAACCTCAAACTTCATTTATGCAATACATCCTTACAATGAAAAAAAGTATCATGGGGCTACAGACCCAGATATGGAGATTTGTTGGTTTTCTTACACCTAAAATTATCAGTTGAGAGAGTGTGGGAGATACTCACTATAGCTCTGCTACTGGTACTATAGGTCCCACCATCTCACCCTACTTGCTAGACAAGATTAATTCCACTGTTATTATATGCCCTTGCAATCATTGCTGTAAAGCAGTTACAGGCTCAGCTATGACTATGTAGGTGACCAGTCTGTGGGGAGCAATGAATCAACAGAATCCATGTTTATCAACCTTTGTTGTGTTCACTTTTTAGACTATGTTGATGTCTCACCATGACTCCTACCTTCTCTTCCCCTCCCAGCAAAACATCTCCTTTGAGACCGTGCAAACAGTATGTAACAGGCTTCACCTGGGATAACAATCAGAAAGGGGAGATGGGTTTGCAGGTGGGTAGCGGATGACTTCTGAATTGGCAGGATGGGATTTGATTGGAGGAGTGGGCATCATGCTGTTATGTAAAATACTATCTGCAGTACTGTGGGGTGGACGAGTAGGTCAAGCCTGTAAAGACTCATAAGGCATAAAATAGGAATTACATACTGAATTCATTTCACTTTGTTCTCTCTCTCTATTCTTTGATCCCCTTAAGTCTATAAGAAAGAGAAAGAACCAAAGAAAGGGAGCAAGCACCAGTGCCTGTTATACAGACCTACTGAAACTAGGTAGCAATCCAGAAACAGCCCTTGTAAAGAGTTCCTTTGTGATTTGGAAAGCTCCCAGTACCCATGGATTTCAGCGAGTTGAACCTCATTTTCATTCAGGAAGAGAACGAGCCTCACTTCTGTCTTTCAAGGGGATTGGTCAGATGGAAATTACTTGACTCAGAAACTTGATAAGTTTGAAATTTCCTACACAGCATCCCTGCTTAGGGAAGGAGCTGGATCAGTCTGAACAATTTTAACAATATGAAGGAACTGCTTCAAGGTTTCTCCTTACAGTTTTACAAGGTGTTTGCAAAATTGAGGGAGAAAATGAATATATGTATGTATGTATATATAACATCTATGTGTATAGCATATATAATGTGTGTGTATATATATATATATGTATATAACATATATAGAGATAACATAGAAGTATAACTGTAACTATATATATATATATATAGAAACATATATGCCCATATCTGAGGCTTAAGCTGATTGCTACAAAGATCTGGTTGGATTAGAATGTACCAATTTTTAAAGTGTCTTTACCTTCATAACTGCTGCTACTTAAGAAATTTTTATGAATGTCCTGTTTCTTTCTGCACTATTATAACCAAATGATAGA
>NW_017728918.1:21583260-21585161 GCF_001723895.1 Crocodylus porosus | reverse complement strand
TGTGTGTGTATATATATATATATGTATATAACATATATAGAGATAACATAGAAGTATAACTGTAACTATATATATATATATATATAGTGTTATATGCCCCAGTAGGAATTAATGTTAGCATCTCTCTTGAAAGATCAGATTGTGTATAATTTTCATTTTTAAAGTGTCTTTACCTTCATAACTGCTGCTACTTAAGAAATTTTTATGAATGTCCTGTTTCTTTCTGCACTATTATAACCAAATGATAGAAATATACTTTGCAAGAAAAGGCAAGTGCCTAGCACTTACAAAATGCCTTGAATATGAAAAGTATTAACATCATAAACCAATCGCTTGTAGTCAAATAAAGCAAGACACATTCATACTATCTCTTTAAATTACATTCTTGAAAGCATGGTGGCTTCATTCTAAGTTCCTGCATCATAACCCCACACCTTTTTTTATAGTTTAAATGGGTAGTCATGTTTATTTGTTAAGAAGCATATCCTATCCATTTTCTGAAACCAACACAATAATGTCTGAATTTGTGCTTTATCACAAATACATATATGTGCTTTATGTTTTATCTCCGATTGCTTGTTATGCTATATTTGCAGGTTTGGGTGTATTTATGGACTTAGGCAACAGATATGCATAAATATTAGCATTAGTAACCCAATATTAAAATAAATCTGTGTGTCTGAAAATCTGAAATTCAGGTTTTTCTCCACATCCCATTTCCAGAATTCCAGTTAATTCTGTGTTTCATGTGGCACTAAAAGATATGAGATTAGAAATATTTTTCTCACTTAGAATTTTAGCTCATAGATAAAATTTCACTAAAGTCAGAGTTTAGCTTCATTAAGGAGTTTGCAGGCAGGCCCCTAAAGTTATTAGAGCATCTCTGTAATTATCAGCTGATGAAATCCTTCCCTGAATTCTTTTTACAAAACATACGTATGTTCTGCTTTTGCCATGAATATAAACCTATTTTCTTTGGAAGAAAAACCTGTGGAGACATGATCCCTTCCCCAAGGAGTTTAGACTTTGAAAATGGAGGACGGTTCAAGATATTTAGAAATTACTGACTTATTTTTGCTTCAGTAGGAGTTAGATCAGACACCAGTCAGCTTCTTTTTTCTGGACAATTTCTCATCATAACATTTTGCAGATAAAAATTGTGCTTCTGTATAATGCAATCATACTTGGTTCTTCTTTAATGATATGGTTTTATTCTTTTGATTGAAAAGTAAAATCTTCAAAAAAAAACCCTGGCAATAAAGATTGTAATTGAGCATGTGTATTTCATAATATACTTTGTATTACATTTTGTATTCTGAGTCAGGCATTATTCTTTTTCAGTCGTTTAACACACACTGTCTACAGTGATATTCAGGGTTGATCTTGAGGTCATCTTCAATAAGGCAAAACCAGGTGAGCCACTCTTCCCTGTCTGCATCACACTTTGTAACCTGAACCAAGTTGTGCACATTGTGTTTCTTATTCTTGAACATGACGCTAACCTCATTATTCTTATCAGCAGTCCTTCAATTCAAGGATGATCTATACTATGGCTCACTGATGGGTCTTGAAGTGACTTAAGGGTCCAATCCTTGAGCCACAGATCCATCCACAGAAATTGCAGCTTTTTGCATAGGGAGGAGTGGTTCATAGGCTAGGATCTCTTTCCTTTTCCTTCCTGCACTCTCTTCTCCACTTCAAGGATAAAATACTTTACCTTGAAGTGGGATGGAACTAGGTTCTGTAACTATCTTATAGTTTTTAGCAAAGACTTTATATTATTTTCCCTTTTCTGTATAACTGCCGCGCGGCACTCTCACATTTATGTAACCTTGAAGTCGACTGTTAATCAAAATGAATGCTTTGTACTTTTCTCCACTGGCATTAAGCTACACATGTGC
>NW_017728918.1:21569786-21582480 GCF_001723895.1 Crocodylus porosus | reverse complement strand
CCCTATAGATTAAGAGACACTAACTACTTACTCTAAGTCGTCTACTTGTGCCAACTCGGCGAACCTCGAGGGCGGCTAAGAGCTACCTCAATTCCACCCCACAAGCCGTGCGCTCCCACGACTCCACAAAGCCCGCGGCTCCCCTAAGTGGTGCCGGAGCTGCTAGCCCGGCATTTCGCCACAGGTTCATGTTATAACACCATTGGAATCAGTTAGCAGCCAAATCCTTCCAGCTCATGAGGTGATCCCATGCTAAAGTCCAAGGGGTGCATGCTGAGCTGGAGTGTAGTTAAGCCAGGAAGCGAGAAGCTAGGAGATCCACCTGGTGAACTGATCATAGATCCAACTGAGTCAGAGACCACAAGATCAGGAGGCTTGCAAGGAAATCAAACCCTTCAGGTATCTAAAGGGTCAAGCCAAACTCAGGCTCTGTGGGCAAACTAAGTTGGTATCTGGAGGGTCTGTCAGGAAGCCAGTAGCAGCACAACCCAAGGGTACAGCAGCCTGGGTACAGAGTTAAACTTTTTTGCCAAGACATTTTCTCTTGTGAGTCAGGGGTTTATATTGAAAGGGTTGCAGAGTCATCTGACCTGGGCTGATCACTCAAGTGGCAGGAAATGGGTGTGTGGCTAGCCCCATTAAAGGGCTTTGGCCACCAATGTCTGCCCAGCATTCTGTTGGAGAGGTGACAGACTGGGATGAGCAGCCATGCCATGCAGGCTAGGCCTCTAGGTTCAGTGTTGCATCCTGATAATGTGTTTCCTTCTTCTGCTGAGATAAGGTTTCATAGTTTCGTAGTTTCTAGGGTCGGAAGTGACCTGAGCAGATCATCAAGTCCGACCCCCTGCCAAGGCAGGAAAGACTACTGGGGTCAAACGACCCCAGCAAGGTGTTCGTCCAGCCTCCTCTTAAAGACCCCCAGGGTAGGAGCCAACACCACTTCTCTTGGAAGTTGGTTCCAGACCCTAGCCGACCTGACCGTGAAGTAGCACCTCCTGATACCTAACCTAAGTCTACCCTCTGCCAGCTTGTGACTGTTATTGCTGGTCACTCCTGGCAGTGCTCGGAGGAACAAGGACTCCCCCAGTGCCTGCTAGTCCCCTCCGACTAGTTTGTAACAGGCCACTAGATCCCCCTCAGCCTTCTCTTGTGGAGGCTGAACAGGTTCAGGTCCTGTAGCTTCTCCTCGTACGGCCTGCCCTGCTGCCCCCTGATCATGTGAGTGGCCTCCTCTGGACCCTCTCCATGTTGTCCACATTCCTCCTGATGTGTGGCACCCAGAACTGGACGCAGTACTCCAGCTGTGGCCTGACCAGTGTCACACAGAGAGGGAGGATCACCTCCTCAGACCTGCTTGAGATGCATCTGGGGATGCATGACAAGGTGCGGTTTGCCTTCCTGACTGCATCCCCACACTGCCGGCCCATGTTCATCTTGGCATCAATCATAATTCCAAGATCCTTTCCTGCCTCTCCACTGATGAGAAGGGAATTCCCCAGCCTGTAGGGTATGGTGCTGGTTCTTTCTTCCCAGGTGCAGCACCTTGTGCTTGTCAGTGTCAAAATCCATCCAGTTCTCATCCGCCCACCCCTGTAACCTGTCAAGGTCCAATTGCAGCTATTCCTCCTTTCTAGTATGTCCACATCCCCCCACATCTTAGTGTCATCAGCAAATTTGAACAGAGTACTTTTTACCCCCTCATGCAAGTCACTGATGAAGTTGTTGAACAGCGCGGGCCTGAGGACCGAGCCCTGGGGGACCCCACTGCCCACATCCCTCCAGGTCGAAACTTTAGCAAGGCTTTTGATATGGCTTAATATAGTCTAAGTTTAATATGTAACTTCACCCTTAGAATGTCCATTGAAGAAACAAATAAAAAAACCCTGTGGTTTCGCAACTAAGACTTCAGAAGTCAGGGATTACTCGTTTTGATTTTGTATGTGTAATACAACTCAGCAAAGAAGAAGCAGGCAAGAGTCAGTGGGGGCATAGATACAAGAGGCCAGCTGTGCAGTTGCTACTTGCTAAAGCAAGTACTAAATGACTGCACAGTGACCACTGGTACTGCACTGTCCCTGTGCCACATGGGTAATTTCTAACCCTACTGCGCAGTAGTAATGAGCTATTCCTTGCTAGTGTTCACTACTGGTAGCTTCATGATTCATGCCCACTGATGCTATATTGCCATAGCAATGGGTTATCTTGCCAGAGGTCACTGCTACAGCAACATAGCAACTCATGTAGACGTGCTCAATATGCACTAAGCATTTCTAAAGTACACCCATGTGGGATAGGTGTGATTTATCCTCCTGCTATTTCTACCATGTCAAATCTTAATACATGAAAACAGAATAAGAATTTTGTACGTAGGCTAGGCAGTGAAAAGCCATAAATGGAAGAAAGAGGTGAACTTCAAAGAAATGGTTTTCAAAACAAAATTAAAACTATTTATGTATAAAATGAAATAATGGGGCCCTTCTAGACACCCATGTCTTATTGTTGAGAAGTCATTGCAACAAAACAAATTGGTAGCTGATACTTGAAGTGTCATTCACTCATAGTGACAAGGCCCACTCAAAATAATTACATTAAACTATTAGCAACTGAAAAGTTTACCATGGCTGAGGGGGAAAAAAAGAAAAGAAAAAAAGAACATGACAATTTACTTCTTTCCAGATGCAATATATAATGATGAGAGAAGACAGACACGGGCAATTTCATTTTCATACTAAATCCTGTCTTATTAAAAAATAAACACAGACCATTGCCATCATCACTTTCCACAGCTACAGCAGCATGACTGTCCTTTCTGGCCTTTTCCAGGCACTGTTTTCCACTTATTATTACTAATAGCACGTGGACTGTATGCAGTGACTGACACAAAGAGCCTCGATTACAAGGAGGTCAAATGACAAATTCCAGATCAATGTATTGCTTTCTTGTCCTAAATTAGAGTTTGTAAATTCTTCAGGGCAGGGCTCGTCTCTTACTATTTGTGAGCATGAAGGAACCCTGCTTTTGAGAGGAGCCCATGGACATTAGTATAATGCAAATATTGAAAACTAATTAGGCATAAATGTCATGGAGAAGTACAAAAGCATATTATGGAGGGGGAGGAGGACTGATCACATTCCTCTAGCTATCCTCACTTCACTAAATCCTGGTAGAGAAGCATGGGGAATAAATGGCTCCAAAATTATTATAATAGACAGTTTCTTAAGATTAGGATAGAATTTGGATTGTGCACAGGCTGTGAGGCAGAAGAGTGACGGCCAGTCCTTGTGGATGCAGTGCTTTTGAAGGTGGTTGTTACAAACAACCTAGTCTACATTGCTGCCTTTCCAGTGCTGCTCATTTTTATTGGCTTGTTATTTTTTTTTGCAATATGAACCATAGAATGATATAATCATAGAAAGTTAGAGTTGGAAGGGACCTCAGAAGGGCATCTAATCCAGCTGTCTGCTCAAAGCAGGTCCAGCCCCAACTAGGTCATTCCAGCCAAGCTTTTTCTAATATCTAACCTAAACTTCCCTTGCTGACACTTGAGACCATTCCTCCTTGTTCTATCATCTGCCACCATGGAGAACAGTCCAGCTGCATCTTCTTTTGAGCCCTGCTTCAGGAACTCGAAGGCTCCAATTAAATCCTCCTTCAGTCTTCTCTTCTCTAGACTAAATTAACCCAGTTGCCTCAACCTCTCCTCATAAGTCATGTGTCCCAGGCCCATAACCATTTTTGATACCCTCTGCTGGATTCTCTCCAATCTGTCCACATCCTTTCTGTAGCGGGGCCCAAAACTGGACACAGTACTCCAGATGTGGCCTCACCAGTGCTGAACAGAGAGGGATAATCACTTCCCTTGATCTGCTGGCAACACTCCTATCAATGCAGCCCAGTATGCTGTTAGCCTTCTTGGCAACAAGGGCACACTGTTGGCTCATATTCAGCTTATATTGTCCACTGGAACATCCTGGTCCTTTTCTGCAGAGCTGCTGCCCAGCCAGTCAGCCCCCAGCCTGTACAGGTGCATGGGATTGTTCCATCCTAAGTGCAGGACTTTGCCCTTGCCCTTGTTGAACCTCATGAGATTTATTTTGACCCAGTCCTCCAATTTGTCTAGGTCACTCTGAATCCTAGCCCTACCTTCCAATGTATCTACTACAGTCTCCAGCTAGGTGTCATCTGTAAACTTGCTGAGGGTGCACTCTATGCCATCTTCCAGGTCACTGATAAAGATGTTGAACAAAACCAGCCCGTGGACCAGTCCCTGGGGCACTCCACTTGAAAACAGCTGCCAACTAGACATTGAGCCATTGATTCCTACCCTCTGAGCTCAGTGCTCCAGCCAGTTTTCTATCCACGTGACAGTCCATTCATCCAGCCCGTACTCCCTTTCTTGTCTGCAAGAATGGTGCGGGAGACCGTATCAAAAGCCTTGCTAAAATTAAGGTACATCACATCCAGCCATCTCCCCGATGAACAGGCCTTGCCATTTTTTAGTCTGATTAATGACAATTTTAAAACTTTTATATTAGAATCATAGAATCAAAGGACCAGAAGAGACCTGTAAGATCATCAAGTCCAGTCTCTTGCCATGGGCAGGAAGTTACTTGGCTCATATGAGCACAACAAGGTGCTTGTCCAGTCTCATCTTGAACACCTCCAAGGATGGTGACTGCACCACCTCTTCTGGGAGTGTGTTCCAGATTCTGGTGATACAGAGAAAAAGTGTTTTCTTATGTCCAGCCTGAACTTACCCTTTCTTAGCTTATGCCCATTGGTCCTTGTCCTCCACTGAGGTGCCTTCATGAAGAGTTGCTCACCTAGATCTTGATGCTCACCTCGACATACTTGTAGGCAATTATTAAGTCACCTCTTAGTCTTCTCTTACTCAGACTAAACAGGCCCAGTTCCCAGAGTCTCTCCTCATACAGCCTATCCTCCATGCCCTTAATCACACAGGTGGCCCTTCTTTGACCCTCTCAAGCTTATTCACATCCTTTTTGAAGTGTGGTGCCCAGAACTGGACACAGTACTCCTTCTATGGCCTCACCAATGCCAAAAGTGAGGAAGGAGCATCTCCCTGGATCTGTTGGCAGTACGTTCACTGATGCAATGCACACCAGAGTTCTATTTGCCCTTCTGGCCACTGTTGCCTCATATTCATCGTTCAGTCGATTGTGACCCCCAGGTTTCACTCAGCTACTGTGCCAGCCAGTGGATCACCAGCCATCATGTAGTTAAGTCAGGTGTTATTTTATAATAGAAACCTAAACCCAACTCATCTACAGTACTGCCTCTATAATGAAATGAAGGCAAATAACATTGACTCATTGGCAGGTTCCCACATGCAGAGGCAGGTGGTTTGTGGTGCCACAAACTGCTTTGTAGTGTCACAAACCATGTGTGGGGAACGTGAAAACATGTGCTGTGCTGCAAATTTGCAGCGTGGTGGCAAAATTTGCTATCAGGAAATCCCAGTAGCCAAAAAAAAAAAAAAAAAACCCCAAGCAAAAAAAACAGCACAAAGCACATCAGTAGCATGTGCTGGAACAAATAGAGGGCTGGTTATCCAGAGCAATGCTCTGGCTGCCAGCCAGGCTCCATGCTGCTGGGTGTGCACCCCTGCTGCACTGGGACATCAGACACCAGGTAATACTGCGGGGGCCAGCACAGGTGCTAGTCCAACCTTCTTTACCCCTCCCCAGAACAATTTGCTGTGTGTCAAAGTGCACATGCAGGGGTGTGCTATAGGACACCAAGCAGAATCACAAATTTGTCCTGCTGCTATTTGTACCTCTACAAGTGCGCACCCCTGCACATAGGGACCAGTCCGTTAGGCCCAATGAAAAGGGTCATAAAAGAGTCCCAGTTCAACTCTCATTTAATACAATGAGTCTTTAAATTGACTCTAAGGGCAGTTGGATGGGCTTCCAAACAAAGAATACTTCAGTAGTGGCCATCAGTTGAATGGAGTATTAACAAAGCCAAATATTAGCAGCAAGCAGGGTATCAATGATTGGAAGAGAGAGAAACCCCTTCAGTACAGAACTGAGATAATCCTCAAATGACTAACAACTGCTATAATTCCATGTCTACACTCCAAGTAGAAGAGGTGCAATTTAGCCCATTTTCTTTGAGTTCTACTGAGCTGTGCCAATTATACCCACTGGGAATCTCAGCAAAAAAGTCAACCTTTTCCAGAAAAACTGTTGACTTAAAATGGTGATTGGAGTGTTCTTCCCCCTCTGAAGCCTTCAGCAATGCTGCTTAAGATGATACCTAAAACTGCAAACTTCTCTGCTGAGATCTAATGAACGAGTCCAACGTGCTACTCTCCATACATGGTCAGACTCTTTCTGTGATGACAATAGGAATACTGTGCAGGCGAAGAAAGGCTAGCCATGTGAATCCAAGCGCAGAATTGTGCATTCAGAGAGCAAACTGACACGAGTTATTTTCCCCTAAAAGGTAAGCATATGTTTTTGGTGGTGGTTTGGTTTGGTTTGGAAGTTTTTGCGGGGAGATGGAGTTGTTTATTTGTTTTTGTTTTTTTGTGATGATCACTAATGTAGAGAACAAGTTTTCTGAGATCTGTGACTCCCTATAAAAATTATAATAATACAAAAAATCAAAACTATGTTGGACTGGCCAGAAATACTCTTAAGTCAAAATCAGGATGTACTATATGTTACACAGTGGCTAAATGCAACAAAGTCCAGTAGAAGCATGTTCCTGGCAGGTGTACTGTAAAACTTATGAAGCTCAAGTAAATTCATTTGAGGAAAGGAATGTTACTATTTAAAGGTTAGGGCAAATAGCCAAGGGTTAACTGTCAGGCTGTTAAAGATAAGGTATTGTATAACCTATACTATTGTGGGTATAAATGTCTGAGTAGTTGACACAATGCAAAACCTTTTTTGACAGCAATTCCTGAAAGGCAGGGGGAAAAAACCCCAGAATGTTACCGTGACATTCACTATGGCATAAGGTCATGTCACATTAATTGTACCTTTCAAGCTGACACAATGTATCATGATGACGATGGTGTGTAGTAAGGGTCATCATTTCAGTGCCAAATGTCTGACCATAATTCTAAGAAACTATACTATAGCAAGGCTTTGTAAATCTGCAATTAAACAAAAATCTGCTTCTAAAAATATCAGAAATACGTTCAGAGGAAAATGAGCTTGATACCGGAGCTGTGTAATATCTTGTAGTAAAGGCCATCACCATGCAAATCACGGAGTGCAGTTTATTACATTCCCCTCCCCCCTTTCTTCCCCCCAAATACAAAACAGAATTTAATGGGGGAAGGCCTTAGCTTGTATGAAGCACTATAGCATAAATAACCCCACTGAAGTCATGCTGATTTAAACTAGCTGAAATCTCCTCCTACTACAAAGATACTGTTATTTTTATCTTCATAACATGGAAAGAGGAGAAAGAGATAACATTCTGTGGTAGATTACATGCCTATATGAACAAAAAAATAGAATAGCCATAGCTCTAGAGATGAAGAAATGGAGGGAAAAGATTGAAGTGGAAGCTAGAGACATAAATGTTTGGAGATTATTTTTTTCCTATACCCAGTACCTGTAATTGGAACTAAGTAAAAAAAAAATTCAGTAATATTTTGTAAGATTCTTATTTTAATTTCTGACTATTGCTTTGGGTTTTTGACACACTTTTTAAGTGAAACCTTTGGCATTCAGTGAAAAATTTTAGTTTTCAAATAAAGCAATTTTTTTAAGTGTTCTCAAGTTTTTTATGTTCATATTTAAAAGAAGAGGACATTTCTGAACATTTTATAATGTGAAAGTTTTCATAGATTCATAGACATTACAGCTGAAAGGGACTTCACAAGATCATCGGGTCTAGCCCCCTGCCCAAGGGGCAGGAAGACTGCTCGGGTCAAATGATCCCAGCAAGATAAGCATCCACGTGTGTTTTAAAGGTAGGTGCTTGCGCCACTTCTGGGAAGACTGTATTCCAGACTCTGGGGACTCAGACAGTAAAGAAGTTTTTTCTTATGTTCAGGCTAAAACAACCTTCCTAGAGTTTGTGAATGTTAGACCTTGTGTTTCTTTGGGGTGCCCTGGTGAACAGACATTCTCCCAGTTCCTGGTACACACCCCTAATATACTTACAGTCTGCCACCAAGTCCTCCCTGAGCCTTCACTTTTCCAGACTGAAGAGTCCCAAGTCTCTCAGCCTTTCCTCATAAGACTTGTTCTCGTGTCCTCTGATCATACACATGGCTCTCCTCTGGACTCTCTCAAGCTTCTCTGCATCTTTCCTAAAGTGCAAAATGCAGTACTGGATGCAGTACTCCAGCTGCAGCCTCGCCAAGGCTGAGTGCAGTGGGAGAATGACTTTGTGGGTCTTGCTTGAGTTGTATTGATAGATACGAGCCAGAGTTTTGTTTTCTTTGCCAGCTGTAGCATTGCATTGGTGGCTCAAGTTCATCTTTTGGTTAATTATGACCCCCAAGTCCCTTTCAGTCTTGGTGCTAGTGAGTGTAGCACTGCCGAGCCTACAAGTATGATGTGGATTTTTTTCCTGAGGTGGAGCACCTTGCATTTCTCAGTGTTAAATCCCATCAAGTTTTGATCCACCCACCTTACAAGCCTGTCCAGGTCGGCCTAAATCATCAGCCTATATTCTATTGTGACCACACTTCCCCATAGTTTGGTGTCATCAGTGAATTTAGTCAGTTCACTTTTGATACCTGAATTCAGATAATTTATAAATATGTTAAAAAGTACTAGTCCAAGAACAGAGCCCTGGGGGATGCCACTGGTCAGCATGCACCATGTTGATACAGTTCCCTCAGTTATCACTCTCTAGGTCCGATCACGGAGCCAGTTTCCAAGCCATCAGACTGTGAGGATGTCAAGGCTGCAGTTACCCAGTTTAACCATGAGGACTTCATGGGAGACCGAGTCAAAGGCTTTTTTGAAGGTCAAGTAGCTGATATCATCCTCTTCTCCTTTGTCTAGTTGATGCATCACCTGGTCATAGAAGGAAATTATGTTGGTAAGGCAAAACTTACCCACAATGAAGCTATGTTGGCTATCCTTCAGAATGTTGCATTCCATTAGCCTATTGTTAATGTTTTTTCTGATGATTTCTTCCAATATCTTTCCAGGGATTGAGGTCAAGCTAATTGGCCTGTCATTCCCTGGTTCTTCCTTCCTCCCTTTCTTGAAGATGGGTACCACATTGGCCCTCGTCCAATCCTCAGAAACCTCACCTGAGCACCATGAGTTCTCAAATATCCTTGCCAATGGCTGCACTATGATATCCTCCATTTCTTTTAGTACTCTTGGGTGCATTCCATCCAGACTGGCTGATTTATGGGTGTTAGGCCTCACGAGTCCTTTGCCAGTGATGTATTTGCCCATACCCTGGCAATTCTGCATCTTGTTAGGGCAGGGTGATCCCCTTGGGCTGATGGAAGACCAACGCAAAGTAATCATTAAGGAGATTAGTTTTTTCCTGGGTGTCATTTGTCAGATGACCCATTTGGTTTAGCAAGGGTCCAATGTTACCCTTGTTTTTCTTCAACTACCCACATATCTGAAAAAGGATGTTTTGCTGTCCTTGATTCCCATGGACAATTTGAGTTCAGTTTTGGCCTTGAATTTCCTAGTTTGCTCCCTACAGCTGCAGGCCAGTGTGGAATAATCCTCTTTGGTGATGTTACCTGACTTGCAATACTTGTAGGCTTTTCTTGTCAGAAACAGGAAGTCCATGAGTCCCTTATTTAGCCACAGGGGTCATTCAGCCCTTTTGCTACCTTTTCTATGGGCTGGGATGGACTTACCTTGTCATGAGTGACTGGTGCCTCCTGAATCTGGGGGAAGGCACATGCAGAAGCCACTGATGGCGGTGGCCCTGTCAGGGAGGGCACCAGCCCTACTGACAGTATCAGTGTTGGCCATCAGGGAGGCACCATCCCCACTGGGGGGGCACATGCACCCCCGTGCACCCCGCCGGTCACCTATGTCCCTTGTGCTTCAAGGATCGCGTCCTTAAGGAGTGGTCACTCATTTTAGACTCCCCTCGCTGTTAGATTCTGGTTTCTCAGGGCCTCGGCAACCAGCCTTCTGAGCTTGTGAAAGTTGGCTTTCCTAAAATCAAGGATTTCTGCATTTCTGTCTGATTTGCCAGCTTTGTGATAGATAGAGAAAGTGATCAACTCATGATCACCGTCTCCCAGATTCCCTTTGACTCTCAGGTCACTCACTAGATCATCTCTTTTGGCCAGTACCAGGTCAAGGAGCACCTTGCCTCTTTTTGGCCCGTAGACTTCTTCAGACAAGTAGAGTTTGTCAGTGCAGGTGAAAAAGCTATGTGACTGATCAGATTTGGCAGAAAATGCCAGAGTAGTTGAAGTTGCCCATGACAACCTTGCACCGAGAGCATGAAGCCTCTTCCAGTTCCCTTTCGAATGCATGGTCAAGATCTTCCTATTGATTAGGGGATCTTAGTATATGCCTGCCAACATATCCCCTTCAACACATTCCCCCTGTAATCTGACCCAGAGGGTCTTGAGTCACCTTTCTTGGGTGCCAAACTCCACTTGTAGGGAACCGCACTCCACTTGTAGGGAAGGCCTTCACATAGAGAGCTACATCCCCACCCTCTCTAGCAGCACAATCTCCCCCATACAAGGTATAGCCATCATAAGGATCTTTAAGTCATCTGTAAGGATTTTTGTAGGTGATATCTTTAATAGGATGAACTGCATGGTTAGGTTAGACTTAGGCAAGCTTTTGGTTACCATAATAGACTGTCTCAGGTCTCTGGTAGAGAACCAGCAGGAAGGTACTGTGGTACCCAAAAGCTTGTCTATTCCACCATGCAGTTGGTCTAGTAAAAGAGATCACTCACAAAAATTCTTGCCTCTTGAATATTCCCTAGACCATTACAGCTACAATAACACTTCAAAATCACTATTTTATCATAAAAGTTAAAATATTTTTTTTCTAGAACAGAAATGTTTTTGTGGCTTTCATTTATCAGCCAGAGGAGTCAGTTTCTCACACACACAGGCTGCATCCAGATGAATGCAGACATTTGGCTCCCCAGCACAGGTAGTAGTGATACAACTTGTGCCACTGCTACTTGTCCCCACACAATGCCTATGCCATGCCCACTCTAGTGCAAAAAAGATTATGCTGGCTGGGGTGGGTAAGGCTGGAGTCACTACTGTGGTGGCCCCACCAGCCTTAGCCAGCAGGATCCTAGGGGCCAGGAAAGCTGCAGCTGCAGGCACTCCTGCAGTGAGAAACATGGGCAGCAGCCAGAGCATGGTTCCAGCTGGCCAGGCTCCAGTTTTGGGCAACGTGCGCTGCCACTACATGTGCCACCCTGCTTTTCTTCCATGCAGTTTTTTTGGTAAAGCTACAGTGTAACCTGGGGAGAGGTCAATTAGAGGCACGTCTCCACAAGACATGTTAATACACCTTAGCCTAAGTTAGTATGCAGTACGGGTGTGCATCTACACAGTAATGCACATGTAAACGTGACCCAGCACTAACTTTAGTGCCAGGTCTGCTCAGCCACTAGGGGCTAGCGTGACCCCATCCTCAGGGCTCCTGGCTGGCCACCTCTCCTGCTCCAAGGCTGGGCTGTTCTCTGGCAGCCCCTAGCTGCACAGTGTAAAAGCCTGAAGTTATTCTGTGCCTTGGGGCATGCACATTAGGGAGCCTGCTCATTGTCCAGGAGCCCAGCTGGCCTCATGTCCCCACTGTAATCAGTTGATGCTAGTGCCAATGTCCTCCTCGACAGCATGGGGACAGGGGCAGGGACATGTAATGCTGCCAAAGGTAACCCTTCAGGCAGTGGCAGAGGTTGCAGGGCAGCCCAGGCTTGCCCCCCACACTGTCCTAACTCAGTATCTCAAACCAGAAGTGCAGATGTTTCTAGGTCACAAGGAGGATCAGCAGCAGCAGGGTGTAGTGAGTATGGTACCCCTCACCCTGCACAAGCAGCTCATCATGCACTGACTGGGGCATATGCAGCAGGGGCACTCTTGGGATGAAGCAGCAGTGTAAGGGGGCCTGGCCCTGGGGCATCTTACCTGGCAGAGGAAGCAGCGTGACCACGTAGGCGAGCTCCCCCCAGCCGGGGGGGTACCATGAGCTGTGAGGTGGTGTGACTGCTGACTTGCTGGAGTGATGGAGGTAGTGGAGCAGGACGAAGAGGCTCGATTGCTGGAGGAGGCGGCGCGGAAGCAAGCCTTGATTCTTGATGAGTATGGATCAGCAAGTGTTTCGTCTAAGATGCTGTTGGCTTCGACAATGAAGAGCGTTTCTGGTGAGCGTCCTGGCGGCATGGCATCGGAGGTGGCTGGGGACTGGTCCACGGTGGGCCGGAGAGGCAAGGTGGTGTCTTCGGAGAGGAAGAGTGGTAATGTTGCTGGGCAAGAAGGTTCTAGAGAGGGGGCAGTCCCACTGCCGGAAGGGAGGCGGAGCTCTGCAGAGAGCAGTAAATCTGCCCAGAAGGGCCCGGAACCTTCCTATTGTTTGTGGGAAGAAGGAGACCCCCAAAGAACGCTGAAGCTGCGGGTGAAGGCCACTTTGACCCCAGAAGGGGTCAAAGGAGAGACAACTATGCTGAGAGCAGACTTTATGACCAGGGTGCTTTTTGAAGAGTTGCATGTGAACCCTAAAGATTTAAGTTG
>NW_017728918.1:21539649-21569686 GCF_001723895.1 Crocodylus porosus | reverse complement strand
TGTCAGTTTTTGTAATAAAAGGTTTAAAAAAAAAAAAAAAAATTCTCCCTAGAGAGGCCCCTAGTGGAGAGGGTGGGGGCATGGCCATCCCCTCACCCCAGTTGTCCAGGAGCCCCATGTGCCCTGTGCCCAAGTGCTTTGGACTGGGTGGCAGCCTGGCAGAGCAGTTGACCTGCAGGGAGTGGGGAGAGCAGGGTCTGGAGCCATGGCAGCTGGTGCTGCCAGCAGCCTGCCCTGTCCTTGGGAAGGAGCTGATGAAGGGACACAGGCTGCCCTCAGCCAGCACCCAGCAAGCCACTGGCCCCAAGGGAGTAAGTGGGGCCAGGGGGATCAGCCTGTGGCCACCTGGGCCCAGGCCTGCCTAGCCAATTTACCATGATCCTTGAGCACTGGTGCATGGCCAACCCCCGACCTGAGGCCAAGCAGTGCATCACCTTGGTGCAGAGCATCTTATGTATGAACGTTTGCAAAATCTTACAAAAGACTTCTGTCTCTTGCCTGTGCAGGGCCAATGTCTGGACATGGGAGACAGCCCACCAGCCCCAGTGGGGATGTGAACTTTGGGTCACCACCAACCACTACTGGAGCCATCTGGATATTCTGGCTGCCACAACAGCACACCAGGGATGAGACCCTCCTGCTCCAGTGGGTAGTGATGATGACACCTGCCATCACCCCCTGGTCCTTCTCCCAGCTGCAATGTACTGCCTGGGACCAGCAGCACCCCCACTCCCTCAGCCCCCAACTATCTTCTCCAGCCCTGCCCCACAGCCCTCAAGCTCCACTTACCTCTAAGATCCAGGGGGGAAGGGCATGGCTCTGCGGTAGCAGCACTTGCCCGCAAAGCCCCCCAACCCTGCATGCAGCCACCACCACCCCGCACTGCTGCAGAGCCATGCAGCCAGTTGTGGGGCATGCTGCTGCATGCAAGCCCCCCATTTCACCCCCCAGTTGGGCAGCACGTATGTGGCCATACACGGTGGTTCCCACTGCACTGCTGCTGCCGCATCCTGCGCCACTTACCCACAAAGCCATGCAGGTGGCTGTGGGATGCTAGCATAGGATGCAGTGGCAGAGTTGCCATGGTGGCTTCTGTGTGTGAACCTCCTGTCAAGCCAACCAGCATGTGTGTGGCCCACAGAATAGCATTCTTGCCCTGACCCTGCTCCTGGGAGTGGACACATGGACACACTCCTCCCTTCTTGATCTACCTCCCCAGCACCTTCCCTTTCCACTGCCCTGCCCCACCCCTTCCCCCGACACATACTCACCTGCTGGGGTGGGTGCCAGTGTCTGTGTCTGCATGTCTGTGGGTCTGGGGGGCTGTTATGAGGGGCATCAGGAGGGCTGTTGAGACTGTCAGGGGAGAGTGCAGGACACCAGCAGTGCTGGATGGCCTTTAATTTTTATCATGAATGTTGGGGTTTTAATCAGAGAATTTGCAATTTTTAATCATAGAAAACCAGGATCCCTGGTTATCACTGCCAGGGGCTGGGCTGGAGCAGCAGAGCACTGGGAGCCTCTGGCAGAGGCAGCCCTGGCATAGGGAGGCAGGGTAGGAAGAAAGAGGTACTGCATGCTGCCCCCACACTGGGCACATGGCTCTTGGGCAGGGAAGGGTCTAGCCAGGGATCAGAGTTTCCATGGTGGCTGCTACATGCTCACAGCTGGCTCTGGCTTCAACATGGCAGCCAAAGGCTGGAGCCCCCCTCTCCTCTCCCCAGTAGCAAAAGGAGCACATGGCAGAGCTGCAGGGACTTGGCACAAACTTTACTGCATAGTGCCCTAGATTTAGTTCCAAATCTCTGCACATGTAGACACCTGCGAAAAATCACTTAGGGCATTTATACACATACCTTTTTTTCCTGTGATGCGTCCGAGATCCGCCACTTTGGAGTAGACTCAATTAATCAAGTCTCCTCCACACACACAAGCTGATGCACACTGTGCTGCACTGCTTGCAGTTGTATAATCAGTGAAATGCACGCCAGCACACAGAAAATGGCAGCGGTGTGCTTTAGAACTACAGCATCTTTTATGTGTTTTAGTTCAAAAGCATACTGCCACCATTTACTCAGTGCTGATGCACATTTTGCTGCTTATACAACTGCAAGAATCACAGTGCTGGAAGCTTTTCAGATTTGCAGCATGAGGGCAAAATTTGTTACTCAGATTTCCCAGTAGCTGAAAATAGCACCAGGAAAAAAGTGGTGCAAATGGAGGGTTGGTCCTCCAGTTAGATGCTCTGCTTGCCAGCCAGAGCATCTCTATGCTCCATTTATGCCCCAGCACTCCAGGAGCCAGGAGGAGCTGGGCAAGGGCACAGAAGGAGAACGTGTCCCACAACAAAGTGCATGTGCAGGGGCATATGCTGTGGCACAAAGTAGTGGCACAGATTTGCACTGCTACTGTCTGTGCCACCTGCAAGCACATGCCCCTGCTCATCTGGATGTGGCCTACCAGTTTGGAGTGGGGAGGGGAAATCCTGTTTTCAGTCTGAAAAACCCCTGTCCTAGATCTGTATACCAAGACTTGCATTTGGCACAGATTTTCACCTTTCACAAAAGCTCAGGATTTTGTCTTACTGCTCAGGTTTACTACTTTATAAATTAGAGTACCACCAGCCAGCAATTCCTTATTAAACTTCTTGGTGGGAAGCCTATATGCTTTTTCAGCAGAGATCAGATCACTGCCTGTCACAAATTGCAAGACCTCTACAAACCAATTTTCCAAACAACCGATCAGGCCTCTGTTCCCTTTACTCATACACAGGGCAGGGTTTTTGACATTGGAGTTTTGTATGCTGGAGTGCGGTTCTGCATCACTTCATTAACCTTTTGGGGACAGGAGGGATAATATACTCTACCACATTTACTTATCAATATTACATTATTTTCTCATTCCCAGGTGTCTTACTCAGGGAAGTTGAATCTTAAGGGGAAAATAATCTCTTAAATCTCTATTACTATAAATAATCACTGTAAATTAACTTTTACTGATTTGAAAAATCAGCTAAAATAACCTCAGTTAAATTACAGCAATTATTTCCACTATATGTACCACAACTTTCAGGATGCTGCTTTGGCAGGCAGTCTGGCTACAGAATTCTAATGGTTACACTTTTGGAAACGTAATAATATTTCTAGAATTGTCCAGAAAATAAGACTTATGTTACATGTACTTACACACACACATGCTGAAATTCTCTCTCTCATGAATTTGTCTTCATTCTACATTAGAAATCAAGCTTTAAGTTATTGAGAAAAATTATGAGAGACACCACAGAGTAGATGAAAGACAATAGTTAGGGTGCTCACCTGGAAGGCAGGTTTTAAGTCTGGAGAAGAGAATACTGATGGGGGAGTTTAATTACAATCTTCAAATACCTGAAAGGCAATTACAGAGAGGATGAAAATGGGCTTTTCTCTGTAGCCATAGGGGACAGGACTAGGAGCAATGGCCTCAAGCTACAGTAGAGGAAATTTAGGTTGGAGATTAGGAGGAAATTTCTCATGATGAAGGTGATCAAAGCATTGGGACAAGCTACCTAGAGAAGCTGTGAAATCACTACCATTGAACATTTTCAAAAGTAGGTTGGGCAGACAACCCACGGATAGTCAGGGATCTGAGCAAGGGGCTGGGGTGGATGACTTTGTGAGGACCTTCCAGCCCTAATTACCTACAAGCCTTGCTCTCTGATTTCTGAATGAATTTCTCTCTTCTCCCTGCCCCCTTCTCCCTCCAATATTTCATTCCACACCCAAATATATTATCATTTTTGTAGTTTCTTTTAACATGAAGCAGAAAGTCAGCCTGGAAGGAGTTGTGGGGTAGAGCCCTTGGGCACGCAGTAAGAAGCACTCTTATCTCAGGGTCCCTAAATCAGGAGATTGGTTAAAAGGTATAACATCTAATTCTTGGGTGCCTCTGTTTTTAAGTCCTTCCTGCCTACACAGTGGGATGGATAGATATTTCTTTATTAGATGGAAGCTGAGTGAAGTGGGCAGGTAATCACCTGGTCAGGTGATTAGGGGTTTAAATAAGATACTAACTTCTGTAAAACTTCTGTAAATGTTACAATCAAGCAAATTGGCAACACTACTCACACTCTGTTACACTGCTCCCTACTTTCTGTTCCTTACCTACCACAATTTTTAAATGGACGTGGTACCACACTGTTAAAAGCTACCAGACCTTTAAAATACACTTTTCTGCTGTGAGTTTAAACAAGGCCCAGATCTCTACTGATTTCTGTGGGAGCTAGATGGGGAATGAGGATTTGGGCAGTAGTGTCTGTATGGCACTTTGAAGATGTATACAGCTAAGTATTATTATTATCCTTCCACCTACATCCTTCACTTCCTTTAATTACAAAAGATGTTAAAATTATAATGCAAAGTAATGAACAAATTATACTTTATAGTAGTGTAGTCAGATTAGCACCTGCTCCAGCTCAGAGCTCATAACCCTAAACGTAGCTCTTGTCCAATTCAGCTCCCCTAGGCTAGTGCATCAAGTGGAGTCCCAAATTAATATAAGATTTAACTCTGAAAGAAGTAAATTAGAGAACTCACCTACCTGGGGAATCTAAGAATTCACATAAAAAAATTTAAACCTGTTTTGATCTTATTTTTAGGCAAGATCAGAGAGTAAGTACTCCGAAAAGATTTTTAACAACTGATTTCACAGACAGCAGGGAGAAATAGAAGAACTGAAAAAAGGGATAAAGCTTCGCAAAGAACTTTCTCTTAGTTCAGGTGCCCTATAGCCTCTGAGAACCTCCCAGTCCTTTGCTGCTGAACTAGCTTCGATCTCTCCATCCTCCCTTCTTTATTTTTGCAGTGGAAATGAACAAAAAACCCTAACGTCTATTGTTCAAGTGGGGCAACCCGCTCTGATAAAGGCTGTAGAACTATTTCCATGCAATCCTTGTTTTCTGATTCCTCATAACTTTCATGAAAAATCCTTGTTTTGTAGTGAAACATTTCTTGCTTGATCTTTACCGGAGACTGAATTTGTTCTGAGAATGTTCAGTAAAAACAGTTTGACAGTTTTTGGGTGAGATGAAAGTGAGAAAAATTCAGTTTGCCATTCATTTGCAAAAGCCACAGTGATAGTTTTTTGAACAACTTTCCAGCCAAAAAACAGGAGTTTGGAAAATGACATGTTGCCTGGATATAACCTTCAATGAACAATTAATAACCTTTTTCTAGTGGAAACTAGTTTTGTTTTCAAGGAAGTATGAATATTTGAAAACCATAAATTGTCCAAGTGTTTAACTTTGCAGTCAGTTAACTTGCTGTAGTAAACTGAGGTTCAAAGAAAGGCTTGGATGGGCTTTTAGGTGGCAAAGGAAAGAGCCCTATTCATGTGTACACTAAGAACTTTGCAGCTGGGTAAAGTGCTTTCTATCTGTGGAGTAGCTAAGATGCAGAAGAAAGGAAGGGACTCCCTTATATCACTCATGTATGATGAAGAGAAGAATTGCCTTCTCTTTGAATCCTCTAAATGTCTTTCTCCTTCAGACCTCCAAAGGTAGGGCAAAAAGGGTGCCTTTCACCCAGCTTGCATTAGGTGTCCCTCAGCTATGGAGTTGACATGGAGCAAGTTTTGAAATCAAGGAGTTTCTACTTTGTGATCCGTAAAACTCTTTAGTCTTCCCCTTGCCTCCCTTCCCCATTTTTTTCCGTATTCTTTTTCTAGAAAGAAAATATAGACAATTCTATTAAATCTGTATCAATTAACTGTTAATATGTTGTTTATACAACCTATAGTCATGCTATGCCCAAGAAAAGGATTCAGTTCTACAAGCATTTTATTTTGGGTACAGAGCTCAGTATTCATACATGAGCTCTCCTCTCTTCTTCAATATGTTCTTCTGCATTTTTCCTTTGCATCTGCCTATAACAAAATATTGAAAACACCTGAGAATTTCTCCCCATGGCTCCATGTACTTATCCAGTGCTACTAACTCTTTTTTCTGACATTACATCAATTTTTGTTATTAAATAAAAATAAAATAACTCATCTCTTCTGGGAACTACAATAATGTGTAAATGTAGAAGTTTAGTTTTCAGGTTTTTAAAGAAAGAGGTTTCATTGTTTTTTCTTCTTACTTTTGTATGGTTAAGAATATGAAAAACACAGAACAAGTAATAGTTAGATGAAAATGGGCTTTAGTTTCCTCTGAGGATATGCTGTGTTCTCTATTTCAGGAACATTTAATCTAATTTCCCATTTTAAAAACTACATCTTTACTTAGATAAATTGAAATTTAAAATTGTGTTTCTATTTTGTCATAATGTAATCATTAAGACCAGAATGGTATTTGCTAATTTAATAGATATGTATACGTACCTTTTAATGGATTCATTTTCATGAATCCATTGTAATAGAGAAGCTCACAGTTCATGAGCTCCTTTGTCCTCTTGCTCCCTCACTCAGTGATGAGGTCAAAAAATATAAAAGCTTAGAGGCTAGTTGAATCAGAAACCCACAGCTATGATTTATATATTTAAAAACAAAATTCTATGTATTTTGTACAATGCAAACTATGTACATGTTTTCAGTGACTCTAAAGTAGCCTTCATTTCAAATGAACTGGTGAGCTAAGGTTTCCCTATCCTACTCTATTCTATTCTGTGCCATTTACATGGACATGATCCACAGCCATGGCATCATCAAAAAAGCCTGAAAAAAATCACCCTACAGTTTGATTCTCAGACCAAAATATGCTGTTAATTATTAATTTCATTTCCTTTTGAAGAATTCTTATGCTAATAGTTGTGTTTGGTTACTAAAGGATTTCAGAATCACTGTTTATAAAATAAACCCTTATTCAGACAAGTTTATTTCTTACAAGGCAAAGTTGGGCTCTTGATAGATCATTCTGGCCCCAATGTGAGGTAATTTGGATTAGTTCTCTTTGAACTTGTACTTTGGGTGGGTCTCCGTATATATTTATAACTGCATGCTTTGTCTATTGACTGTTTTCTTCTTTCTGTTTCTTGTGCTCATTAACTACATACTGTAGTGGCCCCTGGCAGTGACCTTGGCATTTAGGTTGCCTGACACTTTCCATTATATGGATTTTTGCAACATTTTTTAGGAAGCTCTAACATCTCCAGTGTCTATAGCAGGCCTTTGAAATACATCAGGAGAAAAGCCAAGCTTACATATTGTTTTATCTGCATGACCCTTGCCTCATTCATTTCACAGTGGGGCAGAACTAAGGTCATAAAGATTGCATTTGGCATTTCCTACTTTTTGAGTGCTTGACTTCGCCACCTAAATGGCATTCCTTTAATGCGGGTCTTTGGATATTGTCGAATCAACAACACAAGCAGCGAGTGTTGTATCGCCAATATTTAAATACAGATTGCCACTTAATATCTCCTATTTCTTCTTTGCAGGCAGCATGACAGTGCCTCAAATGAAAAATATAATTCCTATTAAAATCCCACCACCCTTCCATTCATATATCCAAAGGGATTATGTGCATCCTACAGCTTATTGTGACTCATCCTTTACTTTCATCCTCTAAAACTCAATCACGACAAGGATTTCCAAACAAAGCTACCTACATAAATGTTGCTATCTTTCCTTAAAGGCCATTAATAAAGCTTTTGACAAAGCTGCAGTGATAAGCTATGCAAATAAGACTTTAATACGAAAAGAAAATGCCAGAAAAATAGCGAGATAATTTTCCTCCCTCTTTCCCCCATGCTTTATACCAAGCATACAAACAAGAAACAATTCAATGTAGCACACAGAAAGATATCAGGTTCTTAACAGCAATATCCACTTAATGCAGCAAGGCTTTACTTTCACCCCCTCCCCCAACTGATAACTTTCAGAGAGGAAAAAATCAAAAGGATTATCCAGTTCACAGCACAATATATCCAACAAATGAAACATCAAAAGGTAACATTCCCTGGTAACAGATCATACTGTAAAACTTGCAAGTATACCACTACTCAGATTTTTGGACCTAAAACATCATTAATCATTCATGAAACCTTTCTGTGTACTGCTAAAGGGAATAGCATAGTGTATAATCTTCAGAAAGTATAAGGGGAAAATCCCATTTTTATTGGAATAAATCAAAATGCCTTTAACCCTTACACTGCCTAAAATGTGTAGAATGTTTCCACTCCGACAAGCACGATATTCTAAGAACTCGTGTGTGGTAGTAAATCAGAATGCCTACAAGATGTTTTCAGCTCTGTCACTTTATTACTGGATACTTCTATCTTAGTTTCTCCATCTGCAAAATGGGGATAATACTACTTACTTCACAGATGCATTCACAGGATGAATTGCCTTACACATGCAATTAAGGCAGAGCAATAAACTCCAGAACAGTTTGCAGCAGAGTCAACTAATCCTGGGCTCAGCACTTTGAGCCATGGTGGAGCAACCCCGAGCTGACACAGGGCACTGGGGGTTGTAAAATCTGGAGAAAGCTTGTACTCACAGGAATTATCTAGCGATTATGCCATAGGTTATTTATGCACAAACTGGTTCTCTCACCCTCCACCTCTCTCACATGTTCACACACACACACACACACACACACACACACACACACACGCCTGTGCCAGTTCTATCTAGGCAGCAATACTGAAGACATCAAAATGCTATTGGATGTTATTTTGGGGGAGTGAATGCACATTTTGCATTCCGAAGTGCTGAAACCACTGCATTTTAAAATACAACAAAATCCGCAGGAAGATTAACTTGGTTAACTTCCCTACTAAATAGCGCTGGAACCTCCTGGAACCTCCACTTCTTTGCAACAATGCATACTCCAGAGCCTTTAAACAAGAAATACCATCTTTCTTCACTTAGCTAGCTGCTTAATATAAACGCAGACACCTGTGTGCCATTTATATAAGTATTCTGCTGCTGTCCTCTCCATCTGCAGCAAACACCACATGCCTGTTGCTCTACTTAACATAGGTTGGAAGATGGGTCCATTAAAGAAAGCACATTTCACTATTAAATAAAATATTCTTGCACAATGCAATATTTCTGCTTTTTTTCCCCTTCTGGTGTCAGTAGCAGTTCCTTTTACATTGTATAAATATATCAGAACTTGTATAAACAAGCATGTAGTGCAGCATGTAGTAATTACTAGAGGTTGGTAACTAGCACAGATATCCATGAGCATTTACAAGAGGTTGGATTCTGCTGCCTTCACTCAAGTTGAGTTCTACCTTACTCCGCCAACAGTCCTATGGGAAAAAGGAGAGAAGCTACAAGGGAAAATAGGACAAAAGATGGCTTGAGGAGTTAGGAGATAAGAGTAGGTTAAAAGGGGTTTTATAGGACTAAGGGAGGAGTGGAAACAAGAAGTAGTAGTAGTGGTGGTAAGGAGGGGGTGGAATTTCTGGCTTTGAACAGATACTGGCAGGAGGAGAAAGAGGGAAGACTGTTCAGAAGGAGGCTGAAGATGATTTAGAGGAGTGTGCATAGGTGAATTAACACATGGGCCAGCTGGGCCCAAGCCCAGGGTCCCTTGCCAAACAGGGGACCTGGATCTCTGGAGGATGGGCACAAGGGGGAGGAGAGGCAGCTTGGCATCGACAAAACTGGCAGCTGGGCCGGGTATGCAATGCAATTGGCCGTGGCTGTTGGGTACTGGGCGAGGGTGCAAGGCATGGGGCGCGACTATGGCAAAGCCCTGCGAGTAGCTGGAGCCACTGGCAGGGAGTGGAGCTGGGCGTTGTGCATGGTCGCGACCGGCCGGCAGCGGGCAGCCCCAGCCTAGCCAGGTCCTGGCCTGGCCTGGCCTGGCCTGGCCACTGTCCTGCACTATCCTGCTAGACTGATCACCGTCCCCTAAGCTCAGTCCATGTCAGACATGCCTGGCAAACAGTGGCTCCACACTCCTGGCAAAAAAGGAAAATAATAAAATCATAGAGAAGGGGGAAGGGGCCGCTGAGGGTCATCTAAGTTCAAAGCAGGTTCAATCCCTATCTAAGCCATCCTTGACAAGTGTTTGTCTAACCTGCAGCCTGTACATAGGCCTGTGCAGCATAAGCCAAGGGTACA
The DNA here is from genome assembly GCF_001723895.1 of Crocodylus porosus. Taxonomy (NCBI): domain Eukaryota; kingdom Metazoa; phylum Chordata; order Crocodylia; family Crocodylidae; genus Crocodylus; species Crocodylus porosus. The sequence goes on along the minus strand of NW_017728918.1, from coordinate 21,559,630 downwards.
TTGTGGCCAGACTTGGCCAGAGACCTAAGCCAAAGCTGCAGAAGTCAAAAGAGTAGCTAAGTAGAAGGCCTCAAAAGCTTATGTCTAGGTCACAATAGTGTAACCAAGTTTACTTTACATATGTAACAAGTAGCTTGGTCACCAAACAAAGAAGCCATACATATATTTAATTAGGCATAATCAAAAAAAGCAAAAGACGTAAAAGGAAACATTATAAGGAAAAAACAAATATCAGATAATGCCAATGCACTATATTATAGCCTTATCGTAAAATATTAGAAGTACAATCGATGAAGCTTTGTAAGAATGCTTAGAAAAGTTGTAAAAACAAAGCAGCCATGTCAGACCATAAACTAAGGCGGAGAACTAACAAATCAGTGTGAAACTGCAGTCCACAATGGGAAGGGCAAAGAGATAAGAAATCCTCCCTTTTGTTCATTTTGCTTTCACACGGATATAAGTCCCAACTAATTGAAGCCTTCCAGGGTCCACAAGAAATCTAGTTTAATCTGGTTGTAAAAGTTTCAGTGAGACAAATACATTTAAATAAAACCAATCAGAGATCATTCATTAAAATATTAGAACCAACTATCTATAAATCTGGGGTACAGGTTGAGGGAAATTTGAACTTTTACTCTTGGACTTCTAAATCTGGACTTCTCCCAAACTCAGCAAATCAACTCAAGACCCCAGAGGAGAAGAACAGTAGGCCTGTGTGAATAGGAAACTATTTAATTCAGGCAATTTGGATGCCAGCAATTTGATTTGGAGATTCAAATCACTTTTCCGATTCAATTTGGCCAAATCAGTTTTGGAAGATTCGGAGCCAATTTGGAAAGATTTGGAGATTTGGCCATAGAGTATAATGGGGAATCAATTAAATATATATAACTTTGTTGTTTTTTGGATGATTCAGATGAAACTTGTAGAAGTGGTAGCCTCTGCTTAGGGCATGAAGTCTGCCAAGCTTCAAGGTGATAGGTGCAGGGGCTTCTGGGAAACTGCACCTCAAATCCTAAAAGGAAAACTCATGTCACATGTGTGTGTTAAGCCACAGCAAGGTGAAAACTGCAGTGGTGGTAGCCCCTGATGAGGCCACAAAGATTACCAAGTTTCAAGGAGATAGGTATAGGGGTTTCTGGGAAACTGTACCTCAAACTGATGACAAGCAAAACTCGTGACATGGGTGACACTGTGTGTGTGTTAAGGCGCAGAGGGGTGAAAGCTGCAGGCCTGCTAGCCCCTGCTGAGACCATGAAGCTTGCCAGTGGTCAAGGAGATGGGTGCAGGGGGAGTCTGGGTCCTCGGGCCCTGCACCTCTGGCTGCTGACAGGCAAAACTCGTGACATGGGTGGTTGTGCAACTGTGTCTGTCTTGGGGCATAGGCTGGGGAAAAACTACTGCAAGCCTGGCTGCTAGGCCCTGCTGTGGCCATGAAGCCTGCCAGCTGTCAAGGAGATAGGTGCAGGGGGGCTCTGGGGCCCTGCACCTCTGGCAGAGAGAAGTCACAGTCACTGGCCAGCTAGAAATGTCAGACCTTCCCCCACTGCTTCCTCTCCCCTCCTGCTCCTCCTCCCTCTTCTAAGTTTTTGTTTCTCCATAAAGACTGCCCTCCAAATCTCCGAATTGCCAAATCTTTTCCAAATATTTTCCAAATCAATTTGGAAAGTTTTAAGCTTCTAACGATTCCATTCAGATTCGGAGATTTGGCCTCCGAATTGGTCTGAATCTTTTCCAAATCAAATTGCAAACTGGAGCTTCGCACAGCCCTACAGAACAGCCTGGCCAGCAGACATGTTTCTTCCCTGAATCTGAGGCTACTTAAACACTGTCTTTATTGATCCAAATAAGTCTTTGCTATTGCATATCCTAATAAAGCTTTTGAGTTGTGACTGAAATGCTCTCACTCTCATCCACACTTAAAATTTAGTGTAACAAACCTATTCTTAAAAACTTCAGGAACAATCCTCAGGAACAACCAAGCATAACCTCCAAAATATCAAAAACACCCATTAACTTGCCACAGGTAAATCAAGGGGTGAGAGTACTGTCAATGACCTACCATGGCAGATGTAGGAAGTAGTTTGTGACTGCGTGCTCAAGAGATCCAAGGAACACATATTGTTTTAATTTTTCAAAACAGTATTTTTAAACCTTTCTGTTTTCTCCTCTCATTTTTCTTCTTTATCCTTTTCCCACATGGTTTTCTCAAGCTGACTATTTGCATTGTTTTTTTGAGAATCTTGTTTTTAAGCTGTATGCGTTCGATCGGAATTCAGTCAGCATTTTGATCAGAAACAATAGTGTGTAATTTATGACCAGCTACCATAGCTATAATTTCAGGGCTCAAATATTGAATATTCACAACAAATTGATCCTATCAATCAGTCCATAAGTTGTAAAGAAAAAAAAAACTTTAGTAAAAGCCAAAAATATATTAAGTAAATACCACTGATGAATAATGAATTTGTGGAAACTGAAATCTGACTATGGGCATTCCTCAAGCAGAAAATATGAATAAATATGTCATGTAAATAATCTGGTAGGAATATTCACTCAGATTGGGTAATCACATAGGTTTTATTGGGGAGGTAAAAAATTTGCAATTACATAACTCAGATGTTTTTTAACACTTCCTAGTTTTACAAGACTGAGATAACAATATTTATTGTTACTTTTAATTATTTTACCAATCTAAGAAGAAATAAAAATCTGATCTGAACCCCTGAACAACTTAGAGTCTAGAGCAACAATGCTTAACCTATCCAACCCTGTAGGCTGGAGGAGTAGCATGGGGCTAATCATCTCACTTGCAGGATTGGTCCATGGGCCTGATCTCATGTGGGGTTAGCACATGAGATTCAGCTGTAGGTGCAATCCAGCATCCTGTCTGACCCCTGTGTTCTGGATACAGCCATGGAGTGATTCTTTGTGCCAGCCTGACTCCACATGCTAGATCTGGCCACAGAATAACCCTGAACCAATCCTGCATACCAGATATGGCCACAGAATGACCCCATGTACTGGCCAGACCCCATGTGTCAGATCCATCCACAGTTCAACCCCACACACTGGCCTGACCTTGTGTATTGGATCCATCTGCAGCCTGATGCCTGATTCATGCAGCAACGTAGGGGGTTCCTCATGGGTCCAGAAATTTGGCAGTGGGAGAACAGTGGCAGTGTTCTCCCCTTGAGAGCTGGCAGGCTTTGTGACCACAGCAGGGCCTAGCAGACATGGCAATTAACACTGCTGCACTCCCTTATTACTAATTTCCAGACCTGTGAAGAGCCCTGATGAACAGATGTCACGGCTCCAAGGCCTGGACCTGGCCCATGGGCCATAGGTTGATCACCACTGGTATAGAGATTGTCTTTTACCTCTAATCCATAACAAGACAGAGGAGGATTAGAAGTGGATCAGGGAAAGAATTGTGAACTAGTTCCACAAAGGCTTTTAGGCAGGACTTAAATTCTTAAATGCCACATCAGGCATTTCAGTAAAAAAGTGAGACCCTTAACTATTTCTACTCTTATCTAAACCTAGAGCTACCTAATGTTTGTAGGTGCCTGTGATGAAAGAGATGAAGTGGACTGATTTCAAGCCTGCAGTTCTGATGGGGAACACTTCAGGGAGCTTAGTGTGTGCATATGGTGACGTAAACAATTGCTCTCAATAGTTTCACAGGTAGGAAATATAGTTGTCCTCTTTACCCCAGGAGCAGTTGGCAGTCTGAGACTGACATCAGGACACAGAAACTGCTCCTTGATTGGTTCCCCATGACATTATGTTTAATTCTATTGGGTGTATGTTAGTCCCTCTTTTGCCTACTATAGTTTTGAAACAAGTCTGCTGCAAGTGTGGCTCACTGTGCCTGAGAAGAAGAGAGTGGTGCCAGGGAGGACACAATAGGGGGTAAGGAGCAGTCCCAGGCAGGACAGAGTTGATTCTGAGGGAGGAGAGAAGAAACTGCAGTGGCACTCTAACCCCACTCCTCCTCTCCTGCCTGCCCCTGCCTTTGATGAAGAACCGCCCCCCCTCCAAAAAAAATTGGGAACTGACCATAAAAGAGGCAGGTGATGCTGCAGATTGCCACATTAGCCAGGGTCAAAGGAGCTAAAGTTTCAAGGCAAAGACTTGGCCTTGAAAAGCCATACTAGGTCTGGCTTCAGGGGGTCCTTAGGGAGGGAGGCCAAATAGAGCTTTATCTTGGGGAGTCTGGAGACACAGCTTCCCCTCAAAACCATGTGATTCATGACAGTGCCCCTGTGCCCCCTTTATCAGCCTGTAGTGGAAATACAAAAGATGATCATGTTATGGGGCTTCCTCTATAATTGTGTAGTTTCCTAAACTAGGATGCAATATTTCTCTAAAGGCAACAGGCTGCAAAACTTCACTGGGGTTTAACAAGGTAAATGGTGCTACACAAACGGAGTTAGGACTGCTTCTGTGTACCTACAGTTACTGTGTAGTTCATACTTTCATCATAACATCAAGTTAAATTCTGTACTGCTAAGGAGATGAACATATGAAGTAAGGTAGGATGTGAAGTCACAGACCTTTAGTTACTCTATGGTAACTGTCCATATTCTTACCCCATGGTAAGGGGGGTGAACATTAATCCAATGCAGTAAACTCCAGTGCGGTTCACATTGGAGTTTACTGCTTCTAGGTACCTCGTTTAGATGTGCACCTGGAGCCACAGCACATTGAGTTGGGGTGACACAGCCCTAGCTGGCAAGGGTCAGGCTGCAAGCTTGGGGCTACTTCTGCTAGCTCAACATAGTGCAGAGGGGCTAACTGGGGCACAAGGGTGCTACAGCATGGTGCTAGCCAGCAGGCAGCCCCATACTATGGCAACCTCATGCCCCAGCCAGCCTCAGTCACCATCTACATATGTGTTGCAGCAAAGTAAATAATTCTGCTGTAGAATGGTATTTGTGTTGGGCAGCACTATCCTATGGTGAAGTTAATTAGTTTACTCTGGCCTAATAGCACCGCTCACATAGACTGGTGTTGCTTTACTACAAAGTTAGTTAGGCAACTCCACAGTAAGCATGTTGTGTAGATGCACCCAGAAAGAAATAACTTACCCCTCAGTGGGTGCTTCTACACATGCGCTTAACTGCACAGCAGACTAATTTTCTGTGGTGTAAAACAAGTCTACATGTACCATGCTATTAGATCACAGTGGTGCAATTTTCACTGCCATAATAATACTGTCAGGGAAATGGCGGAGGTGAAAATATGGCAATGAAAATAACTGCACCTAAACACATGCGTAAACACTGATCCAGGCATACATTGCACGTGGTCAGCCCAGGCAGCAGGGGGCCAGACCCCTGCCTGCCACCTAGCCACAAGACTCCACAACTTGGAGTACTCTCATGCCAGCCACTGTGCAGCCATTAAGGTGATGTTATATACTCTGGTGGAACTTGCACTGGAGTTTATCACAGTGCCTTAATGGCATGTGTAGATGCATCCAGTGAAAGTGGGATAAATCACCATAGTGTATGACATGCTGTAAGTATTTCCTAGTTAATATCGTGGTAACTTGTTTCTGTGTCCATACATTATGTATTTCAGGAATCAGCAGTACTGCGTTCATAAAAATTATAAGGGGGGAAAAACAAAGAAAACTCAATGCAAAGAAAATAAATTCTCAGTCTTAAAAAATCTGTGGGAACACCTTTCAAGGAAAGTACTGGAAGCTTCAGTTATTTGGGACTTGAGGAAGCACTAGAACCTTGACCCTTTGTATATGAGGACAGACTATACAATTTAATAGCTTTTTTTCTTTCACCTTTGCATGTCTATAGTTCTATGATATGGTGGGAAAAAAGCATTCCTTAATAATGATGCCTAATGCTGATATCAGTATCATAATAATCAATTCAGTTCCTTTGCCTAACTACACTAATCCTATATTGTTCTTCTGTAATGCAGCTGTATGGGATTGTGGGGTTGATATTAGGACTGTACAAAACAGCACCATTTTGTTTTGACTTCCGTTTCACTGTTTCAAAGGAACAATGTTTCCTTTCGTTTAATCGAAACTGTTTCTATGTTTCGATGCTGTTTTGATGCATTTCAGCATTTTGCCCATAGGTTATAATGGGGAATCACGAAAATGCCTATAACTTTTCCTTTATTTTCTGGATCAAATGAAAACAGCAGGGGTTGTAGCCCCTGCTGAGGCCACAAAGCCTGCCACATTCCAAGAAGATAGGTGCAGGAGTTTCTGGGAAACTGCACTTTGGCACCAAGTAGGTTCCTAGAGATGGCTGTGATACCCCTAGGGCCCTATGACTGTGCCAGCTCCGCCCTGCGGGTGTCTTCTCTTCCTGCTACCACATCTTGTTGGAAAAGATAATAGATAGGGAGGCTGCCCTCAAGTTTCAGCTCAGTCATAGTTCTAATGGAGTTCTAAACACAGTTCTAAACCCTGTAGGTTCTTGGACCCCTTACTGGGACCTCTTGGATACAGAAACTCATGGACTCCATACAGACATTGGAATTCTGATACACTATAACCTGCTGGACATCTGACTCCCCAGGTACCTCTCCACTTTTACCTGCTACATCCCCCTTCCCCCACTCCAGTCTGTCCCTCACCCCCAATGCCTCCATTTCCATTTTCACTGACTAGCTTTCTTGCTTGCATTGTATGCCAGCCTCTGACTTCTTTTCTATTCCTTCTATCCGGGAACATCATACATACCAACTGCAGGTTTTTCCTCAGTCTGACAAAGGGTTTTTCAACCTGAAAGCTGGAATCCCAGGCAGTTAAGCTGAGCAAACCTGGAGTCTCATAACTCTTCTGCAGCCAGAAGGCCTCAGGCCTGTCAAAGATGTGATGGGTCTGAGCTTTCCCCAGCCAGGACTGTGCATGCATGTGGTGGCTGGAGGTTATAAGGTACCTCCTACCCATTTTCACCAGGGAGGTCCTCAGCCCTGGTATTTCTTGGGGGTTGCCATGCCACTGGAAGTCTCACCAGACCTCCCAACCCTGGCAAGATGCAGTTTTAGTGGTCATGCCCACTACCTGGGATCTTCTCCTTCCTGTTAGCTCCTGCCCATACCTCCAAGTTCATCCTGGAATGGGAGCTCAGCAGGGACATATTCTTCCCTTCCTGGCTGGTGATACAGTGAATGCCCCCTCCAGTTCTGAGAGCTGGGCACTAGATTTCATAGATTTCATAGACATTAGGGCTGGAAGGGACCTCAAAATATCATGGAGTCCAGCCCCCCTGCCCTAAAGGCAGGAAGTCAGCTGGGGTCACTAAATGGTTGTGAAACTCAAGGGTAAAAAAAAAAAGAAGAAGGAACTTCAGACAGAGTGAGGAAGGTGGTACTCATTCTGTCTGCACATGGAGCTATGGAAATTCACCTTCAGGAACACCAGCTGCTTCACCAAAGCAGGATCCAAACAGGTGCAGTGGAGTATCACAACATCCCCAGCAATGCTGAACACCCTCTCACTTGGAAGAGTGATAGATGTTCCTGGGCAACTGTGGCCAGATCTAGCCACATCTGGCTGTGGCTTGCCCAGTAGGCGAGGGGGTGTACAGCAGTGGCTCCATGTCCTTAATGAAACAGGTAGCCACCAAGGCCTGAATGCTGCTTGCCTGATGGTGGGGGTCTGGTGGATCTGGACCCCACCATGGAAGCCATTCCCTTCATCCATATTGGCAGCACCTGTGATGGAGGAGGAGACTGGCTGGTGAATGGTGTGCTGGCATTTGACAATGGATCCTTGTCTACCACGACCCCCCCACCTCCCTGACTCTGTTCACCAGCACCTCCATCCACTAATCCAGGGCTTTCCAGCTGCATATGCTTATCCTCCCCTTCACCCTTGGATCACAAATGGTTGAACGCATGTGGACTGTACTAGACCACAAGAAGTCAAGCTGTTTCCTGATGCCCTCCTTCAGCTGCCTCACGAGTGCCTCCACATCTGATGACAGTGGCTTTCCCCAGCCAGGAACATTGATTTGCTGGAAGTTCTCCATTCACTACCTTGTAGTGAAGTTCCCTCACTACAAGGATCACGTAGCTAAGGAGGGCATTGGCAGCACTGAAGGTCTCGGTGGCCTCAAGGAAGGGCTGAAGGGTGTGGAGCACAAACTCAAATTATTCCCCCTCCTTCCCCAGAATGTCCTTGATTATGGCACCCAGATCCAGCTCCAGCTCTTCCTCCAGCTCTTCCTCTGGCACTGAAAGTCTCAGGCTGGGAAGTGAAATGGGGGTGAAAGAGACTGCCATGCTAGTGCTAGAACCAGAAGCCTAATGCCTGCTGGTTGTAGGAAAGAGGCTTCATCTCAATTTGGGGGGCTGGAACTTACAGCTTTCCCTCTACCTGCTCTTTCACCCCTCCCTGAAGGCTTGCCAGCTGCCCTTCCAGCATGTTTCATAGTGTGTTTGGTGTGCTGGAAAATCTGTGTGTTCTTCTCTAATGCATTATGTATTTATGTAACATATGTAGATAATTGTATGCATGTATTTATGTAATAAATAAAAGATAGAAATTTATGTATGTGTTCCTGTATAAATTGTATATTATAATATGCAATATATGCTGTGCTTCCCTGTACAATGAATGGAATGTACACTGTGAGAGAAAGCACAGATTTCTTTTCTGGGGGAAAAGAATCAAAATAGACTAAAAAAACAAAAAAAGATTTTTGGGGTGGAATAAATTGAAATAAATTAATATAATAATAGGGGATATTAAGAAAGGAAAAGGTATTGGATCCCACTTGCTTGGAACAGGCTAGCAAATAGGAAGTGATAGCCTTTCTGATGCTGCTGAACTGCTGGAAGACGCAGCTCAGTAAGCTGTCTCCAAGGTGCAGAGAAAGCTCAGTTCAAACAATGCTGCTTTTAAGCTGTTTTTTCATTCCTATCCCAGACCACTGGGATTGGAAGGGACCTCAGGGAAGGATCACAGTCACTGGCCAGCTACACAGTCAATATCAAAGCAGTCCTTCTCCCCCTTTCCCCCCCTCTTCTCCCTCCCTCTCCTTAGTTTCTGTTTAGCTGCAGACAAGCCCTGCTTTGAAACTTGAAATGTTTCAAAACATTTTCAGTGCCCTCATTTTGTTCCAAGGCTGTTTTGTAGCCTTTCATTTCATTTTGATTTCATTGTTTTAAGCTCATAATGTGTCAAAACAGCTTTGAAACAGCTTTGGAACAAAACACCCATTGAAATTTCACACAGCTCTAGTAAGTAAGTTTTAGCTGTGATGGTCCAGCAAATGTAGGAGAGGCAAAGTGTTGTTTTCCTGTGTGTGTTTTTGTGGTATCTTTTATTGCACCATCTACATAGTTAGCAGAGTGATTAGACATGATTTCAGGCACAGACTACACTTCCTCAGGTTACTGTAGAGGATGTCAGTGAGAGTAAGTATTCAACATCATTGATCTAAACATAGACACTGCCTTTTTTTTTTTTGCTGGGGGGGCTTAAGATGATGGCCATATGGAAAGTTTTACCCATTTCAGGTGGCAGCCCTCTTCCCGAGGGAGGCCAGGGCCATTGGACCCCCATGTATTCAGCACCATAGTACAGAACTACTGCTCCTTCTGTCAGAGCAGCCTGGAAAGTACTCCAATGTTTTCCCTTCTTCTTAGTATCAGGCCCTGTTTTTCTGCTTAAAGCAATGAGGCTGAAGAGCAAGTGGAGGCATACCACTGCCCCATTATATACCACCCTCATTATAGGCAAACAGGTTAAGTGTGGGTGGGAGGAATATATCATATGTCAAACCATTGCTTCTTTCCCCATTCCCACCACTCCCTAGAGTTCCCTTTGGTGTAGTGTAATACCATCCACTTCCTAACTCAGAGCTGCATCTCACAGGCTCATTCTGGCTCTTTATGCTGAATGTGAAACTCACGTTTCTTGGCTGGAAGCCAAGCACATCTGTTTCAGCTATTGATGTAAAAATGAAATGTAAAAATATAATATTGAATCGTCTCCAATCAGTTGCAGTTTTTCAATGAACTGTAATTATACCCTTCCCTTAATTATACTTGTACACTTAAATCATTTTCCTTGCTGCACACTTTCCCACTAGAAAACCTTGTTTAGCCCAGAAATATGTTTCTTTCTAGATAAATCACATTTACTCATAGGCAATGCATAAAGAGGGCATGGGGGGCTCGTCTACCCCTCGAGAATGGCCACCACCAAAGCTGCCACTGGCTTTTGTGGGCAGTTGCTGCCCCCCCCCACTTGCTGCTGATGTGGCCACTGGAAGCTGTGGGCAGTCCCCACTCGCCGCTTGACGCTGCTGACAGCATAGACAGACAACATCTGCAGGGGGTCTCCACTCACTGCCCGCCACTCGCCACCCCTCTGCCACCACCCACACTGCTGACACTGTCACGGCCCCTGCAGGCAGTCCCTGCTCGGCCCGTCCCCACTGCCAGTATCACCAGGGCCACCTGTGGGCAGTCCCTGCTCACCACCGCCACACCCCCACTGCTGACACCAACACCTCTGCCTGCAGGTGATTGCCGTGCCTCCCCAGCCTCAGGAGGCATGCATCACTCATGAATTTACTTATACTCAAATGGTTGTATGTGTATGCAAATCTGAGACCATTCCAGAAAAAAACTTGCTTCTATCATGCGGAAAGTTATTGTTGAACCCTTCCCAAATACACAGTTTATCTCCACTGGAAGTACCTGTCCTTGAATATATTTCTGTGTATTTGTCTTGGAGATCTTTCCATTGGGGGGAAAAAAAGTAAAGATATTTTCAAGCCCAGGTTATACTCCACTTGCACTTTCTGCAGTTTACATTGTTGTAATTACCAGACACACTAAGAGCTAGAGTGCAATATTGTTACAAATCTGTGTGTCTAATTCATTCTATTCAAACATTACTAATGTCAAACTGTGATGTATTTGCTTTAATAACTTTGCCAGCCAAGTCACTTTCCCTGTGCTGCCTTCTCTTTAAACTCTTAAATATAGCTTAAATCAAACAAAATGTGATACCCTAATTTTTTTCTTCCAAGGTGAACACTCAGTATGATCCATCTGATATTCAAGTATCGCTTACAAAACAGCATCTGTCTTTTCACTGAGAAATGTCCCATTAATTTAAAATGAACATCACTCTACTGCATCCTGTAGACATATGCATATCTTTTAAACCTGTTCTCTGCATCACCACTATGAATTTAACTCACCATAAAGATCCACAGAGCATTCTTCTTGCAGCTCATCAGCATGGAGTTGTCAGGAAACATGTTAGTCCTTAAGTAAAACTGAGATAATAAAACTGAATGTAGAGCAATGGAGACAAACAAACAAAAGGACATTTCAAAGCAAAACCACAGAAGACAAAGTCAAAGCAGCTGCTGCACCTCACTGATGATGAGCCCAAGAAGAATAAAGCACATCTGTTAGTTGCTGTTCTTTTTTTTGGCAGGATTAATGTAAAGTCCTCGGTCGGTAATTTTTAAATACCTCTAAAGCTGTCAGCCTACAAGATAATTAAATTAACAACAATGTTTTTTCACTGCTGTTCTGTTTTGAAGCAGCCAAAGTGGTCTCTTTTTTTGGCAGGGGAGGGTGGGTTTCAATGCCCGGTTGCTGAATTTTTGGTGATAATATCAATCAGTGAAAGGGACTAGGAAGATTGTGCTGCCACTACTTGTCCCCAGAGAATGCCCATGCCAGGTGTCCTTTGGCGCATGGCAAGTTGCCCTGGGTGGGGTAAGGGAGGCTGGGACCAGCACTGGGTAGCCCCATCAGCCTTACCCGGGGTCTTGGGGGTTTTCCAGGGCTGCACCCATGGTGATTCTGCCATGCAGAGCCTGGCTGACAGCCTCAGCGTAGCTCTGGGAGGCCCAGCTCCACTTTTCAGCAGAACATGCTAGCTGAGAATGCATTGCACTGGCGGGGGGGCGGGGGGCCCATTATTTTTTTTACCCCCGGATATTCAGGAATCAAAAAACCCTGTGGAAAAAAAGCCCAGTGCAGCACACACCTGGGCAGCATGCTCTTGCACCATGAACTACACCAGACTGATGGCTTATCTGAATGTGCCTAAAAGGTGTGTCTATACAAGATGCTTTACTGTGCATTAGACCAATCTAATGCTTTGGGCCAGAGCCAAAAGGCTTTGCTCTTAGTGCCTGGGAAAGGGTATAAGTGTTTTTTATTTGTTGTTTATTATTTGTTTGTTTGCTTGTTTATTGTTAAAGGCTGTGTTTTATTTAGGAGGACTTCCTGAAGAGCTCATCAGGAACCAAAGCCACCTGCAGAAGCTAGCAGGTTAGGTATCCCAGGTTGCATCTACATGTGCTGATTTAAGTCTCTGTAGCCCAATTCAGGGTGCATGAAGGGCACACGTCTACACATGTGAATCCTCAATGCTCCTTAAAATGGCAATTTTAGGCTATTCATGCCTAAATTTGTGTAGCCCAGGTAACTTGAGTATATACTCCCCTTCTCCAATTGAAGGGGATTGTTAGTTGGCAGGTGTGCTGTGGGCGGGGCAACTGCAGACCGCTCAGTTTCCCTCCATCCCTATAGAACCAGGCCAGGACAGTCAGGGGACTTAACTATATACACATTTATTTACATTAAGTTATCACAAGGGACAGGAACATGGATATAAGCATATGTACAATGTGTGTGTGTGTGTGTATTTATAAGATATCCAAACCAGTAACATAACAATACCCTCTGGATAAATGACATAAAACCTTATACCAGTGCTCCAGATACAGGTAAGTCACAGATAAGTATCTGAGCTGAAACAGATAAATCCCCAAATAAACATAGATAGCCAACAGATAAACTATACATAAGTATGGGTGAACAATAAATGAGCCACAAATAAATACAAGTAAACAACAGGTGAAATAATAGCAACAGGGGGTCCCAGCAGAGCCCTAGGATTCTACTTATCTACTAATTTAGAAACACAAGAGTTCACAGAATATAAGGCATGCCATCACACCCCTTATGGTGCAAGAACATTAAAGATAAACTTAATCCCAAGGGGAAACCCCAATGCCCTTGGGCTTTTCCCAAGCCCTACAAGGAAGCTGGTAACTTTAGGAGGGCCCTCCCAGTGGGACCTTCACTTTCAGGAGCCCTTAACTAACCAGGGGGCATGCCCCCTCCCCTGTGGGAATTAGCTTTTCCCAGCAACTCACGGCTCCCAGGCCTGGAAGGTGGCCCTTGTCCTCTGTGCCAAGCTGCTTTCTTGCCTGAAGTGGGCTTTGGGGGGCAGGGAGGGTCGCTGTCCCCTGGAACAGAGCTCCTCTATGCAGGGCTTCTGGGACCTCTGGCTCAGCCCTGTCTGCTGGCTCAGTAGCTCAAGCACCATCTGGCTCCCAGAACTCAACCTTTTGCTATGGGTCAGAGGCCCAGGCTGCCTCGTGCAGCACCAGGCTCGGTCTGCTCCCAGACTCTGTGCAGTGCCTCCCAAACTGAGCTCCCAGCCTCATTCTGGGGTTTGAGGACCTGAGCCACCCAAGTGCTCCAAAGGTCCTACTCTATGCACTGGCCTGTGCACTGTGTTTCTGGCTGCATGCCAGAGGTTGCAGACCCGAGCCACCTCATGCAGCTCCCAGGGTCTGGATGCCATGTTCCATGCTGCTGGAGCCGTCCACCATTCCTCGCTGATGGAAGTTTTCAGGGGTGCTTCTGGGCTACTGCTTCACACTGCTGAGCAGCTCTCCTCAGCTCTTTTAAGCCCCACTCTTCTCTTTTCAGGATGTGTTCTCCTCATGCTGGGCACACAACTCCTTTTATACTCTCCCGGGCTCTGCCCTTGAAGTCTTCCAGACCTGAGTGTTGCAGTCTTCAATCAGGTCGGGGGGGGACTCCTCTCCCCCTCCCCTCAAAAAACGGGGGGGGGTGACTTCACTCCTCTTGCTGCCTCCTGATTGGTGGATGGGCTCCACCAAATAAAACAGCAAGATTTCAAGCCTAGGACTCAACCCAAGCTCCAAAAGGCAAGCCCGCTACATTTAATACCTACAAAAGCACATGTACATGCATTAAGGTGCATTAATGCTTTGTATGGACTGACTTGGGACAAACTTTAGTCCCACATCAGTCTACGCACATGGCATTAACTCACTTTTATATGTGTACATGTAGACACTAACCTGAATCGCCTTAATGCTCATTAAGCTAATAAGCAATACATTTTGATGAACCTAAATACACATGTAGACACACCCCCATTTACAGTACTCATCAGAATAGGTGCTTTGTCTAGCTTTAGGCTTCTGACTCGAGCATTCATCTACCAGTGCATCCTGAGCAAGAGTAAGGATGTAATCCTCCTGCTCTACTTGGCCTTTGTCCGACCACCACTGGAGAACTGCATCTAGTTCTGGATGCCACTCTTCAGGAAGGATGTGGAGAAGCTCAAGAGAGTCCAAAGGAGGGCCACGTACATGATTAGAGGTCTGGAGAGAAGATCATATGAGGGAAGGCTGAAAGACATGGGATTGTTCAGCCTGGAGAAGAGAATACTCAGGAGGGGACTTGGTGGAAGCCTATAATTATATTAGAGGCATACATCTAGCCATGGAGGAGCATCTGTTCACTAAGGCACCCCAAGGGAAGACAAGAAATAATGGGCGCAATTGCTTCAGATTGGACATAAGGAAAAACTTCTTTACAATTTGATTGTATCTTGATGCCCACCTTCCTAGGGTTATCTGACCCCAGCTGTCTTTCCTGCCCAAGTACAGGGGAGCTGGACCTGATGATCTTGTAAGGTCCCTTCCAGCCCCTAACATCTATGAATCTGTTGCCCTGTGAGGCCAGGCCAATGCTCAGGATCTCAATATCATGCTGTTAGACAAGAGGGTATGGTGTAAAGTTGCACATGCACACATACCACTAATTCAAGCACATACACACCCTAATGTTGATAACATGAAATCATACACAATACACACATACATACACATATACACACAGGTTAAAAACTGACTCAGGTGACAATGTGTGTGTGTGTTGGTGCCTGTGGTACCTATGCTTGGGGTGCTTGGTAACTAAAGAGCAAGTGGCAAATATCAGGGGGAAAGGCAGTGGGGAATAAGGCAATAGCAAAGAAACAGGGATTTGCAGGCAGAGAGGAGCTCAGGATGGCTGGAGCCACAGGAGCATGGGACAGGTGTTGGAGGTGGTGGTGAGCTAGAAGCAGGAGAGGGAGAAATGAGACAGATGTTAGAGGGGTGAGGAGCAGAGATTGGAGCAGGGCCAAACCGTAGTAAAGCAAAACCCAACTCAGGGTTCCAAATAACAGCTTTATTAAATGAACACTGTACTGTACAGCTTGGTTCCTACACACACTCACACAATGGCAGCAGGAGAAATAGACTCAGTGGAAGGGTTGGAGTCCAGGTAGGGAAGAGAAACAGAGTCCAAGTCCTTGGTTGAAGAGAGGATGGGGGTGATAGCTACCTATCCAGGCTGGGAGGGGTCCCTGATGGCCAGTTGGGGTCTTTCTCCAGCAGGTGTTGTCCAGAGGGGATCACCGGCAGGGCCTCTGTGTTGATAGACAGCCTGATGTGGAGCAGGTCTGGTCCACGTGAAGATGGCATCCCGAAGAGTCAGTCTTTACTACCTCTTTTTATGGGGCAGACTACTTATAATCTCCTCTGGGGAGAGTATGTTCGGGCAAAGTCGACCCTGTTCCAGAGGGTTCCAGATGTTCTTACTGAGCATGTGCAGCCTCGGCACAATGGTGGGTTGCCTTATCTTTTGTTTCTTAAATGCTGAGGGTGGCTCCAATGGCTGGGTCATTGGGCCAGGAGTTGGTTTTGATGGTGGGATGATTTAGTAGGGGGTTCTGCTATCATTGTGTTTCACACATCCAGTCACTCTTTTGTTTCAGGCATTCACTGCACTTAGGACTGAATAATTGCATGCCCAGAAACAGACTGGAGGATAATTGGCTAGGCTGCAGTACTGCAGAGAAGGACCTGGGGTGTTACAAAAGAACATAAGCTGAATATGAGCCAACAGTGCTCTTGTTGAAAGAAAACGCCAAGCATATTGGGTTGTATTAACAAGAGGGTCACTTGAAAATCAAGAGAAGTGATTCTTATTCAGCACTGGTGAGGCCTCACCTGGAGTACTATGTCCATTCTGAGTTTATTTAGTCTGGAGAAAAAGAAACTGTGGGGGAATTTGATAACAGTATTCAAATATCTGAAGGGAAATTATAGAGAGAATGGAGATGGACTTTTCTATGTGGCCATAGGAGACAGGACTAAAGTCATAGAGCCATAGAGAAGTATGGCTGGAAGGGACCTCCAGAGGTCATCTAGTCCAACTCCCTGCCTGAGGCAGATCATCCATATCCAGACCATTCCATACAACAAAATCTAAATTACATAACACTACACTCAACTCTTATGCAACATAGACCTAACACGCTGAACTACCACAGGTAAAGCAGGAAAACCATGGCAGCCAATATTCTGCTTCTATAAAATGCTATCAATATAGGCTCAAGATTAGGAACAATGGCCTCAAGCTGCAGACGGGGAAATTTACATTGTAGATTAGGAGGACCTTTCTGACGTTGAGTATGGTCAAGCATTGGACCAGACTACCTAGAGAAATTGTGGAACCTCTATCCTTGGAAATTTTCAAGAGTAGGTTGGACAGACATTTTCTGGAATGGTTAAGTAAGTCAGGGTCTATCCTGCCTTGGGCAGGGTGCTAGACTAGATGAACTTGTGAGGTCCCTTCCAGCCATACTTTCCTATGATCCTATTTTTCCAGAAATTTTGTCTAAAACTCAGGGGTAAAAGTGGTTCAATATGTTGTGATTCAGAGTGATTTGAAACACACCTGAATTGAAAGGAGGTAAGGTAGCTCTACTTCAGTGTCCAATCTAATTTCAGTCTCCACCACAATGCAATGTAATCACTTTTACAAGGAGTGTATTAGTAATTGTGACACTCTTCGAGAGGCTAAAACTTGGAAGATCTTTCAAGATCTTTAAAGGTCTCTAGGTATGCCTGGAAGTTTGTTGTTTTGAGCACCTAGCCCAGGACGGGCAAATAAAGCCTGGAGCCCAGATCTGGCCCACCAAGCACTTTCATCTGGCCGACAGGGCCCCGCAACAAATTGTGCCCTGCCCAGCACCTCTATCCATGAGGGTGGGAGCGAGGTGCCCACATGTATACGTAGCCCCCAAAATTTACCCTACTGCTTGGCTCCCACCCTCTGGGCAGAAGGGCCTGGCTGCCCAGTGTGCAGCTTCCATGCTGCACACTGCTGCAGTCCCCAAGAACTGCTCTGTTTCCCCAGTCTCCTACCTGCTCCAAGCACCAGCTAGGGAAGCAGAGGAGGTGGGGCTTCAGATGGGTGGGAGAGTGGAGTGTGGGGCTGGGACTGGTAGCAGTGTGCAGCCTGTTCCCAGGGGAACAGGAGGTGGCCACAGTGCAGAGCTGGGGTAAGCAGCATTTAAGTATGGGGAACAGTGAGGGGTGTGAGGACCCCCCACACTGGCCCCATGGTGTGCAGGTGGTGGCAGCAGTAGCAAGGCGGGTGCTCAGGGCACAGGTGCCTGGTGGAACATGGCTCAGTGCTGCACATCATAACTAGGCAAGTGCAGCACAGCCTCTGCCAAGCTACCTGTATCACTGGTGCTCCCTGCCACCCTCGCACAGCTCCTGCACTCACAAAGCAGGACAGCAGGGAGGGAAGCCCCATGTGCTGGAGCCAGGTGCCTTCCCTGCTGGGGCTGTGCAGCACTGGAGAGAAGCCTCAGGCACTGGAGCTGGCTGCCTTCCCTGGAGGGGCTGAGCTGCAGTGGATGGAAACCCCAGGGCACCTTCCCCTACAGGGCAGGGAAGGCAGCCAGCACTGGTGCCTGAGGCTTCTCTCTGGGGCTGCACAGCCCTGACAGGGAATGCAGCTGGCTCCAGAACATTGGGCTTCCCTCCTGTACTGTGTAAATGCAGGGACTGCATGAATGGCAAGGAGTGCCAGCAATAGACTGGTAGGGGAGGCTGTACCCCTTGCTGTGATGTGCATTGCTGGCCAGAGCCATGCCTCGCTGGGTGCCTGCACCCTGAACACCATGCCTGATGCTGTGCCATGAGGGGAATGTGGGGGGATTCCATACCCCCCAAACTTCCTCACACCCACAACCTGTCCCCACAATCCACCATGTATAAACAACCTAGAGTACTGAAGAAACTTGTTGAACTCATAGTGGTAGCTCTGGTGAGGCTGTTCAAAGAGCCACTCCTTCAGGAGTGGTCCTGAAGGACTGGAAGAGGTTTAACACGGTGCCCATCTTTAAGAAACAAAAGAGGGATGACCCTGCTAACTATAGACTGGTCAGTCTGGTATCAGTCCTAGGAAAAATCTTTGAAAAAATTGTCAAGAAGTCCATCAACCACAAGCTCGCAATTGGTGGGGTACTGAGAAACAACCAGCATGGCTTTGTTGAGGGGAGGTCATACCTAACAAACCTGGTCTCCTTTTATGATCAGATAACTAACCAGATAGACATGGGACAGGAGGTGAACATCATCTACCTAGATTTCAGCAAGACCTTTGATACTGTTTCCCACAAAATCCTCTCAATTAAGTTGGAGAGTACTAGCCTAGACCAGGCTATGGTGAGGTGTGTTACCAACTGGCTCAGTGGTCAACTCCAGTGAGTAATAATTGATGGGGTAGCCTCATCCTGGAGGTTATCTCCAGTGGTGATCCCCAGGGATAAGTGCTTGGCCCCATGCTCTTTAACATCTTTATCAATGACCTGGATGAGGGAGTGAAAAGTGCAATGATTCAGTTTGTGGATGACACTAAGCTATGGGGACAAGCAGGCATGTCTGAAGACAGGACAAAGATCCAGGATGAATTTGACAGGCTGTTCCTATGGGCTAAAATCAGATGAGGTTCAAGAGGGACAAGTGCTGGGTTCTTCATCTGGGAAGGATGAACCCTCACTATACCTATACGATGGGTGGTGGTCCACTGGCTAGCACTGCATCTGAAAGGAACATGGGGGTGACAATTGACAAGAGAATGCATATGAGCCACCAGTGTGATGAAGTTGCCAACAGAGCAAATAGATCTCTGGTGTGGATCAGCAGATATGTCACCAAAAGATCCAGAGAGGTGCTCCTCCTCCTCTATTCATTAGTAGTGAGGCCACACCTGGAGTACCGTGTCCAGTTCTGGGCACCGCATTTCTCAGGGGTGACTTGCTGGCAGCCTATAAGTATATGAGGGGTGCATCAGGAACTGGGAGAATGTCTTTTCACCAGGGCATCCCAAGGGAAAACAAGGTTTAACAGTGGTGAACTGCTGGAACATAAGGACATAAGGAAAAACTTCTTTTAGACTAGACGTAAGGAAAAACTTCTTTACCAGTTGAGTCTCCAGAGTCTGGAATAGACTCCCCTGAGAATTGGTGCAAGCACCTACTCTGGATACCTTTAAGAAACACTTGGATGCTTATCTTGATGAGATGATCTGACCCCAGCTGACTTACTGCCCCTTGGGCAGGGAGCTGGACCCAATGATCTCATGAGGTCCCTTCCAGCCCTAATGTCTATGAATCTATGAAGATATAAACCCCCACAACCTTACCACACACTCACACCCTCCCACACACCCACCATACACACACGCAAGCACACACACCATAAACACATGCCCACACACACTGCACATACACACAGAGGTTACTTAATGGCTCTGAAATTATCTCAGCCACTTCCTTTAGTACCCGAGGGTATATATTATCTGGCCCTGATGACTTGAAGGCATTTAAGTTTCTTGAAGTAATCCCTGATCTCTTTATTGGAATACATTCCTGTTTCATAGTTTCATAGTCTCTAGGGTCAGAAGGGACCTGAGTAGATCAGCTAGTCCGACCCCCTGCCATGGCAGGAAAGAGTACTGGGGTCAAACGACCCCAGCAAGGTGTTCATCTGACCTCCTCTTAAAC
>NW_017728918.1:21524843-21539549 GCF_001723895.1 Crocodylus porosus | reverse complement strand
GCATGCAGTCCCCAGCTGGCTCCTTGTGGATATGTGCCAGCATAATTTTCTCAAACAGCTTGCCTAGGATCGAGGTAAGACTAACTGGCCTATAATTTCCTGGGTCCTCCTTCTTCCCCTTTTTGAAGATGGGAACCACGTTGGCCTTTTTCCAGTCCTCTGGCACCACACCAGAGCACCATGAGTGCTCGTAAAGCCGTGCCAGGGGTCTTGCAATGACCTCGGCCAATTTCTTTAGAACTCTAGGGTGGAGATCATCCAGACAGGCTGACTTGAATATGTCCAGTCCCTCCAGAAGTTCCCTAACTAGTTCCTCACTAACCCTTGGCCCAGATGTGCCTCCCCTGGGGCCCCAGGGGGGCCCAGGAGGGAGGTGACTATTCTGGTCCCTACTTAGGAAAATGGAGGCAAAGAAATTTTTAAACAAGTCAGCTTTGTCGTCTGGTGTGAGGACCAAATTTCCCAATGTGTCCTACAGGGGCCCCACATTACCTGGAACCTTCTTTTTACCCCCTATGTATTTAAAGAAGGACTTCTTATTTTCCTTAATCTGGGAAGCTAGCCCTAATTCCATCTCTGCCTTGGCCTTCCTGACTTCCCCCCTACATCCCCAAGCGACTGCAGTATAGTCGCCCCTGGTGATGTCTCCTTCTTTCCATTGGGTGTAAGCCTCCCTTTTAGCAAGGAGACATTCCCGGATGGTTTTGGTGAGCCATGGAGGCTTGTGTGCTCTCCTCCTCCCTTTGATCCTCGTTGGGATTACCCTCCTTTGGGCTTGGAGGATCATCTCCTTAAGGAGCGGCCACTCTCCTTGGACACCTGGCTCCCCTCCCCTCTAGGACCTCAGCGCTTCTCCAACTATCCTCCTTAGCTTGTTGAAGCTTGCCCTCCTGAAGTCTAGGGCTCCTGCCTTACTGCAGGCCTTTGACACCTTGCGCTGGATGGTGAATTCCAGCAGGCGATGATTACTGTCGCCTAGGTGGTCAAGCACCCGCAGCCCCCTTGCCACCAATGCCCAGCACTAGGTCCAACAAGGTGTCCCCTGGTGGGGCTGTGCACCTCCTGGGTTAGATGGAGGTCCTGCACTCTGGACAAGAACCTATGGGAGCATTCAGACCAGGCTGACTGCTCTTCCCAGCAGATGTCCGGGAAGTTCAGGTCCCCCATGATTACCACATCCTTAGACTTCACTACCTCTGTGAGCTGACCTAAGAATTCCTGGTCAAGCTCTTCCCCCTGTTTGGGAGGTCTGTAGTAGACCCCCACCATTAAGTCTCTTTCCCCTCAACTGCCTTGTACTCTAACCCAAAGCACTTCAGAGTGCCCCTCCTTGCTAATTGATGAGGATGTTTATTCCTCCTTGATATAGAGTGCCACGCCCCCACCTCTCCTTCCTATCCTGTCCCTCATGTACAGCCTATAGACCTCAACATTCACCGCCCAGTCATGTGTTGAGTCCCACCACGTTTCATTGATCCCCACTATGTCCGGGCTGGTGTCAGCTAGCAGGAGGGTGAGTTCCTCCTGCTTGTTTCCCATACTACGAGCGTTTGTGTAGAAGCATTTGAGGCCTCCTGTGGATGTGTGTACTGACCCCCTTTCCCAGTGGTGCCCTGGCCCCTATCGCTTACCTGTTTATTTGTTTCGCTCATTGGTCTAGGCTGGGCTGTAGTTGTGGGTGTTGCTTTGTCTGGCAGTCCGATGTTTCCTCCGCCCTCAACTTCCCCTTCCCCCAACGAGCCTAGTTTAAAGCCCGCTGGAGGAGGTCCGCCAACCTAAAAGAGAACACAGGCTTACCTTTAGGGGAAAGGTGGAGTCCATCCCATCCAAGCATGTCACTTGTTGTGATGTGCCAGTCATGGCTGAGTAAGCTAAAGCCCGCCTTGAAGCACCATTCCTGTAGCTGCCAGTTCATCTCTGCGATGCAGATTCATGCCGTCTGCCACGTCCACTCATTGGCAGTATAGAAGAGAAAAACACCTGTGCACCCACCTCCTTCTGCATGCACCCCAGAGCTTCAATCAGTGGTTTTCAACCTGTGGTCTGCAGAGCCCTGGGGGTATACAGACTATATCTAAGGGGTTCACAAAAGATGCTATGATCCATCAAAAATATGTGAATACCCACACTTACAATTCAAAGGGACCAGCACCTCCATTCAAAACTTTTAGGGGTCCACATTAAAAAAGGTTGAAAACCACTTTTACATGTTTTCCAAGGCATCAAACTTGCAAGGTATGTAAGCAGGTTTCCTTTATACCACATTTGAGAAGAGCCATGATTAGAACTAGTGTTTCAAAGCTAGGTTAACTGGGGAGAGAAAAATCTTTTTTCTTTATATTCTGATTACACACCTGAATTCGTCAATACAGTTGCACACCAATAAAGAATCACATATATTAGAAAATCAGCAGGAAGAAAACACGCAAAGGTAGGTCACACCAATTTCATAACTCTACCTTTTTTCATTGGATAATTGGTGCACAGATTTTATGGGAGACTGACAAATAAAGGGATGAATCCTCTTTTGCAGACTCAAAAAATGCTTCTTTGCTTGAGAAGATATGTACATATATAAAATAATGTAGCTGCTTCTATAAGCTTGTTTATATTACAGAGCTGCTATCAATAAGCTAATACGCTAAAGAGTAGATGGCTAAGAAGGCTTAAGGGTATTTTCACTAACCCACACATTCTACATCATTTTGAAACTTAGAGTGTAGATATGCACAATTGAAAAAATAATGAAAAAGTCTGAAAAAACAAGACATGAATAAAAAAAGGGGGCCATTAAAATTTTACACAATACAGGGCATGCTATGAACTCTGAAGCCAGTGGCAGTCAGTGCTGGGCTTCAGTTCACTGTGAGACTTCGTTTGAGAAAGATCACTGCCTGATTTTCACCTGACACACTATCACCTCCTACTTAAGACAAATGTGTGTGCACCTTTGAAACATATTTCATAGCAATTCCTTTGCTTTTTTTTTTGCTTTTCAATAATGTAAGCGATAAGTGCTCAAGTTACTGCATTTTTATTTCTAAGCTATATGTAACTGCTCACATTACTACGTATTAACATTTTAAAATAATTCTATCTTTATTTCATGGAGTGTACACATAAAATATTGAAACAAAATCAGCCAGCAGGATATCTACTATCACACAGATGGCAGACAGGTCACCATGAAAGTCAACAAAAAGGCAAGCTGTTGCTGAATATTATGAAAATGAAGAAAATCACTCAATGCATAATAAACCACATGATGAGAACAGAAGAGCAGGTGAATATGCTGTTTACATATGCTTAGACAATATAACAGTGATATTTTGTTCAGAGATTTGTACTTCAGCTTGCATTGATCATCACCCTGTTTAACTTGTCCTTAGTTTGTCGGTACTGTGGTACAAGAAACTTATTAGCAAGATAATTGACAACCACTTCAAAGGATGTTGCCTATATATGGAACCTATATATGGACATTGCTCTGACATCATCAGAGTAACAGAAAACTGTATTTTAAAAGAAGGCAACTTAATTGAATGTGTATATAGCAATGACTTCTCAGAGGATGCCTTTCTTTGCAATTCAAATTCTGCCATTCTTTGCACCCAAAATGAGCACTGTGATACTACAAATGAGTATAACTGCCAGAATTACTGGAGAAGAAGTTTGCTTAATCATAGGTAGTATAAATTACAAACAAATCTGTTGTCCAGCTGAGTTTTTTGGCCGTTTGTCAATAAACAGTTTTCTTCCCTGCATGCTCACAACTATGGGAGGAACAACTGTGATTCATTTGCAAAGCATGACTCCAAAAATTGTTTAATCAGTAGGACCAGACATCTCGTAAAAAGACTTCACAACAGCACAACGGATTTAGAAGAGATAATAGGAGAGGCTGCTGAAAAACATCTTTTTGCCAAGAGTTACTATTATGCCCATCAGGCACAGCTCTACCTTTTGAGATACTCTGGAGACAATTTCCCATCAGAGTAGCTTTTACAATGCCTATCAACAAAAGCCAAGGTCAAACATTTGATAGATTAGGTGTCTAATCTACCATAGCCTGTGTTTGGATATGGCCTACGTTGTTATGCAAGGTGCCGCTAAATGCAACATGGCTATATATAACCTGGCTATAAGTGCGATGTCAAAATCATCTGACAATCTGAAAATGCAAATTATACAGACAAGACCAAGGAATATTTCCAAACATGGAAAGTGTTATATGAAAAACATGGTATTCCACTAATTCCTTCAATGTGGTTCATAATTATAAATATGCCCAATTGGATTAAATGCTGTACATCTCCCCTTTATGACTTGCAAAATGATTGAACTTTCTTATGTTTGTTTAAATCATTTGAATTAATCATTTGTTTAAATAATTTAAATACCCTTGTGAAGCTACTCTGAGTTCAACAAGTTATTTCAAAAGGTCAGTGGACTATTTCAATGTATTTTAACATCAGTTTTGTCATAGGATTATCTGAAAATATTTTGAAGCAAGTGACTTTAAATCTCTCAATCATCTGTCTAATAAGCAGCGATCCTGGTTTTCTGTGATTTAAAAAATCCCTAATTTTTGGTTTAAAAAGTAACCCCAAATCAACACGTTCCCATAATTTAAATGAAACACCACTACATGCATATCTATATATTAATGGTGTTTCATTTAAATAATGGGAACATGCAGATTTGGGTTTACTTTTTAAAAACCAAAACCTGGGAAATGTTTAAATCAGAGAAAACCAGGATCCCTGCTGATAAGTTTGAAAACAGTTGAAAAGATGCTACACAATGGGCCAAATTTTTAGAAACAACCAATATGTCCACTTTAATGAAGATTTCAAGATTTTGACACAAACTTTATGAACATCTGAAACAGAATTGGGTCAAAGATCAACAGGAAAATCAAGAAAGAGCCAAATGTTAAAAGGAAAAACTATAGTGCAGTGGAAAGAAAAAGAGAACAACTTTTGAGAACAAATTAAATGAGTTTCTGTTGTTCAACAGCTTTATGTATTTGATCATGTGTTACAACCTGATGCATCTTTTAGCTTTAAGCCTTGAGTGAGCTTGCAGGTAGTGAAGAAATTCAGTGTAATGTATTCCTAAAAAAATCGTATGTATAAAGCAAATGTGCAACCACAATAAACCTTTTTAGGGAAAATTCCCTGGGTAAACACTTATTGTTATTATGCCAGAACAACCATTTAAGTAATTCCCCCTAATGAAGATTCAGTTTTACATATTGCAGAAATGTAGAATTATACTTCTGGAAGGGACCTGAAACAACATTACGTTTTACCTGCCGAACAGATACAGGATATTTTCTTGAACAGAATTTTTTTTCTGCTGGAATAGTTATACCACTTCCCTAAGTGACAGAGGCCTCCTGTCAGCATTGCTGCCTCCAGGTGAGAGGTTTTACTGCCATAGTTACATTGGCTAGGTATTATTTTTCATAACCCGAGCCAGTATAAGATTCTAGCAAGCTTTGTGGTGTATATGTAAGCAAATGTACTGGAATGAAAGATGAACCCGTGAGAAAACTATTTTGCCAGTAGAAGCATTGATCTTTTAATCAAGATCAACCATCAAATGCACATTCTGTTCTGAGCAGAGGTGGGAAGAATATCTCAGGTACATGTTTGTTTGTTTTTTCATAGAAATATGCAGTTTCAGGTTGATTGAAACTCTCTGCAATTTCATGCCAAATTCAGTAACTATTTTTTGACATGGTAGAAATAAAAGAATAAAGGCAGGTAAAGTTGTAATGTTTTGATTTAACAGTTTTAAAATGAAACAGAGAATTGAAACATTTCAATATTTTAAAATGATATCTGGAGACCTAATTTACTTTTAAAAAAACCCTAAAGCCCAAGAAATGGAACATTTCAAGCAAAATGAATGAAATGTTTCTTTCTTTCTTGGAGGTTTATTTGAAGGAAATCTTGTTTTCAATTGTTTTGATTCAGCCAGCAAAGCCAAAAAAATCAGTTACATCAGTCACATCAGCTGATTATGCAACTAAATTTGCATACATGGACATCTTTAGATCTAATTGCAGAATCAAAGTTTTTCAAGATTGTTATGCTCATAGGCTGCTTACAGATGTGAAAACAAAAAACAGTGCTTTACTTTCAGCTCAGCACCCACCCCCCGTCAAGCACAGCACATGCCCAGAAGAAGTATTGCATCAGTTTGACCTGGCTCACCCAACCCCTGTTGGATTGGGGTTTTTTGCGGGGCGGGGGGAGGTCCCCACATCTGTTAGCACCTATAGCTTATTATTAGGGTATGGCAGGAGGTAAAATAACTTTAAAAAAAAAATACTAGAGACCAGAGGTGTATACTTTAAGCTGCAAGCATATGTTTCTGCTGCTGTAAGACTATTATAACTTCTATAACTTCTATACATCCTCTTTTCAGAATAATAGTTTCTTTTCCTATTTCAAAAGTAAAACATTGTTTGTATTAATTCTTTATTTTATCTGACTTTTTCTGCTGGTGGTATTATTTTTAACATTGCATAAAGGTATGGGGAAGTGACATGATGGGCACATATTACCTGAAAGCACTGTAAATGAGAAATATTCCAGGAGCCTTCCCTCCCTTTGCCCCTTCCTTCCACCCTGCCTTTCATTCTCTCCCTCTCTGAGAAGGAAAAAGTTGTAAATTGTTCAAAAAGGGCACTTTCAGTGCCCAGTTAGGTTAATGGAAAGACTCATGTTGACTTCAATGGGAGCTGCTCCAGGATGAAAATTGGTTTATAATGGATATGTAAGCATGTCTTCTTAAGCAGAACCTGGCAAACATTTTTTTTTATTTAAAAGTGAAAAAAGTGACTTCATTTCAATTCTAAAAGATTTCTTTCAGCAAGGTGATTGAAGAAATAAAATTATTCCCTACAGACTGTAATTCAAATTGTATTTTACAACAGAAGTAACCAAAACTATGGAATTTCTTAAGTGTTCAAAATGACTGTATTTTCAGGGAAAAAAGAACTGTATTTGAAACACAGAGGTACAAGTAGAGAGCAGAGTAATCTACTGTGCCACAAAATTCCCAGTCCCAACTTTTATGCACCAGCAATAATGCTGGCTGAACTTCAGAAGGTATGAAAATTTAATTCACATTAGCGACTAAAGGTTTGGAAGCATTTCCTATGCAAATTGTTCTCACTATTGCGATCTCCTCAACTAGACCTCACAAGCCTTCCTACACAAATTATCTATTCCCAGCAGGCTCTAGTTCTCCTCTATTTAGACTGCTTTCTTTCTGAGACAGGAAAAGACGATGAAATCTAGCTTCAAGCTGGACGGTCAAGAAGGAAACCACTTGTCTCTTTTGCTGTGCTTTACTTATGGGAGTAAATCTAAAGTGCACCAAGGAAAAACAAAACAGAATCCTGTTCCTTGATCAAGGGGCAAACGTGCAACCCATGTTACCAATGAAGGTCTGGAGCTTCCTTGGGCAGTCCTCTCCCCAGACACTACCATCCAGTGTGAAGACTTCTGTGCTGTGGTGAGGAGCTTATTTTATTGTTGTTTTTGAACTTCCTTGTCCTAGTGGTGCAAAGACATTCATTTCCACAATATTAAAGTTGCGGCAAATGCATTTCCAAGAGTGTAACAGCTAATGCATGACTTGCACACTCTTCCCAATAGTCTTAGAGAATCAGCCAGAGTATCCACATAGCTGAGAAGCCTGTGTTTTGTGGTTCTTTCCCTATTATTAACATGGTAGCTATAGTATCATGTTGGTGGCACACAGTCATTGCGGATCCATAGCATAATTTCATCTACATGCTACCTAACTTCTATTCCTACAAAATAATCCCACTGTTTTTACCGTATTCTAGGCCATCCCTAGCCAGAGATGGCAACTGGGATGGAATTTGATGTGATGGCATTCTGATAATCATGGGGTATAGAAAAATATAACTGCTGTGTCACTACCAAAGACTATCGATGTAAACTGTCACAATACAGCTGTCACATATGTATGATTCTGTACCAATTCAAGTGTAGCAAAACTGCTCCAACTTTAACCCTGCTTTGTTCAAGGTCAAAGTTGGGGTAACTTAATTTTGGAGTGATACAATATCTAAGGAAGTCAGAAACCTACTTAGAAACATGGATTACATCCTAACTATCCCACTTAGGATGCTATACCAACTGTCAGCTCCACAAAAATAAAAGATACAAAAGGTAAAATAAATCCCATTATCCTGTCCACAGCAGGATTCTCACCTAATTTTTGCAACAACCATTTTTTGGAATAGAGTATGGGGAGGAGAGAGGAGGGAAGGGGTCTATGTTATTCTCTCTATATGTGCGCACTGCCAAAGTGTTGGTAAAGAGATAAATGTTATAGAAAGAAAGACCTCAGACTCATTTTGATGGTGAAAGCTCTGTTGAGTTTATTGCTCACAAAACATAGCATCAGGGGGTCCCTGTACTTGGTGGTGATCAGCATAAGTTTGCATCCCCCAGGATAAAACAAGGTTACATTTTGCAATTCCTCTTTTATACAGACCAACTCATATTATTAAGCAAAGCATGTTGACCCAAGGCTGAATATTACATTCCCTCAGTATCTTGAGCTGTCTTATATCTATCACACATCCAGTTTCTGTTCTTCATCATACAACTCTTGCACAATCTGTTCTCAGTGATCCTCTTCTTGGTGGTACTGTGGACCTTGTATTGTCCTCTAATATGCATATTTGAACGTAAGCTTGTTTAAGCTGTTCATGTGTGTCACTGCTCTTGTGAGCCCTACTTAATGTCTTAGCCAAGCCTTATGTGAATAGTATTGTGCTAATCAATGTTTTGAATAACATTGCTCTAGCACAGACTATAATAGGTTTCCAGTATGTAACATGTCCCTTTCACCCATGCTAGAGAAGGGAAACCTACAGCTTTCTGAAGGTGAACTCAGTTCTCCATAAAGGACTTAGATAGCTGTGCAATTCTGTATGGGGAAGGGAAGCATTAATGTTCTAAAGATTCTAGCAATCAGCATTTATGTCTCCAAGTATGAGATCTGATTATCCTTCATATAGGTCAATGTGAGCTTTACACATGAAAAAGGGCAGAATCTCTCTTTAAATTATATTAGTACTAAGTGCTAGATACTTTCAGCCTTTCAAAATGATGTACTGTATATGTGTAGCATTATGTATCCTTCTGTGATGTGATAATTACTAGACTGGTGACTTCATGGTGGGTTTTTTTGTGAGTGTCTGGCCTCCTAGACGTTTTAGGGTCATTTATATTGGCAATAAATCCACCAAACCTTAGAACAAACTTAATTAAACCTTTGGAATATTGTTGGTGTTACTATATGTGCTGACAGGTTATGAAAAAAAGGGAAAAAAGAGATGCATATGAAACTATGGTACTAAACCAAGGCCAGATTGTGATATATGATATCTTTATTTATTCTGGACTGGATTGTTATTCTCATTCCTCAAAATTCAGTTAAAAAGTAGTGGATAGCTCCTCAAGAGATTGAGGAGAAGCGGAGTATATCTATGGTCAGATACTTTCCTCTTTCCTCATACTAAGATATATACCATGCTAGCTTTTTTGCTTCCTCCTCTTTCACTGATTCTAGTCTCTGGCTGCTGTCCTGGAGACAGGCTCCAGCCATGTCCCTATTCAAAAGAAAGTAGAAGCTCAAGAGCAGCTACTCTTCCTCTTCCCCCTGTCTCTAGGCTCCAGTGACATGGGTAGTTCATGCAGGGAAGTATTGTATCTATATCCTGAAATATCCGAAGTAGGAAAAGTCCAAATCAACCTATCCCTACCATTGTTAATAAATATAAACAAAAGTTAAAAGATTGTATTAAGTTAAACATTTATGTTAAAATAGTGTGATTAAGAGTGCTGCAGGCTCTTGTTCAGGCAGGGACTTGGCATGACAATAAACTGACACAGAAGAAAATATTAGCAGTTGAAATTAGTAATAATATATTTTAATTGATTAATTTTAACTGGACAAAGGTAGCACCCCTCTCTGGATATTGTTTAACTTGGAATCAGGAAGAGCCAGGTAAACTGACTTCAGGACTATGGTTGCCTTTGTTTCCATCACTGTTTTAGTTCTGGAGGTCTATGCTAATGCTGAGAATATTAGATAGAAAATGTTGAAAAAATCTGCCAGAACTTATTTTTATCATCATTTATCAATGTATTGAAATAAAAAAATTGTATAGCTATGATTCTATTATTATGAAATTACCACAGAGTACATGTTAAGAAGAACTTTCTTACAGTTTTGAGTTTTAAGGTAAAAATGGGATTTGGATCTTCCTCTAATTTCTCATAGTAGGTCATGTCAGAGAGTTGTTTGTTGGCTTCTTTTTATGTAGTCTACATGGTTAAGGATAACTATGGCTCCTCCTTTATCTGCTGGTTTTATTACTAAATGATAGTTGGATCTTAGGGATTCTACAGCCCTTCTCTCTGAGAAGGAGAGGTTGTTGTGATGGTGTTTGTTGTTAATTCATTGTTCACTCCTTTCCTGAAGTAGTCAATATAGCAGTCAAGGTTTGAATTTTGTCCACCGTGAGGTGTCAAATCCGATTTTTTGTTAGATTTTTTGGAGTTAATCTTTTTTTCAGTGTTGTCACAGGATGCAGTGGTGTTGAAAGAGGATTTGTTTTGGTTATGGGAATATTCCATGCAACAGAGGTGTCAAAAAACTGTCTAGTTGTCCACATTTTAGTATCTTATTAGGGTATTTTTCTGAACAAAAATTAAGGCCTTTAGAGAGGCCAGATTTTTTTTCAGCTTTGGTAAGTGTGTGTGTGGAGAGACTGAAAATATTTGAGGGTTGAATGGCTCCTTCAGTTTCATCGAGTATAAAGTTAGAATGTTGTGTGGTGTTGATGCTGTTTCGCTGATGGTTGTTTTGTGACTGGGAAAGTTGTTCCTGCAGTAATCATTTCATTTCTCTTTATGTTGGATGAATGTTGTAAAAAACCATGGTAGTCTTTTTGTATACATTGTATAATGTTTGGGGAAATATCCATATATGTCTCTTCGTTGTAACATGTGTTGATTTCCTTCTTGAGTTGGTCTTTTTTAGTATAGGTTATGTGAAGGAGTTTATTTCTAAGTTTTTCAAAAGTACTCCTGCCTAATTGTGAAGCATTTGTGGAGTTGTGTGTAGTAGTCAGAGGAGTGTAGATATTCAGTCCTCCAGTCCATGCTGGGGCAAGAAATGGAAAACCTGCCAAAGCATCTCCAGCACTCCCACAATAGAATCATCACCATTCCTGTATCTTACACCTGCACCTCCAGAAATGTTATATATCCAATCCAGTGCCTTAAATGCCCTGATGGAAAATACATAGAAGAAACCAAACAACAGCTGTGTACCAGAATGAACGTATGCTGACAAAAATATCGAATTACCTGTGAGTGCACACTTCTCACAGGACAACCACTCTCTCACCAATCTCTCAGTTCTAATCCTCAGTGGGAATTTACAAAACACCTTTTGTATATGAGCCTATAAAATTCACCTCATAAGTTTACTGAATACAAAAAATCATGGACTAAATATAGACATTGGATTTATGGCACATTATAACCTGCCTGCCATCTGATAACCCCAGGTAAACTGCCTTCATTTTACCAGCTACGTTTCATCAGCAGTTCAATATTCCCCTCCCTGCCCCTCACCTACCCATCTCACACCTATTGCCTCCTATTCCCTCTGATCCTCACTGCCACACATCTGCATTTTCACAGACCTGCGTTTTTCATTTTAGCTTCTATTCCATCCAGAGAGCACACAAAACACCAACAGACTCTCCCTATGCCTGAATAAGGGTGCTTGTGCCTGGAATCTTGCAAAGAATGATTTTTCTAACCATTTAGTTGGTCTAATAAAAGATACCACGTTCACACAAAGAACATTGTCTGCCTTTACACACAAAGGACATAGTGAGAGACTGTTAAGAAAGTCATGCAAGGTAGAAGATGAAAGGGAAACCCTACCAACAACATCAAGTGAAGAACACACTAGGACATCAGGCAAATCATCTGCTCCAGCAGTTCACTGGAGGATGTGCATATTCTGCCAGAAATATACTAATAAGACTGAGTCAAGGATTGTTTAAATCAGCTGATGCAATACATCAGCTAGAAGAGAAGAATGCATCAGCTAGAGGAGAAGAATGAAACTTTACATTCCTGAATTGGTGTTGAAGATCTAATAGCTTCTGAGGCACATTACCATCCTGAGTGCAGGTGGGCGGAACAATAGAAGCAACAATAGAAGTCTCTCATTCCTATTTACATGTGGAGACTGTGCAAGAAGATATTTTTCTTTCTCCTGATGTGAGAGCATGGCATCAAGTGACTGATGAACTAGATGCTGGATTTGTGTGGAAAAATGTGTACAGGCTGAAAGATATACTTGAAAGCTACTGTGATTTAGTAGAAGATGAAG
Source organism: Crocodylus porosus (assembly GCF_001723895.1). Lineage (NCBI taxonomy): Eukaryota > Metazoa > Chordata > Crocodylia > Crocodylidae > Crocodylus > Crocodylus porosus. Next base: position 21,527,072 of record NW_017728918.1, on the reverse strand, counting down.
GTGGTGAATGTCCTCTGACCACATGGAGCAAATGAAGCAAGAACTTCAGACTTACCACAAAACAGCCATTCAGTTTTTTATCTCCAAAGAAAGGCAAATCTTCCACTCCCTGTCTTCCAAATTGTGACAACTGGTAAAGCTGTACAAACAGTTTTAACCTTGCATGTAAATAATGAGAAAGCCATTGGCCCGTCATTCATAGAAGATTTTGTGGACATAAGATATTTGTAATATGCTGCCTTCAAGATCAAAGATTTGAACGTTATAGCTGGCCTGGAGGGATACAGCAACTTGAATGAAGAGCAAGCCCAAAAAGGTATTCCTGATGGCTTTTAATCATTGATCCATTTGATTTTTTAAAATAACAATAATGAGTTAGATATTGAAAGTAACGTGCAAAACAATAATCTAGGCTGAGTTGTACTGAATGTCAAGATTTGGTTTACCTGCAATCAAGGGGCAAAAAACTGACACCCAAACATGGTGGGTTAGGCTTGTTGATATATCACACAACTAGATCTAAGAAGCTGGTACAAAGTCCCCATGCTGCTAGATGCAGCATACAATATGCCATAGTTCATCCCATTGAGACCACCATTTCTGAAAAAAAAAATGAAAGAATTTGGGGGAAATGGAGTTTTCAGGAAAATGGAGTTGTTTTCCCAAGGAATCTCCTGGTCACTTTGTTCACTTTTTGTTGGCCAACATTGATACCTTGGAGGAGACATTGGATGAAAAAAAAAAAAACATTTCATGCAACACAAATTGTAGCATTTCGAAGAAGACCATTGAAACCAGCTAAGATTGAAAAAAACACTGATGTAACACAAATGAAAAGAACCTCGAAAGATATACCAATCATTCCAGTGATGATGACCCATAATAAGTCATTGAAACCACCTGTCCATATTATAGGTAGGAACATGAATGAAAAACTCAACAACAGCAATTCAACAGATGTCAAATACCAGCCGACAACCAGGAAAATGTTGTTGTACCAGGGTGAATATCATTTAACCAGCTTCTTTCTGATGATACTTCACCACCGTTGATTGTTGGCTTTTGTCCCATACTCCTGCACCAACATCTGAGTGTCACACCATCTGGACTGTAATCATGCAAACTGCAGGATGCCTGGGACAACAGCACACAGTCATAACATTTGATCAGGCATTATATGGAAAGTGAATAAACGTGTGGGGGATCACCAGAAGAGACTGAATGAGTAATCATTTGACTGGGAGACTTCCATATCATCATAGTTAACTTAACAGCAATTGGTCAGAATTTCTCCACTTCAAAACTTGAAGATTGTCAGACAGAAAATAGATTATTAAAAAAAACAAAACACCACCACCAACATAATAAGAGGAAAATTGTACAACTGTCCTATCAGAGCACATAAGATAATGCCTGAAGCATTGTGGCATGTTTTGATAAATGATTTCAGCGTGTGGTTGTTGTTGTGGGACCACCACGTAAGGGCATGGCCCACGACGTCCTGATGACATTGACCTGTATGTGGATGTCAGAAATGCCTTGGCCCAGCCAATCAGACTCTGATTTCCACCCAATTATTACCTGCCATGACTTGATGGATTGTTCTTTTGAGAAGTGATATTGCCTTTGTGAATCTTATTACAGTGCTGGCCCATCGCAGGTCATGTCAGACCAACTTGATTGCCTTTTATGATCAGGTCACAAAAGCATTGGATGCAGGTGTTGCCATGGATGTAGTCTTTCTGGACTTTTTTTCTTGGGCCCACGCTGTTCAATTTCTTTATCGGCAGTTTGGACGACGGGGTGAAAAGCGACCTATTTAAATTTGCTGATGATACCAAAATTTAGGGTGAAGTGAGCACACTAGTAGGGAGGAAAAGACTGCAGCAAGACCTGGATAGGTTACAGGGGTGGGCTAACAAAAACAGGATACATTTCAATACTGACAAGTGCAAGGTGCTGTACTTGGGCAGTAGTAACCAGCAGCACACTTATAAGATAGAAAACTCCCTTCTTGAGAGCACGGAGAAAGAAAGGGATCTTGGAGTCAATACTGACTCCAAGATGAACATGGGCCGACAATGCAAGGTCACAGTTGGCAGGGCTAACCGGACCTTGTCGTGCATTCACAGGTGCATCTCAAGTAGGGCCAAGGAGGTGATTCTCCCCCTCTACACGACACTGGTCAGGCCACAGCTGGAGTACTGTGTCCAGTTCTGTGCGTCCCAC
>NW_017728918.1:21520438-21524098 GCF_001723895.1 Crocodylus porosus | reverse complement strand
TTATAACAGTGGATAAGATTTTTTAAAAATCAATCTCCTATATCAAAACTATATAAAAAAATCTATCTCAGAACAACAAAAATAAAAGTGTTCCTAATGTTCCCTGACTTGGCATGCAACTAGACTCACAATTGGTTCTTTTGAATAGTAAATTATACAATAGAAATTCAATGAGTCTAGACTAAGGAATTAAGATAATTAAACATATAATATAATCTTCTTATAAAACAGGTTTAATTCTGAAAATGCTACCAAAATTACTGATAAAGCTGGCAAACACTACAGTTTATTTAGACTGACTTTAACAAAGAGTCATTAATATTCCTGGTATTTAAGGTATAAAGATATGGAGGATCAGGCCCATAACTTGTATTTAGCTGCAGAATCTAATATCAGGCCAACATAAAAGTGAAGTTGTTAGACATGATTTAACAAAAATAATTAGTTAAGTGAGAAAACTCTGATGATAATAAAAACCTGGACTTTCTTAACAAAAGTGATTGTTTCCTACCTCACTAAGAAAGTAAACTGACCTCATTTAAAGCTTTTATAATTTCACACTCTTTTAGTGCATAATCACCTAAAAATAATGAGAGTAGTGTTTTTGTCTGATATCAGCATAACTATACAGAACTCTATTTATAATCTTGAAACACTGGGAATAATAGTGTTAAATGAGAACACATTACAGTGCAATGAGATATGATATTACATTTTTCCAGCTCTGATACCATGCTCTTTTTAATAGATGTCACATTGGTATTTCATAGCATATATGGGGAATACTATACTGGTACTACTAGGGAAGTATAAATGAATTTCCCCTGTCATGTTACCCACATCAAAACCAATGCATCAAGACACAGAATGTAATCGCTTGTGCTATGACTACCACAGGAAAAAAAAATTCTTTTATCCAGGTTTAGTGGTAGCTGACTTATAAAACTACATGTGAATATCAGTGGTGTTTAATAACACTACAGTAGCTCTAAGAATGAGACTCAAGTGCTTTTGATATCATCAGAACTTTGATCAAGGGACACTCTTATCTACAGCTTTTTTCTGTGGTCTTTTATAGCTATTTGATGGAAACCAAAGTACATCACTATTCCAAATCACATAAAATAATCCTCTGTGCTCCTGCTTATATCTTTTTGATAAGATTCAGAAGTGCTCAGTAAAGAAATACAGGAGAATTATTTTTGGATGTTGTTAACTTTATGTTTTGAATTTGATTCTGCTGAAATTACATTTACCCACTGATTAAAATTATCTGTGACATGAGGAGTCACCCAGCCAATAATGTGCAGTTGACTGGTGCTTATTTACATAATGCTAACCCATGCACTGTCTAGGCCTGAAGATTGAAGGAAAAAGGGAAAGGGACAAGAGATGAAGAAAAGTATGGGAATGAGGGAGAATGAAACACAAAGGAGGAAAGGCTAATACAGTTCACTTCAGATACCAAGAGAATATGGATCCAGCATTCTCTTTGGGCTCTAAAAATCCTTTGACTTACCTTGCTGATTCCTTTAAACATAAATGATAATATTCTAGTCTTAGGAGTCCCATTTTCTCAGTGGGTAGACTTATGGCCTACCAAAGTTCTGTCAGGTTATGATTCAGCTACTCATCAGGCTATGACCTTGAATCTAGGGCCTTGGCCTCCCCATTCATCCTGGTCTGCTACCTCTCCAGCTGACCTTAGGCCAATCAAGCAGGGCAGAAACCTCCATCCAGGTCTAGTCATCCACCCTGCTAACGGAGCAGTCAGCCAGGGTCAGCTGACCCATCATGCCCTTCCATATGAACCCCTGATCTATAAGAAGTGTCTGGACAGATAGGCTTAAAATGACCCCACCTTACTGCTCTCTCCAGCTAGTGTTCTGCATCTGCTCCTGGCTTGCTCTCCTGGCTCTTTGACCTGGCTTACCCCTTACTCTGAGCTCTGTCTGATCCTTCAGCTCTCTGTTTCAGCTTGCTTTCAGAGGCAGCTAGCTCTTTAACTGATCTCCTGGTTTCCTGACCCAGCCCATACTTGGATACTGTTCATACTACCTATCCCTGGTTAGTACCTTGTCTCCTGAGTGGCCAGCCACTCACAATCCAGTGTGACAATGCTTCAGTTTGCCCTGGGGTTTCAGTGAACTCAGAGAAAGCATTTAAGTGATATACACACTACACTACTTCTGGTGCTGGAGCTAGCACATACAGAGCTAGTTCAGATGAAGAGTATTGTGCTGCATTCTGTACAGTATAAACAGACCTATACAGCCTAGAATTCACCCACCAGTTCAATCTTTGAAATGCTAGGATTTCCCATCATGTCTGCCCAGTCCTTACTCTGCTCACTCTACTTCTGACATGCCTTTTCCTTTTCTGTTAAAGTGATAAATGCAAAATCACTCATCATTGTTTCATATAAAGTGCATGAAAAATAAAAAATCAGGACCAAGATCCCAGTTCTGCAGGCTTCTGGAGGATTCTTTCATCCATGCATCACTCCACTGCTCCACAGGAGGGAAATATGCTCTATGGAACTATGCCAAATTAGCGTAGCTGTGCAATTTACAGTAGTTTCAGATCTGGCCTACAGTTTGTGGAACCACCATGTAAGATCTACTCAAGGAAGCAATTTTTAAAAAATATAGCAGGCCCAGAAGCTCTGTCTCTTTATAATAGCCTACAACTGTCAGAAGCAGAACAGAAAAGCTATGGCACAGTAATAAAAAAGTTTGAGGAATATTGTATACCCAAGCAAAATGAAATTTTTGAACAGTCTAATTTCCACATGAGACAGCAGAAAGAATGTGAGGCAATAGAGGAGTTTGTCAAAGACTTCAGAGTGCTGAAACAGACATGTAACTTTGGAGACCTAAAAAAGTCTACGATCCGAGACCAAATAGTATTGGGTATAAGGGATACAAGCCTCAGGAAGAGACAGCTTGTATCCCTTACAAGAGAGGATCCTAAGATTAATTTGGAAAAGGCAGTTGGAATGGACCAAGTGGCAGACATAACAAATGCCAGGCTGCAAAAACTGGAGGAAAAAACAGAACAAGTTGAACTAGACAGGATTACAGGACTGCAAAAACCTAAGGCAACTCAAACAATACAAAAAAGAGGACCTCACTATAAAGCAGGCAAGTGGAGGTCAAAGAGAATTCCTTGAAGAAACAATAGTTAGCTGCAGATGTTGTGGGTGTTACAACAAGCCCATTCAATGCTGTGCATTTGGCAAGCACTGTGACGAATGCAAAAGATTCATTCACTTTGCAAGAGTTTGCAGAAAGGATCAGGATACAATGCACAAGAAACAGCAGGTGCATGCTCCATGCAATAAGGAAAAGGAAGAATTCCTCATTGGCACAATGCAAGAAGTTCATTCTTCAGGGGATTGGACAATCACTCTGGACACTAATGGACTAATGATAACTTTTAAATAAGATACAGGGGCACAGGTGAATGTAATACTACAATACATTATTTTAAAAAAATGAAAACTGAACTTGTGTGCTATAGATTTCATAGATTTCATAGACATCAGGGCTGGAAGGGACCTCGGGAGATCACCGAGTCCAGCCCCCTGCCCAAAGGGCAGGAAGTCAGCTGGGGTCATAGGATCCCAGCAAGATAAGCATCCGATTTACTCTTGAAGGT
>NW_017728918.1:21496352-21515577 GCF_001723895.1 Crocodylus porosus | reverse complement strand
TTGGAGGATTGTCTCCTTAAGGAGCAACCACTCTCCTTGGACACCTGGCTCCCCTCCCCTCCGGGACCTCAGTGCTTCTCCAACTATCCTCCTTAGCTCGTTGAAGTTTGCCCTCCTAAAATCTAGAGCAACTCATAAAGACACTGTCACTGACCAAGAGAAATAGACTTCCACCTTCAGTTCCTCTGTGCAAAAATGAAGTTTATTTTCTACCCGTGGGGACTTTTCACCATCTTTAATTTTCCCGGAGCCTTAGGAAGGGCAAGTGCACCCAAAAGTTTGTAGAAAAAGAATTTTTGTGTGTGATTTCTTAGTTGGTCTAATAAAAGATGTCTCTGAACTAAGAGTTCTAGAGTTTTGCATTTCTTTTTGTCTCAGACCAACATGGCTACCAAATACATGTATAAGTTATTACATTTGCCTGGGGATTGCAGGAGGGAACAGCAGATCAGAAAGCTAAGACAACTCTCTGAATAAACAAGCTTTATCATTTTATAAGTTTAACTCCTTGGTCTTTTGAGACTAACACAGTCCTCATGGTTACATTTCTTTTCCTTCTAGGTTATATATGTATGCTGCCAGATATTAAAAGATTTAATCAGCAATTAACAGGAGATTTAACTGGAATTGTAAAACAAAACAATATACCTCGGCACTTGATTTCACACTTATGAGTTTAGATCTATATAGAAAAGCTAATACAAAATTATTACTATTTGTTTTTAGATCACTCGGTATGTTGTACATCCACCATTAGTTTTTATTACCCACTAAAGTGTCTTGAGACCTCATCTGTCCAGCAGACTTTTTACAAGGGAGTAGCAATTCCTTGCAACAGTCACAAATCACCACTTGGTTTGTTCTTTGTTGCTGTGGGTGCTCCTTAGTGTCTTGTTCAATTTATTTCAGTTTCTTTCTTTTGGTGACAAATTAGTTGACTGTGGTGACTACAGCATTTAATACTCAGAGCTCAACTTGCTGCAAGCACCAGTGAGTAGAACTCTATTTAGTTTGATAGATTTTCCTCCATTTATGCTTCCTTCTTTTATCTCATCCTTGTGACAAGGTATTTAGCAGAATTCACAGATTCATTGGAATCTGACAGGGCCACACATTGAGCATGTCTGCTATGGTCTCAAAATTGCAACTTCTGGGCTGTCAACTGTGCTCCTTAGCACCCATACCACCTCAGCTCCTTATCATGGTATTGACAGTGAGGAAAAGGGCACTGAGAGATTCACAGTATAGGATGAAGAACTGTACAAGACTGACCTAGTAGGAAACAGTGAACTCCTTGGAGAGGGCCACAGACAATTGGTGGTGCCAGCAAAACACTGCACAAAGCTGCTGAGAATCATGTCAAAGGGCACATGATTGCCCTTTCACTGGACACCAGGGTACAAAAAAGATATTGCACAGACTGAAAAATATCTTCCACTGGCCAGGTGTTCTGAAGGATGCCGGGGATTACTGCAAATCCTGTGATTTATGAGCCCTTTATGCTAACAGTGAATTTCACCTTTGAATGTTTTTCTCCTTGCAGAAAAATACACAGTAGGCTAAGGGCTGGGGCCACCAGCCCTGAGAAGTGATTTCCACAAAAATAGACACTTCCAGACCAGTCACTGCCAGCACCCTGTATACCTTCACTGCCCAGGGTACAAAACAGCATTGGTGAGGTCACAACTGGAGTACTGTGCCCAGTTTTGGGCACCGCACTTCAAGAAGGATGAGGATAAGCTCAAGAGAGTGCAGAGAAGGGCCACCTGTATGACCAGGGGCCTGGAGGACAGGCCATCTGAGGAGAGACTCTGGAAACTAATTTCGTTCAGTCTGGGTAAGAGAAGGCTGAGAGGTGATTTGATAGCCACCTGCAAATGTCAGGCAGGACCACCAAGATCTGGGGGAGTAAGTCTTCAGGAAGGTACCCCTTGGAAAGACAAGGACCAATGGATACAAACTAGCAGAGGGAAGACGTAGGCTGGACATAAGGAAGAACTTCTTCTCCGTACAGGTAACTGGAACCTGGAACACACTCCCGGCAGAGGTGGTGCGGTCGCCATCCTTGGAGGTGTTCAAGAGGAGGCTGGATAAGCACCTTGTTGAGCTAGTTTGAGCTCTTTAACCTCCTGCCTGTGACAGGGGACCAAACTTGATGATCTTCCAGGTCCTTTCTGGTCCATTGATTCTGTGATTTAATGCCTCTACAAAATCCATTTAAAAACTTTTCACCATTCTATGGTGTCTGTCTTCAAACAAATTTCACTTGAATTGGTTTATATTGGGCAGATGCAGTTTTGTAAAGATTACTTTCACTCCTGAACACTTTCCTTGAAGTGACTGTGCCAACTCTCTGGTATTTTGTTTCCTGAAATGACCTACAATGTGAAAGGAACACTGAAATTACTCTGATGCACAGAGTAAAGATAGACATGATGACAGAGATATGAAGAGGAGACTGGGTTAGAGATTTTTGTCTGTTTTTTTAAAAAATATTTTATTTCAGCTTGTTATGGATTATCCATTTGATGTTTTCCCTTTTCCTTTCTAGTTCCCTCTATATCATTCCACCCCAGTGAGAAAGCAATGTTCCTCCTTCAAAATGGTATGTATCCAAGAAAAAAGGAAATGTCTGCTAGTTTGATGGGTGATTGCCAGACTTACATCTGTTAGCTCAGACACCTAGACATGATGTACCAACTTGTGGTTGATATACCAGATTGTGATTGCAGCAGCCACAATCACAAGTTGGTATGTACAATAGTCAACTCTAACTTCAGGGATTCTTGAACAGAAGTAAAATAAAAAGGAGGCCGATAAATCAGAATTATATTATTTTAGGACATAGTGTTTCATATAACCTTCCATGGCTACCTCATAATATAGATACTGCTCACAGAAGCCCACATCAGCCTGAGGATTTGTAAGGTATTGTAATTTTTAATTGACTTCCTTTTGCTTCTCACAGTTGGCATGGTAAGTAAACTTTGTGAGAGGAAAGGCCTTCTTCTCCTGGCCATGAATAATTGAAGGAGCTGTGGTGAGGAGTAGGAGGAGTAGGGTTATCTCCCATTCTGTGCAGGGGATTTATATGAGGGGAAGGAAAATTAGGCTAAAGAAAATGAGCCTTCCTGCTGATCAAAGGGTTGTCTAGCAAACAGAGCCATGTGGCTGGTTCCATTTGTTCTGTATGAAGGTCTTTCAGTAGAATCTGCCTACCCAGCCCTTGCACTTCTGAAAATCTCCTCTTTTAGTACCAAATTCTTAATTTTCATCCCATGTGTCAGTGTCGCTTGTATTTTTTTCAGCCACTTACCTTGGTGTATGGGTTCATCACCTTGTCTATGCTCTATGTAGAAGAGTTATTCTAAGATGTCAACTTATTTTTTCCCAGGCTTCCTTTTTTGAAAGCAAGCCCTTATTCATCAGTTAAGGTCAAGCTTTATCGCTTTTCTCTTGTCCATAGTGACTAGATAGTTTGCTTCCTTTCCACTTTTGCTTAATTGTATGCTACATCATGCCCTACCATATGTATTAATTAACATAGCTTTCTGCCTATCTTCACAGTTGAAGTGTACCCATTCAAGTCTCTCTTTCCCTCCCCCTCTTTTTAACAACACTTAAAAATACACTTTTGAGTATGAGTCTATAAACCTGTGTTTGGCTAAGCCCAAAGGTCAAAATAACTTATGTTTTCACAATTGCAGTTAAAGCCATAATTCACTGATATTAGTGTCATTTAGCTTAACCAAGTTGTGAACCTGCAGGGCTTCAGACATCATAGAACAGGGTTAACAGAGAAGGTTATCACATTAATAGCTACACAAAAATCTTTAATTGTACAAAATATCTCCTTCTCATCCTTCAGCAGGCAGGGCTTTGGAGATAGACCCTGCTGCACGGTGTAATTCGAGGTGTGTAGAAAAACATATGGATTAATAACAGCTGGGTTATGGAATCTGGACCAGAGACAACTTTCTAGCAGAGCTTTCACAGGATGGGAAGGATCAGCATGGAAGGTGGAAGTTGAAGGATGAAGAAGGTTCCTTCTGTTCTAGAGAATCTCTGTCAAGTGCCCTAACAAGCAACTCAGCCCAGACTAATTGCCCAGCTGGCCAAGCCTGCCAGCTGCATGAACATGGTGAACAGTGGACAGAACATGACAGGTGGTTCATGGATAGTGGTGTTGGTGCAGAAGGTGACAGAGGGAAACAGGTTGTTGGTAAAGGTGGCTGTCAAAGGGACAGAAGGAAACAAAAGGGAAATCAGCAGATACAGGTTTATGGAGGATATTTCATTAGCTGTTTTGTAGTTCAACCAGAAGATATGAATAGTGTCATAGCTTTTACTAATTGGTGTATGTGGGAATTTACAATTAATACTATTGTGGAATATGACAGTTTTTAGAAAACCTACAAGAAAATGAGTAAAAACCCAGTCCATAAATTGTATAGGTTTGTATCTGATGACATAGCACATGAGAAGCTAGTTACTTTGAGAAAGTTGTTGGACCTATCACTGGTAGAGGACAGGAAATTATGGCCGGAGGAGCACCTTGAGAAAGTCATGTGGATTAATAATATCAGAGATAAATACAGGATACAGACAGGGACATGGTTTGCTAGAATTATTGTGACGGTGGGGGTCAGCACCTCCTTCTGGGGATTACATTGGAGCCGCACCAGGGGTTTTATTATTTATTACAAATAACTCATGAGATACCATATCTGTGGACTGGAGAGGCACCTGGTGGCCAATCAGGCCCAAACTGGGTGTTTTAAGTGCTAGAAACAGGGGCATATTGGGAAAGAAATGGTTTATTTGGCCTTAAGCCAAATGGAAAGTATTTATTAGTGCTTTTTATGTTTTAAATTAAGCCTTTTGAAATGGAGGAATCTTCTCATTTTAAAGGACTTGCTTTTACCACTAAGGACTGCCTTCAGCTGATATTGTATGAACTGTGTTTTTATGTTAACCAGCATTGTGAAGTCATTGGGCATGATGGCATGGAGAAGAATTTAGTATCATCCACAAACTTGGACAGAGTACACGTCACACCCACATCCAAGTCACTGATGAAGATATTGAAGAGTACAGATCCAAGGACCGAACCCTGTGGGACCCCACTATCCACATCCTTCCAGGTCAATACTGACCCATCTATTACCACGCTCTAGGTGCAACCGCTAAGCCAATTTGCCATGCACCGGACCATGTAAACATCTATATCACAGCCTCTTAATTTATTTATGAGAATGGGAAGAGATACTGTATCAAACGCCTTGCTAAAATCCAAGAAAGTGACATCCACCTCTACTCCTGCGTTTAAGCATTTTATGACTCTGTCATAAAACAAAACCAGATTGGTCAGGCATGACCTACCAGCTACAAATCCATGCTGGTTTCCCTGCATGCCTTGTTTTATTTTATGCAACATGCCTTTTATGCTCCTCTTCAGTACTCTGTAATACACTCAAAAGAATAGAGTAAAACAAAAGGGGTAAGTGGAATAAATACTATTATATTTTAAAATTGTCTGGTAAACTGAGGTGGTTTGGTAAGCCAAAGTAATAGCCATGATTTCAATAGACAACAGAGGTGAATTTATATTACACCACATTATTGCATTATAGTAGCGTACCCAAAACATATCTTTATTTGTAAGTCACCACCATATACATCTAGTCCCATATTTATTCAGAGTTCAGCATGAGTATTGGCAGTGTCATCTTCCCTGTAGCATCCTACATATATATTCACTGCAGAATCAGAAGGATTGTTTTTGTTGTTTTTTATAGGTGTGAAGTCATTTCAGGCTTTCTGCTAAAATTACTAGCAAAGATCCTAATAATTGAAAATGGTAAGATGGAGACTTGTTCACTGGAAAGCTAGCTGAAGCTATCAGCTTCATGCAGGCCACCAAGCAGATATCATGTTGCACTCATTTTAGGTTGTGATGAACCTGAGCTAGATTTGAAATGATGACCAGTGGATATTGTGCAATAATCCACTAACAAGTTACTGAGCCATGCACTGCTTAGTCATTCTCCTATCACTGTATATTTGAAAATAATCACATACTACCCTTGAAGCCCAGTGATCCATTGCAGAATTCTCTTCCATTATTTCACTGATGTAGATTTCACTTAAAACTTCATGGGTTGCCAGTTTTCTGCAACTGAACCAGCAGCTCACATTTTCACTGCATTTTTTTGAGTAGTTTCAGTCAATCTTGAAGGGATGAGGAGCCATATTATCATCGAATATAATTACAGAGGAGCACATATAATTTGGGTAGGTCTACATGGTGAAATTCAGTGGTGCATGGAGATAACCTTGCTAGCCCTGTTGATAGCATATCTTCTGATCTGACTCAAGTATCCCTACACAGCATTGCACTGTGTTATGTCAACATATCATTTTTGATGCTTGCGTTTTGACCAGAACTAGCTGAATTATTCTTTGGCAGTAAGTTATCCAATAAATTTAGTTTGATATTTTTGAAAAGCACTTCAAAGCCAGATTTTCATAAGGATGTAGGCATCTATAGATGAAGAAAGCTGCTTAAGGCTAAACTCACAAAGAGAATGCTGAGCGTTCCAGTGCTCAGCATTACAACTCCCAACTTTTAGGCACCCTGGGGCTGCCCAGGTGGGCTGCTAGTGGGCTGGATGCTGCCCAGCTCATGCTCAGAGAACAGTTGGATCAGGCTGGGTGTTGCCTCCAAGGGCAGCTTAGGGACAGCCAGGAGCTCACCCCCCAGCCACAGGAGATACAGGCAAGCTCTGTGGGGGGGGGAAAAACAGGAGCAGGCCCTTCGCCATAACAGTGATGGAAGCCCCTAAATTGAAATGGTGGGTTTTTAATCATCACAGTTAAAAACCCACCGTTTCAATTTAGGGGACTAAAGGCATGTCATGTGGACAAGCACCTTATATTCTTAAACCTAGCATGGGACTGATTGCCTAAAAATTACATGGTAATTTATCTAATGGGATAAATGATACCTTTTAAACAGGATGGTGAGAAATAAAAAAGGCAAACAGTGTGTACTAACCAGAAAGTATTTATATCCATCTATACTGTTATTCAAACATATATAGATGTAGTATGAAAAACAGTTACTCCCAATCATTCTTAAAAATAAAAACACAGTCACCATATGGATTATTAAGCTTCATTTTGTCAGCTGTAGGTATGACACTGCAGCTACCTGACTCATGCTCATCAATTAATATAGAATGTACCAGAAACATAGTATAATAAAAGCTGTTACACAGAATGCTCAAAAGCCATCAGTAACCACATTCCCAAAGGCACTAATGGTAAACGCACAGATATAAACCATGCTTTACACATCTTTTAGCTTTTGAAAATGCCACCGTTGTGATTTTCTAATGGCATCTTTCTTTTCTTCTATTCTGTTTTCTGGATGGCTTGAGAAAAGGTTGTATCTTTCATTCTCCTTCTTCTTTCTCTATCTCTCTGTCCTATTCTCTTTGCAGCTAAGGAGGTTTGGGAGTGATCCTAGACTGTCTGCTCTATTTATTCAGTAACCTTCACATTCTCTTGGAGTTGGGTAGGTTTGAAATACTTTATAAAGTTTAGTAGCGTCTGAGGCTGAGACAATGGTTCAAACACCTCTCTAGATCTCAGATGTCTATATATTTTTTTAAAAGCTACATAAGAGAAAGTTTTTTAAAGATATATTTTGCATTTCTTTTAAACTAGTATAACTTTACTAACATTTATTAACTGATAGAGATCATTAGACATGTTAGTTTGAGTTAGGCAGAAGGCAGGGTAATGTTGCACCTTATAAAACTAAGTCAATGGTTCTCAACCTTTTTAGACATAAGGTCCTACTTGTCTGACTCAAGACACCTCTCAGAAAATTCCAGTTCTTCGGTTTCACTCCTTTTTGAGTTCTCTTGCAAAGAACTCAGAAAGACCATGATAGGTCAGAATGTTTTTGACACTACAGATTACTTTTTGAAATCTCTGAGTTTCTTTGGAATTACGTTTTCATGTTTGCACACCTTACAGTGCTGTTATTGAGTGACAGCCTTAACAGGATATTGCAGCACTCTGGCTGAGAATCACTGGACTAACTCATTCAGACAGCATACCTCATCCAGTGTTATGAATGGACTTTCAGAGATCAGGGATACTTATAGAAAGAGATAGGGTCATTTAAATACGGAAGATAGGGAAGGAGTATGGGGGTGGAAAGAGAAGGCATTACCAAGGGAAGCAAAGGTGATTTGAAGCGATCGGAAGGGGTTGGCTGAGTTATTCATATAAAAAAAATCAAAATTTGCACTCTACAGAATTTAGTTTTAAAAAACACTTTTTACTGGGATTAATATGATTTGCCAAAAATCTAGTCCTATTTCTGTACAAGCATTTATGTTTTGATTTGATTTGATTTGACTTTTGCTGGACTTTTTCCGTTTTGAGGAATTGATGTGCTTCAATGGTTTCAAAGATAGAGAAAGAATTTCACACTTTCCTGATTGCCACTTGGCTGCAAGTAAAAATATTAACAGCTTGTGTGAGTGCTAATTAGATTCCATTAAAACTTGATTGAGTTCCTTTGACACTAAGCTTACCAGCAGATCAAAATCAATTTGTTATTGAAAGAAGGAGGTGTTGGTTTTGAATTAAGATTTTGTTTGTACGTTTGGGGGTTTGTTCTATGTTGCCTGTGCCTTGTGACCTCTTGCTATAGATCTTACAGGCTTCTTTGTTCCTGAGACATCTATTTGACTGCAGGTTTATGGTGGAAAGGGTAAAGTTCTGGCAGCCTTATCTCCAAGTTGAGATCTTCACTTCCTCACCATCAGTGCCTTGAATTTGCAAGCACTTAGGCCCATAGTTATCTTCATTAGTATGAGAGTACTTCTTAACTCCTATGGGTCATAAAGTTAAACATGAAGGTAAGTATTCTCAGGATCCCCAGGATCCCCATGGGTCAAAGCAGCTACATCCTGTCTTCCGTATGAACTCTTGTGCACGTTTGCATGTCTGTGTGCATGCATTTAAACATATACATTTCTCCTTATTTTCAAAACAAACTCCTGGCGCACAGTGATGCACTATTTCAGGTACTTCTTGGCACAGCATTTTATTGGGGCTGCTAAAATATAAAGCTAGGCTCCATCAGAAGAAGACTCATTGAGTCACTTCACCAATATTCCTAAATCTTGATAAATCTCTGGAATGAGGGCTCGGGTAAAGCATAATTGTAAGAAATCAGTGAGGATGGAAATTAAGATTTGAGGATCAAGCTTTCAAAATATTTCACCCAGTTTAGATACCTAAATTACATAAAGCTCAGTAGCTTCCATTGCTCTGAAAGTTTTATAGATAATTTGATTATCCTTTTTTGGCACATACATGGGACCTGAGGTCTTTAGAAAATTTGACCCCCAAAAAATCTGACTTTCACAGAAGCACTGTGGAAGGTGTTTTCTTCTGAAAATCATTTGCAAGGTTTGGGGATTTGTTTCTTGATTTTTTTATGATCAAAAGCACCAGTTCTTTCTTGTTCTAATTACAGAGAAAAAAAGGCAAAAGTAGCAAGCAGACACATTTTTAAAATGTAAAATATTATCTTTGGGAAGAATTGTAGTGCATTATTACTTTCATTTATTTTCATCTACTGAGACTATGACAAAGTGGGAATTGGAAAAGTTTTCAACAAATTACTAGCTTTTTCTGTCATGAATCATTCAGTCTGTATTCAAGTACATAAAGGAATTCACAAAAGCAGTTTAAAAGGACGTTTACAATTTTTTAAACATTTCAATTAATGCAGCTAATAAGTTAATAATTTGTTTATTTTTAATACATATGCAGTGGGAAGTGACAATGAGAGACAACTGGGGATTGTTTTTAAATATCAAATTGCCTGGTTAATTGATGTATCAAATTAATCATTCATGTTTTAATACCCAGAGGATGCAATACATGTGTAGAGAAGATCTATTTTCTATTTGCATGAAAGCCAAGTTATTTAAAACATCATGTCATAAAATGAAATGTATTATTAAAATCTGTATGGAATACAGAAATTAAGTATCATTTGTAAAGTTTCTGATGGATTTATCAGACACAACAGGGTGCAGGTCATGCAAGTGAAGACTCTCAAAAGGATGGCATGAAAATATAACATAATGTAAACGTGGAAGGATAGAACAGACCTTGACAATATTATCTACCACACAGCACTGGCATTTCAAAATACACTCATGGTTATGAAAAATATTAAAAGAAAATGAAACTTAGTGATCAGTTTGTGTTGTGCCCAAACTATATAGAAAATGAAAGGCTGTTAAAGCTCTTAGGGTGAAGTTGAGAGAGAGGCTGTGACAGCAGACAGCCCAATAAAAATGCGTGACTCTAACTATATGCAAATAAGGAGGGTCAATCTAACATCAGGCTTGGATGCAAATAACAAATTTATTGAAGTTATAAAAGACTGCTTCTTGGGGCTGTTAGTCCTGGAACGTACAAGAGGCCATTCTTGATCTAGTCCTAAGTAGTGCACAGGATTTGGTGCAAAGGGCAATTTAAAGAGCTGCTCTGCAATGGTGACCACAATGCAATTGGGTTTGGCATAGATGTAGGGAGGGAGACAAGAAGAAAATCTACCACAGTACCTTGTAACTTTAAAAAGGGAGACTAGGCTAAAATGAGGACACTAGTTATTTAGAAGTTAAAAGGGGCCCCTAGGTGATAGCTTAAGAATGGTATTTAAAGGTTGCCTTTCGAGGAATTGGCTTATACATATATGTATATGTGTGGCAGGATGGCTGGTGGCAGCCCAGCTTGCTGGCTTGAGCTGGAAGGCTCAGATTAATTGGTGGGGGCATTCCCCTTCCCCACCAATCAGGAGAGGGAAGGAGAGAGGCTTGCCCTGCCACTCAGGCTTTCCTATTGGTCCACTCCCAATCTGGAGGCAGAGCCTCCAGAAGGAATAAAAAGCCAGTGTGCCCAGCACATGAGCAGCTTCGAAGAGGGACAATGAAGATGAGGACTGTAGAAGAGCTGGTTGAGCTAATCAGCAGTGACAAAGCAGTTGCACCACAAGCACCCTGAAGACGCCTCCAGCAGGGACAAATAGCAGGTGGATGCATCCCAACCACTGTGGGAAGAGTGTGGGAACGGTGCATGGATCGATGCATGGAGGGTCTGGTGGGCAGACAGAACCTCAGTTGCTGCACAAGGCACTGTGGGTCCCCAACCCTGCATTGGGCAGGAGCCGTTGGTGCACAGGATGGTGCACAGGGATAGTGAAGTTCCAGGAGTAGACAGGACCTCGGTGGCTTCACAAGGTAATGCTGATCCCCAACCCTGAATGAGGCAGGAATCCAGACCCATCAGTACACAGAGTGGTGCATGGGACTGGTGGAGAGCAGCCAGGTCTGTGGCAGATGCACAAGGCAGCTCTGGTCCCCCACCCTGCATGGGCCCTCAGTGCATGGATTGATGCACAGGGCCGTAGACCTGATGAGTTGCCGGGGCTGCATGAGGTGGTATGGGCAATGATTGGATGGGTCAACCACCCCTGTGAGGGAGGACATTGAGAATTATGAGTTACCTAGGGAAAGGGATTCCCACAGGGAAGGAGAGGCCTTCCTCCCTGCGGATGATCAATGGGAAGCCCTTGAGGAGAGGGGATGACTTGCCCTTGGGCACAGAGGGGAGTCTAGAGCCCCTGTTTGTTGAGGGTGGTTCCAGGGTTACAGGCCCATCCTAAATGAGTGACCAGGGAGAGGATAACAATGTTCTAAAAGGTAACAGGATCCTTCCATGGGTTGTCATTTCTTCTTTGGGGCACAGCTGCTGGGCCATTCTTGTGTTCTGGTCCCTCATGTCATTAGGATTCTTGTTGTAACTCTTCATCCTTATTATTGTATTAGGAGAGGGGTTGTAAGCTTTTTTATATTTTAATCTATTGAATTGGTTATTTGTATATGTTGGTGACTCTACTGATGTAACCTGACAATGTATGTTCAATTATTGTCCCATCACTGCTAGCTATTCCTTTTGTCAAATTGTTAATTAATCTGTGTTTTATCCTTAAGTGCTCCTTTGCCTGCTGCTACAGGGCCCTGTTGAGTGGCAGGGGCTACAGTCTAATCACAGGGCGACAGGGGACGGCCCTAGAATCAGTAGCTATAGAATGTCTTGATTGTTTGTATAGTTTCTTTTTTGTTATCACTGTGTATCAATAAATTTGCCTGTTATTGAATGGAAAGGTCTTGGTCAGCTCAGTGCTCAGCAGTTGCCAAAACGGCAAACAAAATTATAGGGATTAGTAAGAATGCCACGCTCCACAAGAGGTATTATATATTGCCTCTCTCAATACTAGTAGGCAGTAAATTAAAAACAAACAAAAGTAAGTTCTTTTTCATATGGCGTATAATTAAATTGTGGGACTCATTGCCACCAGATGCTGTTGAAAGTAACAGTTTAACCAGATTGGACAAATTCTTGGAGGAAAAGGGCATTGGGAGCTATTGAGCAGAAGTGTTAGGGACATAACCTCTGAAATAGAACTTCCTAGACATTAAATGCTGGAGGCTACAAGTGAGAGAGGCACACTGGAAAAAACCCTGGTCATACCCAGTGCACTCTTCCTTTAAGCATCCACTCCATGCCACCATGTGACACAGGATACTGTGCTAGGTGAACCTATGGCAATTCTTATGTTCTTATGTTCTCAAGTTACACGTTACGCTTACACCATACAAATTCTGTGCACTGGTAAGCAGTGTTAAAGTCAGAATGTGCTGTAAGCAGTTGCACATTCATGGTTAATGCTGTTTCTTGCCTGCACGGCTGACTTTGGCACTAGAGTGCTGGTAAGCAGGTTCATGCTTAGGAGCCAGAGCACCTGAACTCTATGCCTACTTGGGGGAGCAGGTGAGACTAGGACCAGTGCATTCTGGGATGTTGGAGGACTGTCAGTTGCTCTTCTGAATCACTCAGAGGGCACTTGGCATGAGTTAATAATCTTTAACATGCAGATGCTTATATTCTAAGTGTTGTGAGTGTAGTCTAATTGTAACACATAATTTAATCCTCAGGTACCGCTGATTCCTGTTAGGTCAAAACTCACCTTTTTTTAGTTTTCAGTTTCATAATTCAACTGAGGCCATCAGTCACAATGTTCTCTGTCACAAAATGACACGTCCCCATGGAAATCAATAGGAATTTTGCCAGTGTCTTATGGAAGCAGAACTAGGTCCACATACAGCACTGTCAGGCTTTTACATTCACAAAACAAGGGCTCTTCTTCAAAGTTAAATTTTTAAGCAAAAATATCAAGGTCCTAGTTTTAAGGTTCATTCAGCTCTCTTTCCCAAACTTCCCTTTGTAACCAAGAGAGCCTGAACCTCACATGGCCACATGAATGCTGGACTTTGGCTTTAAGAGGAATATCAGAAATAATGAAACCTGCACAAAAAAGGTAGGAGATGAGAACATTGTGTTTGCTTGTTATATATATGCTTATTAAAATCTCAGACCAAAGGACATAGTTGAGAACTGGCTGGCTGATCAAATTCTGGCTCTGCACAGGAACAAATTACATCATAACTACATTGAAGAAACAGAGCAACTGAGCATATGCAAAGTGCTTTCAAATATAAGAAGCAAAGATATTAAAAATTAGATTTTTTACCAACCTGCTTTGTTCATCTATACTACTCTTATGGATTACTTAAAACCACCACGGATACAAGATTTCCTGTGAAAAATGAGAGTCCAAGTCACATTAATCAGTCAGTGAACATGAGTCAGTGTTACATCTATCAGTATGAATGGAGTTATTAAATATACAAGAGATTTACTTACTGTTATTGTTCATGTAAACAATAAAAAGGTATCTAAGCTACAAACCCATGACCATACAAATTGCTTTAGAATGAAAGTTAAATATATGTCCCTTAAATCTGTGTAATATTCTCCTGTGTGGTAAAAAAAGGAAAAGAGCTAAGTTTATAGAAAATTAAGATTATCTACAGCTACCAATAAAAGAAGAATAAGAGTACATTAAAGCACTGTGTACCTTTTAGAAACTTTAATCTTTCCCCATTAATAAACCTGCAGTTGTTAAAAAACACAGAGTGAGGACACGTGATATATTTACAATAGAATAATGTTTCCTGGTTTCTACTCCCCAATCAATTTACTTTAATGTAAGGAATGGACATGTGACCAACTATCCTATATTGGCTCTCTGCAACATGTTCTACTACAGAGCCTGGCCATTAAAGAGTAGAGGAGCTGGTAGTATTGAATAAGTGGCTACTCCAGATTTAATTAATTAGAGAATTAGAGACATGATTGGTAAAATTGTATAACTTAAGTGAGTGTACAGAGAAGTAACTTTCTCCTAGAATATCCTATTTTACAGTGTGTAAAACTGCATATTATGTGTCCACTCCATGCCACAAGATAAAGTCAATTTGCTTTGTCGTAAACTTTTCTGTATCCATAAATACACTTTTGGCATGAGGTAGAGTATGAAAAGATGTAAGCTAATTATAACATTTGTACGCTAATATTGTATGGGCTATATGAAAATGAGCACTTTAGTCCAATGATGTTCTCTTATAAATGTTGTAGAACTGTATATGACTGTTGGTATTGAAACAATCCTATGTTATTTACTCCCTGTCATCAGTAGTAAATATATATTTTCCTGCTGTTGTCCTTCATGGGCAAAGATGACTGCATCCAGCAGCGAGAGGGGAGGAAAGAAGAGAGAAAAGAAGTGGGAAATAAAAAGGGAAAGAGAAAAGAAAAAGGACAAAGAAGGAAAAGGAGAAAAAAAGGAAAGGGAACAGAATGACGGAGGGTAGAGGCTAGGTCATGTGAGTATGTAGGTGACGTATAAGTCTGATCTTTGCTTTGAACAATCTGCTGCAGCAGGGGCAGGAGAGTGATGATGACTGGATACGGGAGGTTTTAATTTTCCTGGTTGCTCATTCTGGATTTGGGACCTCCACGATGGACAATCACGAGCAATTTGCTCCCATGACTCCGGGTCAATGCCGAAACTCTTTAGGTACACTTTTATGGAGTCCTTGTACCGCCGTACTCCATTTGACAGTTTGCCATATAAGATTTTCTTTGGCAAGTGAGTGTCGGGCTTTCTTGAGAGGTGGCTGGCCATCTGAGTTGTGCCAGTTTCATCAGGGTGTGTATACTGAGGAGAGTTGATCTTCTGAGCACCTCAGGGTCCAGAATCTTGTCCTGCCACTGGATCTTTAGTATCTTTTGCAGGCAGCACAAGTGGAAGTGGTTTATTTTCTTGGCCTGATGCTGGTAAATGGTCCAGATTTTGCAGGCATAAAGGAGGGTCGAAAGGATGATGGCCTTGTAAACCTTCAGTTTTGTCAACATTCTGATGCCTCTGTGGTTCCAGACTGACTTACAGAGTCTGCTGAAGGCCACGCTGGCTTCTGCTAATCTCATGTTGACTTTGTCATTGATGTGGACAGCACGGACATTGCATGTCAGCCTATGAGCCTGCACATAATGCACAGTCATCAGAGAAGAGGAAGTCACAAAGCATGGTTGTCTGGACTTTGGAGTTTGCTCAGAGCCTGCACAGGTTGAAGTTGTCTCCGTCAAAACAGTACCTGATCCCCATATGGGACTTATAAGTAGTACTGACTTCATATATGGAAGCCTCAAAGCAATGGGGACACTTGCTCTTAAGCAGTAGGGTTGTGCAAAACGGCAGCGTTCCATTTCGACCAGTGTTTTGACAGAACAGCGTTTCATTTTGAATTTTGTTTCAATTCAAAACAGCTGTTCCATTCCATTGAAACGGGGTTGAAATGGCAAAAACTGTTTTGACGTTTCACCCATGGGATATAACGGGGAAGGTCAAAACGGCCTATAACTTTGTCATTTCTGGCCTGATTTGGATGAACTGTTCACCAGGGCATCCTTGGGGAAAACTAGGAGTAATGGTCACAGTCCAGGCACCCTAATTGTGAAGTGGTTTTTCCTAATGTTGAGCCTGAAATGAGCCTGAAACAATCTTCCAGGAGTTTGTGACCATTATTCGTAGTTTTCCCCAAGGGTGCCCTGGTGAACAGTTGTTCACTGAACCCTAGATGTATACTTCTGATATAGCAGTAAGCTCCTACCAAGTCCCCTCTCAGCCTTTTCTTTTTCAGGCTGAAGAGTCCCAGATCCCTCAGCCTTTCCTCATATGGCTTGACGTGCAAGTCTCTGATCCCATGGGCAGCCCTTTTCTGGACTCTCTCAAGTTTTACCATGTCCTTGTTAAAGTGCGGAGCCCAGAACAGGACAGAATAGTCCAGCTGCAATCTCACCAATGCCGAGTAGAACTGAATAGAGCAGGAGAATCACTTCTTTGCAATGGTTTTGCTGGAGGTGCATCAACTGATGTATGCCATGGTATTGTTGGCCCTGCTGGCTACAGCATCGCACTGCCGGCTCATGTTCAAACTGTGGTCAATTTTTCCCCCCAGGTCTGTGGTGGCAAGTGATGGGGGATCTTCAGTCTTGCTGCCTGAGAGGCAGCAGTTCCACAAGCACCTATGTCATAAATTTTGCCTGTCAGCAGCTAGAGGTGCAGAGTCCCAGAACCTCCCTGCACCCATCTCCTTAACAGTTGGCAGGATTTGTCGTTGCAGCAGGGCCTACCCTGCTGTAGCTTAACACACACTGTCACCCATTTCACGAGTTTTGCTTGTCTGCAGCTTGAGATGCAGTTTCCCCCAAACCCCTGCACCTATCTCCTTGAAACTTGGCAGGCTTTGTGGCCTCAGCAGGGGCTAGGATGCCTGCAGTTTCGACCCCACTGTGGGGTCACATGAAATGAGTTTTGATTTCAAGAATTTGGGATGCAGTTTCCCTAGGCCCCCTGCACCTATCTCCTTGAAGCTTGGCAGGCTTCACGCCCTGAGAAGGGGCTACCATTCCTGGAAGTCACATCCAAATCAGGCCAGAAATGACAAAGTTAGAGGCTGTTTGAGCTTCCCCATTATAGCCTATAGGTGAAATGTTGAAACAACGTCACATTTCAAATTGCCTCATTTTGTTTCAAGGCTATTTTGATGATCTCTGTTTCATTTCGAATTTGCTGTTTCGACCACGAAATGAGTCAAAACAGCGTTGAAAAAAACAGGTGGTGAAATTTTGCACAGCCCTATTGCACAGCCCTTGGGAGCTAGGAGCAGTGGGGAGAGGAAGGACACACGTGTGCCCCCTTACCTGACCCAGAGCGGTGGCGAGAGCAGCAGAAGAGAACGGAGAAGCAGCGGGGGCAGCAGCAGCTGATCTCCCTAAGGTAAGTGGGGCAAAGGGACTGACACAGCTGAGCCGGATCTGGAGGGGAAGCCTCCCCGGATCCCTCTTAGCTGAGCCAGTAGGGAGCCATGCTCCTGAGCCGCATGAACAGCGTGCACAAACAGGTGTGGTCTATAAAAGCGCGCTGGCATTTGTACCGGTGTTCGCGCTGGAGGGGGAGCAGGAGAGGCCCAGAGGCTGACTCGTGTTAGCACGGGGCAGAGGACCCGAACTCAGCTAGAAAATCAGCGACTCCTACAATGGTGTTGACACGGAGTGCTTCCAGGGCCCCTGCCCAGGGGGTGTGACCTTCCCGGGGCTTGTCTGAGGCCTCCACCCAGACAGAGCCCATGGGGGGCTGGCATCCCCCAACCCTCTGGCCTGTGGGAGCTGCCCAGCAAGGCCTGGGGGGGGCAGGGACTGGAGACCCCCACACCTGTCCTGCAGCTGCCCACCTTAGGGCCCTGGAGGCGCGGGTGAGGGAGCTCCAGGAGGAGGTTAGCAGGCTGAGGGGAATCAGGGAGGCAGAGGAGGAAATTGACAGATATTTTCTTTCCCTGCAGGGTTGTACGGCCAAGGAGGATGCACCTCAAGATGAGCCCTCCACTGCTAAGTGGCAGACGGTCACCTCCTGTGCCAGGGCTGCTTGAAACATGGCAGCACCAGTTCCTCCAGTCCGGCTGGAGAACAGGTATGAAGCCCTGGCAGCCCAGGAGGAGGAGGAAGGAGAGGACGAAACCAGGGAGGAGGCAACTCCACGCTCACCGCGTCCCATGCAAGCTGAAGGAGGCAAGAAGGCCAGGAGGAAGAAGCATCGCGTAATCGTCGTTGGTGACTCCATCCTGGGAGGTACAGAGGGCCCCATCTGTTGCCGGGACCCCTAGGCACGCGAGGTATACTGACTACCTGGAGCGAGGATTCAGGATGTGAAAGGGATACTCCAAACCGTAATCCAGCCCACCGATTATTACCCCATGGTCCTAGTCCATGTGGGCACTAATGATGAGGCCAGGAGGAGCCCTGATCACCTGATGGAGGACTACCACACTCTGGGGTGCGTGCTGAAGGAGATGGGGCACAGGTGGTTTCTCTTCTATCCTGCCAGTGAATGCATGAGGCAGACAGCATGAAACATGCATCGTGGAGACCAACTGGTGGCTACAGGAATGGTGCTTTGAGGAAGGCTTTGGCTTCCTCAACCACGACCAGCACATCACGACGAGAGACATGCTGGGATGGGATGGGCTCCACCTTTCCCCTAAAGGTAAGCATGTGTTCTCTTCTAGGTTGGCAGACCTCCTCCGGCGGGCTTTAAACTAGGCTCGTCAGGGGAAGGGGAAGATGAGGGCGGAGGAAACATCAGACTGCTAGACCAAACAGCACCCACAACTACAGCCCAGCCCAGACCAATGAGCGAAGTGAATAAACAGGTAAGAGATAGGGGCCAGGGTAATTCTGGGAATAGGGGGGTCAATACACACATCCACAGGAGGCCTTAAATGCCTCTACTCAAACGCTCATAGTATGGGTAACAAGCAGGAGGAACTCAACCTCCTGCTGGCTGACACCAGCCCGGACATAGTGGGGATTACGGAAATGTGGTGGGATTCAATGCATGATTGGGTGGTGAATGTCAAGGTCTATAGGCTGTACAGGAGGGACAGGATAGGAAAGAGAGGTAGGGGCGTGGCACTCTATATTAAGGAGGAATTCACATCCTTGTCAATTAGCAAGGAGTCAAGGGAGGGGCACTCTGAAGTGCTTTGGGTTAGAGTACAAGGCAGTCGAGGGGAAAGAGACTTAACGGTGGGACTACAGACCACCCAACCAGGGAGAAGAGCTTGACCAGGAATTCTTGGGTCAGCTCACAGAGGTAGTGAAG
>NW_017728918.1:21485713-21496252 GCF_001723895.1 Crocodylus porosus | reverse complement strand
GTACTCTTTCCTGCCATGGCAGGGGGTCAGACTAGATGATCTGCTCAGGTCCCTTCTGACCCTAGAAACTATGAAACTATGAAACTATTAAGCCATACTAACAGGTTGTTAAGACTGGATATGATTTATTCCTAAGCTGTTCTGGTTATCTTCTTCAGTACCAGTCTCTAAAGATGGAAGAGAATGTTTAACACATTGTTGTATCTTCTGAAATTTGCTTTAATCTTTTCTGCCAGAAAAAAGTTCTCACATAACTACAGACTGTTCTTGATGCCTCGACCTACTTAATACTTATTACCATTACCAATTACAATTACTCATTACCACATTTATAACGCAAATACTGTTCAGTTAAGAAAAGATTCCTTGTCTTGACCTATCTACCTAAAAAAGTGTTGGAAAATGTAATCAGGGTTTATTATGCTATTCCTGCTCATGCTGATTAATACTTATATAAACAAGTAATTCCAGTGGAATCATTGAGATTGCTCATATGAATAACTACTAATCATCATGACTAAGAATGTCAAGATTTGGACCTCTAATATTTATAAAGTTCCTTGAGTTCTATAGACAGAAGGTTTTTAAAAAGTCAATATATTTTGAATTATCATCATTATTACATGAATCTTGTTAAAATCGAACAATAGGCTCATCTTTCACAACTTTCAATGATCATTTTAATATTTAAGATTACCACATTTTTAGGTATGAAGTGAACCTTGGACTGACTTATGGTCTGGAATAAAAACGAGTATCACCTGAATCTATATCATTCATAACAGTATGCTAAGCAGTAACATCTGAGTATGTGAAGGAGAAAGCATGGCATTACACTATACAGCCTATGCATTTCAATTTCTCCACATGATGCTTATGACCAGGAGGTATGAGTTATGTTCTCTACTGTCCCCTTATGCACCAGTTCAAATATTCATGGTGTCTTCTTTTTAAAACCTTCTTTCCTTGCAGGATCCCTACATCTTTTAAGACCTACTCAAGCAATTTCACAAAATTCAGTTTTCTTTACTAAATAGTATTGCACTTAATTAAAAAAATGTTCAGTAGATTTATCCATTTAGCCTTCCTTTTGTAGCCTTTAGATAAATCTTTGGCAGCTTCTGAATTAATTTTCCCAATTTTGTGCATGTGAGGCATTGCTATTTTGCCTGGGAAGGATTCTTAATATAAAAACATGGTCACAAAAGTTATGATTATTAACCATAACTAATTAGTATACAAGTTATCTTTTGATTACAGAATCTCTTTACAGCAGGGCTGTCAAATTCACCTCTATCCATAGACAGGATCTGGACAGCCAAGTTTCTCACAGACAGGATCCATCCCGGCAGCAGTAATGAGATGAGTGGCAGTGGTGGAGGGATTAAAAGAGGCCTCACTCAGCCCCCATAGCCAGCATGTATCCTCAACAGGGCTCTGATATGGATATTGGGACTTGTTTTCCATACCACCAAATTTCCAACCTCCCTGGAAGTCCAGTGGACCATATTTGGCACCCCTGTTTTGGAGACTATGAATAGGTAAGTCTTGCTGTAAAAACATGTTGGATGATATTGAAATGCAAATGAAAAATATCTAGGCAACTTAAAGTACTAGTAATAATAAGAATAGTAAAACCTCAACACATTAAAATTGCTTCAAGAAGAGAGATGGTTGAGTCACAGGCCAGTGTCACACCTGACTTTCCCATCAAACTAATAGTAAGAGAGTTTGAACAGCAAGTACAATAACTCTGTAATGTGCTTCAGCCCTCAACTCCTGGTTGCTTTCAAAATTCAACAGAATAGATAAAACCCCAGAGGGAAATGTGGACTTGTCTTTTCACATGTCAGATACCACAAGATCTTTTCAGATTTCCACATTTGAAGAATGAACTCTATCAAACATTATGGCTTTCTTATGAGCCTTCAAATCAACAGCACATCCCTGACATTTCAGTGATGGGTCATCAGTTAATCTGTTTGTTAAACTGCAGTTAGCTTTAAAAGCTCTTAAAACCTTGTTGTTTGGCTTTATTCTCATTTGTGTGCAGGACAGTTTTCCAAATGTTGATTTTTTTCAACTCATCTGAATAGATGAATGGGTGGCTTCAAGGTAAGTTATACTTGATTTATAGTTCGATACAATGTCAACTCCCATGAAGAAAATTGAAAGGGAACAGTGGCACCAAGGATAATTGCTCTGCAATGGGTTTCAGCACTCAGCTCCACTAGCTTTCAAGATTCAAAAGAAAAGATTAAGCCCCAAGGGTGCATGAAAAAAAAGTCACTGTATACTTGTCAGAGAGCATATGCCCTTCTCTCCTCCCTCCTTCCCACATGAGTGACCTCTAACATGCAGGCAAGCTTTGCACTGTGAGCTTTCAGATCAAACACTATCTCTGTCTAGAGTCAGTGCTGGGTCTGGAGTTAACTCAGTATAGGAGCTCTGGGATAAAACAACTGATTGAAATAAGATTGCGAATGTCTGTGACTGCTGGTTTTTCATTCATGGTTTCATTCATGGTCAAGGGTTTTCATTCCATTGACAGCCTTTTGCAATACTGAACTTTAGGCATATAATTTATTTAATTAAGTACCTTTTAGCAGCTATACTTCAACTGGGACTTCACAGTGGATTTTCCATTAAACCCACCCCATAGCTATCAATGCAGGTCATGCTGCCACTGTCAGGTCCACTTTGCAAAGGTCATTCCTTGTTCCTTGAATCCTACCTGCCTGACAAGTCTCCAGGATAAAGAATGGGATGGGAATAGAATTGGGTTCAATTCCTGGTTCTTCCACAGCCTGGGGACATGGGTGACTGGTGCCACCTTAGTCAGGGTCCCCCCACGGCTGATCATGAAACTCCCACTCTGCAACTGGCATTCCCATCTGCCCCCCCTGCCTGTTGCCTAAGCGGTGAGTGCGGCCAGTCAGGAGGTGCACCAGTGCTCTCAGGGGGTGTACCCCCTATGCATCACCACTGTCTGAGGACATCATTTATATGTCTACCTTTCTAGGATACCTGATAAATCTTTAAACTAGATATCTCAAGGGCTAGAAGCAGTCTAGCTGTGACAGCAGTGTTCAGCCTGGGATAATTTAACTAACAAAGCAGCAGAGTAAATTAATCTGTACTGAGTTACATGCTGATATGGTAATACTGTTCTCAGTATCTAAACTAGCTTGTCTTCAGCCAGCTCAGCTGTTTAGACATCATTGGCCATGTCTACGCCAGATACTGACTGCACAGGAGCTTGTTACTACTGCGCAGTAGTGTCTCATGGCACGAAACATGATGTGATTCTACTGCACAGTAGTAATGAGCTACTGCAGTCAGCATCACCAAAAAGCCATTAGGGGACACTACTGCACAGTAATGCTGGTTACTGCGCAGTCATTTAGTTCTTGTATATGCAAGTACTAAATGACTGCACAGTAACAACTGCACAGTCAGTGTCTCATGTAGATACAGCCATTGTAGACTGCCTGTGTTTGAGACTCTTGGTGGCAGAGTTAGACAGTAGGTTTTTTATTTTCTTAGAGGCTTTTTGTAAATGAAAATATTATGTTAGTAAAAGAGACAGTTATAGGATCAAAAAAGTGCTTTTGCTGGTAGACTGCTTCACTTGCAGAACTAGTTTATGACTGTACTGCCAAAACACTTTCTGCCAGTATGACTGAGTCAACACTAGTAAGAAATGGCAGAATCATTTTATTAGTGTTGAGTAAGCCTCACATTTCCTACTGTATAATAAACATAACAATACTTCTCACATTTATATAGTTCTTTATAAAAACGCTACTACATTATGCTGCATGTGTGGCATAGCTGTGATTTGAGAATAAGCGGTTCTTCACAATTAACTTTCCAATTATTTTCATTATATTTTCACATTTTCCATCTTATTTAGTTTTGCTTTTTGAATTTGACTCTATGGTGGAATAATGAGTTTTCAACAGATACTTGCAGTTCTAGGATATCACACTTAATTTGCTTTCCTATGGCTACAAGTTGTTTCAAATTAATCCATGTTACACTTCACCTTTTCAGCAGATAAAATATGATGAGCTCAGCAATTCCTCTGACCTCACTTTGAGCCCTTTAAGAGACCACTTTGGGGTTCCTCTTTATAAATAGCTTTTACTTTTTCCAATCGAGGCCTGGTACAGAGGAGAAAAACGTAGTCTGCTGTTACCCAGGAATTCTTCACAAAACAGGTAAACCCAGAGAGAGAACCCACAGAAGGAAAAGAGGACACAGATAAGTGTGATTTCATTGGCATTCCCTCAGTATGAGTATAGCAGTTTTCCAGTACATTGGTGAATATGGAGATGACTGAAGAAGCTAATCTGAGATCCTCATGTTTGACCAAACCTGTGGCAAATATTTCTGGGAGGAAGGACTGAACCCTGGTGATGTTGGACCACAGGTCTTTCCCTTTGTACCTCCTGTCTGTCCACCTCCATAGAGAAGTGAGTTTGTTCTAAATGATACATACATTCCTTGTCATATATCATGGTGGCATTGGAGATGATTCAGTGCTTAAGTCTCCCAGGTATTGTTCTTAATGTCACATTTCTTCAACTTGGCTTTCATGGTGTTCTTGAGTGGTGACCATTAGTGAGTTGTGAATATAGGACCTGCTCTAGGAGTGGGTGCTTTATCAACAAGGCTTCAATGCTAGCAGTGTTTACTTGAGCCAGAACACTGGCATTTGTTCTTCTGTCCTTCCAGTTGATATGGAGGATTTTCTGAAAACATTGGTTGATGGTAACATGCCAAGGCTTTCAGATGTTTGCAATATGTTTTCCAAGTTTCGCCACCATCCAACAGAGTAGGAATGTGCTGGGGTCATCTGACCCCAGCAGTCTCTCCTGCCCAAGTGCAGGGGGGCTGAACCTGATGATCTATAAGATCCCTTCCAGCCCCTAACAACTATGAAACTATGACATTATGCATGACAACAGCCTGGGTGATGACCAGTTCAGTTTAGGTCCTGATGTCATGATCATAAAAAGACATGACTTCAGAGATGGCCAAAGGCAGCAATGGCAGATTTTATGTTGAATATCATCATCTGTGTTTACTTTTTGGAAAAGGTAGCTGCATTCAGGTAAGGGAAATGCTTAACATTCTCCAAGGACTGTTCTCTAATTGTAATATGTGAAAGAGCAGCTAGTTGGTTTGGGGTATGTTGGTAAAGTATCTTGGTTTTTGTGATGTTTCATAGTTTCATAGTTTCTAGGGTCGGAAGGGACCTGAGCAGATCATCTAGTCCGCCCCCCTGCCATGGCAGGAAAGAACACTGGGGTCAAACGACCCCAGCAAGATGTTCATCTAACCTCCTCTTAAAAACCCCACACAACTCTCTTACACTTGTGGGACTTCTGGTTTACCACTTTTATCTTCTGGCATCATTTCACTCATTTCACTGAAATGCTCAGAAAAATATTATTTGTTCATTGCCCCAGTATTTCTATGAAGAGTAGTCATAAATCTTTCACTTTATGCCATTCAGAAATGAACTAGTGCAAGGAGTCAGGCAATAAACCAGCCTAGGAAAATGCAAGTGATCTGGTACTAGAGGTCCTCTGGTACAAGGATTCTGGCATTCCAACACTCATTGCCAATACTCACATTCTTTAACGGTGTTTCCTGGGGGGGGAGGGGTGAAGCAGGCCCTATTCAATTCGGATTTGGCCCTAATCAGGGAATGATTCTATTTGTTGATTCAGATCACTGTCCCTGATTTGATTCGGCTGAATCCAAATCTGAAGATTCGATGCTGATTCAGAGAATCAGCAATTCAGACAGGGACACAGCTTTAAAAGTTTTTTCTACGTATCTTGAGGTAGCAAGTGTGGCTCGTGATTGCTGCAATGCTGGGGCACATGGACTGTCCCACAGGAGTGTTGGGGGGGCCCTCCACGTGCTCAGCAAGAAACCCGGAAGTGGGCAGTGGAGTCCCCCAGGGCTCAGTGCTTGGGCCTGTACTGTTTAACATCTTTATCAGCTGAGGACACCAAGTTTTAGGGTGAGGTGTGTACGCTAGAGGGAAGGGACAGAATCCAGCTAGATCTAGACAAGTTGCAGAGGTGGGTGGATGAGAATAGGATGGAGTTCAATGCAGACAAGTGCAAGGTGCTACATGTAGGGAGAAGGAAACAGCAACACATTTATAGGCTGGGAAACACCCTTCTTGTCAACACAGTGACAGAAAGGGACATGAGCGGCCAATGCAAGGAAGCGGTCAGTAAGGCTAACTGCACCTACAGATGCATCACAAGCAGGTCCAGGGAGGCCCCTATATGCTGCATTGGTCAGGCTGCAGTTGGAGTACGGTGTCCAGTTCTGAGCACCACACTTCTAGAGGGATGTGGCTAGCACTGAGAGGGTCCAGAGGAGGGCCACTCACATGGTCAAGAATTGGGGGAGGCTCTGATCCCCCAGGTACCACCCAGGGTTACTAGGAATAACAGCCACAAATTCTTAGAAGGAAGATTCAGGCTGGACATCAGGAGACATTACCTTATAGTTAGAGCTGCCAGGCTCTGGAATGGGCTCCCAAGTGAGGTGGTGCTCTGTCCTGCCTTGGGAGTCTTCAAGAGGAGGCTGGACAGATATTTGGCTGGGGTGATAGGACCGTGGCACCTGTTCCTGCCCAGGTCCTGACCTGATGATCTGTTTAGGTCCTTTCCAACCCTAAGCACTATAAAACTATGAATCTTTCTGAATCTCTCCAAATTGATTCAGAGGGTTCTGATTTGGGGAGATTAAAGCGTCCTCTGATTCAATTCAGATTTGGAGATTCAGCCACCAAATTGGGCCAAATCAAATCAGAGACCGAAGCTTTGCACAGCCCTAGTGTTTACTACAGCATCTCTGTTATATCCCCAAAACTTTCCCCCTACTCCTTTTAGCCAGAGGGTATAAAGAATATCTAATGCCGTGTGCTGTTGTAGAGTTCTAGAACAAAGTCAAAGTTAATGCAATTGCATTCATACCTTTATGCTATCCATGTGGTATAAAATATAGGGAGTTCTAATACTAATCCTGATGTCTCCTACCCACCTTAAATCTGACAGTGTCTGTCTGGAGGGTTGGCAGTCATCTTATCTAAGATGCCCTTGAGCAGAACCCCTTCCTGAAAGACTAACCATGACAGAGAGAGAATGTAATGGGTATTGGGGAATATATTCCTGGAGATGCTGCATAATTCTAAATTCAGAGCCCTTGAGACTAGAAAATGGAAAAAACAGATGGCAGAGGAAAGGCAGTAGGACAATAAGGTACATTAAGAGCTGCACCAAGACATCA
The DNA here is from genome assembly GCF_001723895.1 of Crocodylus porosus. NCBI lineage: Eukaryota > Metazoa > Chordata > Crocodylia > Crocodylidae > Crocodylus > Crocodylus porosus. The sequence continues at coordinate 21,488,929 of NW_017728918.1, read as the reverse complement.
CACAACTGCTCAGTCAGCAAGCTCACTTCAAAGTATTAAGGACAAAAACAATCAGAGGTCTATGCTGTAGCAGCAATACCATAAGGTCTTCCTAGGGCATGAACTATACCATGGAAAGTGGTAGTATTGTCCTACAACAAAATTTCTTCTGCACAATTATCTTAACTGACTATATGGGGCAGTCCAAAATGACCAGTATTTTGCAAACTATATTTTGCAGAACCTGTGCATGCATGTGTTTGTACATGTTTATACCTTTTGTTGCTTCACCATAATGTTCTGCTATGTGATATAACCAGAAAAGAGAGTCTCTTATGTTCAAGTTTTATACAATCATTTTAAATTTAGTGGAGTCCTTCTCCAGCCCTAGGTGATTTTCATGCTGATATTATGAGGAAAAATGACTGTGAGAAAGATAAAATAAAAAGAATACAGGAAATACCCAGTTCCTTTTGATTACTGACCTAGGTAACTGGAAGCAATCCCTAAATATGTTCCTCGCTCTCATAGAGCTGTTGCTACAGTTTTCAGAAAGGTGAAACATTTCTGAAACTGAATGTTGTGGGGACAACAATGCACCAGAAGATTTGCTCTTCTGTAGATTTACTTGCTGGTACAATTTTGTAGTTTTGAAAACCAGGCTACTAAGCTCTGACTAGCATGTTATATGGAGCTGAAAGCTGTTGAATTGCCTTTCAAAAGAAGAAACTAAAAGATCACACTGTGTTTTAAAGCAATAGGTTGATAGAGTCACCTTATTTGGAGAAAAGAGGCAATATTAATTTTGGGAATTACTCCATTTATACAACTAATCTAATCTCAAGAGACCTGCCAGAACAATCAAAAATTCATTCTTCACACTCTAAAAGTGTTAGAAGGGATTTATGTAATCCCAAACTGCTCTGCAGAAATTGGGAGAAGTGATACAAAGGGGAAATTCAGAGCACAATCATTTAACAGCAGAAGTTATGGAAAAGACTCAGAGGTATGAGGAACCAGGCATATTTACTTTGAAGAAAAGATGGCTATAGTAGACAAAATAGATTTCTGTAAGGAAATGGATTAATAGGAAAAGGGCCAGCTTCAATTATTCTTATTTTCTTTACACAGTTTATAGGGACAGAATAGATACTAATCAGGTTAGAATACAAGTCAGTTGAGGGGAAAGGGACTTAACAGTGGGGGGCTACTACAGACCACCAACCAAGGGGAAGAGCTAGACCAGGAATTCTTAAGTCAGCTCACGGAGGTAGTTAACTCAAAGGACGTGGTCATCATGGGTGACCTGAACTTTCCAGACATCTGCTGGGAAGAACAGTCAGCCAGGTCTGACCACGCACGTAGGTTCCTAGCCAGAATATAGGACCTCCATCTAACCCAGGAGGTGCACAGCCCAACCACGGGAGATGCCCTGTTGGACCTGGTGCTGGCCATGGACGATGACCTGCTGAGGGGGCTGTGGGTGCTCGACCACCTGGGCGACAGCGATCATCGCCTGCTGGCATTCACCATCCTGGTCACTCCTTAAGGAGACGATCCTCCAAGCCGAAAAGGAGGTAATCCCAACATGGATCAAAAGCCCCCATGACTCACCAAAAGCATCCAGGAATGTCTCCTAACTAAAAGGGAGACGTACACCCAATGGAAGGGAGGGGCCATCACCAGGGAGGATTATACTGCGGTTGTCAAGGCTGCAGGAGGGCGGTCAGGAAGGCCAAGGCAGAGATGGAACTGGGACTAGCTACCCAGATCAAGAACAACAAGAAGTCCTTTTTTCACATAGGGGGCCAAAAGAATGTACCAGGTAATATGGGGCCCCTGCAAGATACAGTAGGAAATCTGGTCATCACACCAGGCAACAAAGCTAACCTATTTAAAAACTTCTTTGCCTCCATTTTCCTGAGCAGGGACCGGATCAGCCCCCCCCACCCCCGCCCTCACTGGGACACCGTCAGGCCCCAGGGGAGCTGCACCTAAGCCAAGGGTCAGTGAGGATCTAGTCAGGAAACTTCTGGAGGGACTGAACGTATTTAAATCAGCTGATCCAGATGATCTCCATTCCAGAGTGCTGAGGGAATTAGCTGAGGTCATTGCGGGACCCCTGGCACGGCTTTACGAGTGCTCGTGATGCTCTGGTGTGGTGCCAGAGGACTGGAAGAGGGCCAACTTGGTTTCCATCTTCAAAAAAAGGAGGAAGGAGGACCCAGGAAACTATAGGCCAGTAAAGCTTACCTCAGTTCTGGGTAAGCTTTTTGAGAGAATTATTCTGGCACATGTCCACAAGGGGCCAGCGGGGGAGGTTATTCTTAGGGGCAACCAACACGGGTTCATTAGAAGCAGGTCCTGACAGACCAACCTGGTGCCCTTCTATGACCAGGTCACCAAATCCTCAGATGCAGGGGTAGCAGTAGACATAGTCTTTCTGGACTTCAGGAAGGCCTTTGAAACTGGCCCTATTCTCATCAAAAAACTGGGGGACTGTGGTGTCAACATCTACACAGTCAAAAGGGTTACTAACTGGCTGGAGGGCTGCACCCAGAGAGTGGTGGTGGATGGGTCATTTTTGACCTGGAGGGATGTGGGCAGTGGGGCTCCACAGGGCTCAGTCCTCAGGCCTGCACTGTTCAACATCTTCATCAATGACTTGGACAAGGGGGTTAAAAGCACCATGTTCAAATTTGCTGATGACACTAAGATGTGGGGGGATGTGGGCATGCAATCAGACCTAGACAGGTTACAGGGGTGGGCAGATGAGAATAGGATGGGATTCAACACTGACAAGTGCAAGGTGATGCATCTGGGGAGGAAGAACCAGCAGCATATCTACAGGCTGGGCAACGCCCTTGTCATCAGTGCAGAGGCAGAAAAGGATCTTGGAGTCATCACTGATGCCAAGATGAACATGGGCCGGCAGTGTGGGGATGCAGTTAGGAAGGCCAACCGTACCTTGTCGTGCATCCACAGATGCATCTCATGCAGGTCCAAGGAGATGATCCTCCCCCTCTATATGGCACTGGTCAGGCTGCAGTTGCAGTACTATATCCTGTTCTGGGTGCCACACTTCAAGAGTGATGTGGACAACATGGAGAGGGTCCAGAAGAGGCCACTCACATGATCAGGGGGCAGCAAGGCAGGCCCTACGAGGAGAGGCTACGGGACCTGAACCTGTTCAGCCTCCAAAAGAGAAGGCTGAGGGGGGAATCTAGTGGCGTGTTA
>NW_017728918.1:21465533-21485588 GCF_001723895.1 Crocodylus porosus | reverse complement strand
CCTTGCTGGGGTCATTTGACCCCAGTACTCTTTCCTGCCAGGGCAGGGGGTCAGACTTGATGATCTGCTCAGGTCCCTTCTGACCCTACAAACTATGAAACTGTGAAACCTTTGAACACAGCATAGAAACATTGATCATATCAAATAATCAGAGAATAATAGAGAAGTAGGGCTGGAGGGGACCTCCAGAGGTCATCTAGTCCTACCCCCTGTGTGAGGCAGGATCCTCCCTATTCAAGCCATGCTATATAAATCTATTGTCTAACTATTAGCAAAACTACACAGTCAAACTTAAGACAACCACAACACCTAACACCTTTATCTACCACAGATAAAGCAGGGGAAGCACAGTGGTCAACATCCTGCTGATGCAAAGCTGGTTAAAATATGCTTGAGAGATCCAAGGAATACAAAAAATGACTCAGATGCCTCCAAAATGTGTCCTTCTGCACTTTTTGCCACCTAGATTTCCTGAATATGCATGGGGAGAATAAGACACCACTTAAGGGGACTCAAAATCTCCATTTGCTGAACTGGGTGCAATGTAAGACTATCTAATAGGAAACCCAAAGCAGAGAGGTGTGTCTGAACAGCTACTGTAGGATAGTGGGTAAGTGCTTGAGTCAGGACCACAAGGAAGAGATATCTGTCTGTTTGGGACTCAGAGCTCAGAGCTTTCCTCCACAAGTAAGCACCTGCAGTTGAGAGGTTGTACAAGGCTCACACTTTGCGATGTGGCAGTGCCTGCCTTGTTTAGAGTACTAGCAAAGAAAGTATGACTGTCATACCCATGGTCCAGGCACTTCTGATGCTGAGGGTGTTCAAAACCATATCTTTCACTATCCAGGAACATGCTCCAACTTCCACGTTAGAGGCAAAGGCAGTGATTCTCAAACAGTGTGCTGTGGCACCCTGGGGTGCCTTAAGATCCTTTCAGGAGTGCTGCGGGATACCACGCCATGTTAGCATTGGGAGGTGTGCAATCATAATTCACAAGAGGAACCCAAATATTTCAAATAAGAATCCATACTGTTAAAATATTCTGACTTGTTGTGGTCTTTTTATGTTCTTTGCAACAGAAAAAAATGCTCTATTATTTTTTCTACAGTAAAAAAAAAAGTGAAAACTAAAAGCTGCTATTAAATACTGAACAGTTTTTAAAACAAAAGCTCGATCCAAAGTTAGATGAAAATTTCAAAAAATCAACCAACCAACTGGCCAAAAAGCCAGTTTCATAACCCAGCAGAATGAAACTACCCTTGAAAATTTTGAATTTGTTTTCATGAAATCAATTTCCATTGTTCAAACAACTTTTCTGGGCATTCTCCCTGACATCTCATCCATTGTGTGCCTTGGATTGTATCTAAGAGGGGGAAAGAACAGAGCCATGAAGTTTCTGGTTCTCTCTCTTCCAAAAATCACCTTGAGAGGTATGTGGGATAATATGCTAGCATCTGCTTTAAGTTTTAATTTTGTATTTATAGATGATTTTGTATGTGGTCCTGAAGAAGATTGCTAACTTTTGTCTATCGCTGTTTCCCCATTATCCCTTTATAAAAGTCTTCACTGTACAATGTCACAGTGTCTCTAGAGCTAGTTGTCAGTAAAGACCTTTGAAATTATAAAACAAGAAGTAATGCAGTTTGGTCTGTTAGACACCATATCAGGATACAAGTGCATGTTTTCCATGCCAAACTCATGATAGCAGGCTTTCTCCAGTTTATGGCCCGGTACAGACATTACACTTTTACCAGCATAATTGATTGGAAACCGGTCTATATCCACAACAGAACAGAAATTCAGCACAGAAGGACTGGTTTAAAAAATGGCCGAACCTGGTATAAGATATGTACCATCCCCGCCCACCAAAGGGTGAATGTGTGTTATGTTCATTACTAATTTAAACTACGCCATTTACAGGAAAATATGTAACTTAAATTGATTCTTCCTGAGGCTTTTTGAATGCGTGTACCTAAATAATGTGGTGTAAACTGTTGTAATTAAGTCAGTGCAGAAGGCTGTTGGATACTTACTTTGGCTTGAGATGTGATAATTGTGGTTTACCCAAAATTGATCACACAATTTAAAGCTAGCCTGAAATACACCTTTCTTAAAACAAGATAAAAGTCTCCACACAAGGGTGTACACTTCTTTAACATAACCACTACAAGTGTGTGAGCACGTAAGACTTCTTTTTTTTTTTTTACTTGGTAATTGTAGTGCTAACTGTGCAATTTATTGTGTGAGTTCTGAGAAGTCTACCTGAATGCAGCATGTTACAGAACCCAGGCCTGTAATGGTAAATAACTTCTGAGGTAGCGTTTGTCTCCAATATATACAGTGCATAACACCAAGTGTTAAGTGCCCTCTGAACGGCTCAAAAATATTCCACTTCAAATAAGGGTTAACCCTTGAGCTACACATCTCATGTTAGGGTAACTTCAGTTCTCTCCACAGAGATAAAACAAGCAATATGCTGTCCTCCAGCATCCTGGGATAAACTGCTGCCTGGCTCCAACCCACCCGCAACTCCTTCTCCATAAATGAACTATTCACCTTCCTCAACTCTACTGCTCAAAGAACGGCCAGTGCCAGGAGGGAGTCTTCAGCAACAGGAGCAGGAAGCCAGAAGGTAGAGAGGCATGGGGGCAGTGACATCCCTTTGCAAGCCCCTAGGAGGTGGGGGGAGAGGGCTGTGCTGCTGGGAACCCTGCACTGAACCCTGCTGACCTGATTGGAGCACCGCCTCCCCCACCCCAACCCAATCTCAGGCCCCCAGCCTTCTTGGGAGAGGGATGCATCTTTTGCCAGGAACCAGGCAAAAGCCATGGAAAATTTTAATTAACTTCAGTTACTTGAGGTTAATTGAAAATTTCCAACATCACCCGATCTGTTTTCCTCAAGTACCTCTGTCTCTACCCTGGTCAAGTGGCTTAATGGGCATTGTACTTCTTTTGTACCTCCCATTACTATCTTGGGCTTAGGGGGAGTGTGCAGAGGGCTGTGATACCAGCATGGAGGCCTCAGGGTTTACCATGGCAGGAGCTTGCAGCCGTGGGAAGCAGAGAAGAATGCTTCTTCATGGCTGTGTGCTGCCACCACACTAAACTCTGCTGGCTCTGCTTCCATGCAGCTGCTGGAGCTTGGAGCCATGGGGAGCACAGCCCTCTCCGTCAGTCCAGCCCCAGGACAGAAATGGTGCAGGTGGATGCAAAGGGAAGCCACAGGTCCCATTGAGACACCTGGAGGAGGAGAACTGGGGGTGCTTGGGAGAAACAAGCCAGGTGGCATGGAAAATTTCAGTTCACCTTAAGTAACCTATGCTAACTGAGGTCTTTGTCTTTCACCTCATTCTGAGAAAAAGGTGCAGCCCTCTCTGGGGAAGGCAAGGGGGCTGAAATCCAGTTGTGGGGGAGGTCTTAGGATTGAGTCAGTAGGGATCAGTGGCGGGCTGCCATCAGGACAGCTCTCTCCCACCAGTCCCCACCCCGGCACAGAAATGCAAGACAGCCTGTAGAGCCCCCATGCTCCTATGACTCTACACTTCCCAGCTCCATGCTCCAGCCACTGAAACCCTGCCGCCACTCTCACCCAGAGTGTGGTGGAGCCCAGGTGTACTGGCTTCTACATACACCCCTGCTCACCAGCCCTCTAATGTTGTCAGAGTTGTGCAGGCAAGAAAGGGTATTAACCGTTAACATGTGACAGCTTACAGCATATTTCAAGTTAACAGCACTTACCATTTCACAAATTTAGTGTGGTCTAAGTGCAACATGTAACTAAACCCGCAGTTTGGGACTGTAAGTTCTGTAAAGTCACCATAATGACTTCCTTGCCTTCCATAAGTGACCTTCAAGAAAGGTTGTCTTTTTGTCTAACATTTACAAACCTGACTAACCCCAATCTATGAAAGGTAACTGCAGAAGAAATGAGACTGCAAACATTCTGAATAATTTGCTATCTTTACAATTAATGCAGAAACCTTTTGCTTTCAACCCATTTATCTTGTTGTTGCCAAAGGTGATGTGTTTGATGCAGTGGGGCAGTGATGAATGATGTGCAATGATAACTAAAGAACCTATTGACTCAGGCACGGAGGACTAAAGATACACTGAAATGACAGTCCTAGAACAAATGTTTGTCCCAGCTAATAAGCCTGGAGCCTGTTCTGATTACTGACTGTAAAGCAGTGAGCTTATGAGGACTATACACTCTCAAATACTTACTTGTCATCATCTGCACACCTGAGGGGAACTTTTAAATCATTCTCCACAACTTTGCAGTCCGCTTTTAAGTTTATTTTGCCTGCCTAGTTCTGTTCTCTTCCTGCTCTGATCAGATTAGATCATACACTTGTCACTTGCATGCAGCAAAGCTTGATTATCAGAGGTCTCCAGGCACATCTGAAACTTTAGGATAATCAGGAGTTCAGATCACAGGAGCTGCCAGCATTAAATTTTGCACTTGGATTTGGGTTCCTGCACACCTGAGAGTTGTGATTATCAACCATAAACTGATACAACTTCCCTTTTAGCACAAGTGTCTGAGTCCTGATGACTTTAATATCATCACCCTCATTCTCCCTTCCTTTTCTCTCAGGGTTGGATATGCTCAACTGTTGCTTCCTGTCTTAGGTAGTAAGCCCTTTGGAGAAGATTTTCTCATGTACTTCTACAACACAAGGGTACCCATTCCACATAGGTGCATGTAGGCGCTCTCAGAATATTATAATTAATAACAGTAAAATAGGAAAACTGGCTTGCAGTCTCTACATATCCAACCTCATTAATCTGAAACCTATATAATTTAAAATGGCTAGTCATTATGGACACTTGTTGGATAACAGGCAGTTCAGGGGAAGGGAGAAATTGTGCAGAAATGATTTTCATCCAAAGATTTCTCAAAGCACTTTCCATTATGAACTAATTAATTAAGTTCTGCATCTCCCAGGAGATAGAGACCACCAGCTAAATGAACCTTCACAAAACCATTTTACAAATACACGAATTAGTTCATATGTAAAGGTTTGCCAAGGTTACAGTGCAACTTAGTGGAAATGTCAAGAATAGAACCTGGGGATGCAATCATGAAGTCAGGGCAAAATTCCCAGCAACTTCAATGGGGCCAGAATTTCCATCAGCATGAACCCATTGTAATTTCTTTAGATAACACCAGTCTTTCAAATATACATCTATAATAAATTACTTTGATTTCCATGTGTACAGCCTAATATGCACATTTTCATGCATATAACTATGATATATATAAGCTTTGTGATTAACTGAAAGGGATGATAAGCCTATGCTGTTTTAGGCATAAAGACAGCACTGTACTTTTCTAATAAAATGTGTAAGATATTAAGCAGAAACTGGTAATGTGTTCAATTTGTGGTTCGCAGGATCATAGGAAGGTAAGGTTGGAAGGGACCTCAGGAAGTCATTTAGCCCAGCCCCCTAGTCAGGGCAAGATCTTCCCTAATTAAACCATCACAGCCAAGTGTCTGTCCAATCAGCTCTTGAAAACTTCTCAGGATGAAAATTCCACATCATCTCTAAATAGCCTGTCCCGATGCTTGAACACCCTCATAATCAGGAAGTCCCTCTTAATCTCCAACCTAAATTTCCTCTGCAGTAACTTGAGGCTATTGGTCCTAGTATGGTGCCCATGACCACAGTGAATAGTCTATCTCCCTTCTCTCTGCAGTTATCCTTCAGAAATATGAAGGCTGTTATCATATCCCCACCTTAGTCTTCTCTTCTTTAGACTAAATAGCTCTAGTTCTTTCCACCTTTCTGCATATATTAGGTTTCCAATAATTATTTTTGTTGCTCTATGATGAATTCTCTCCAATCTGTTCATATCCTCCTTGAAGTGTGAAGCCCACAATTGGACACAGTATTTCAGGTTGAATAGAGCGAAATAATCACTTCCCTTGATTTGGAAGTGACACTCCTGTTGCTGTTTTGGGGGGGGGGGGGTTTGGCAACAAGAGCATACTGTTGGCTCATGTTCATCTTATGATGTATTATAATGTTTAGGGCTTTCCCTGCAATACTGCAGACTAGCCAACCAGTCTGTATTTGTATATGTAATTATTCCCTTCCATGTGCAAGGTGTTCATTGACTTTCATTTGATTGAAGGCCACTTCTCTAGCCTATCCAGGTCATTCTGGATTCTGGCTCTACCCACCAGAGTATCTGAAACTTCACCCAATTTGATGTTGTCTGCAAATTTGCTTAGCATGTACTCAATCCCATCATCCAAACCATTAGTGAAGATGTTAAACAACAACATCTATCTTGTTAGAGATTGAATAGTATGATATAAATAAAAGCAGCACCAAATTAAAGGCCGTGTCACATTTGGGTCCATTTAGGAAAGTAAAGTAAGCTATTTTCTTTACTTTTCTTTTTCTGGCCCAGGCAGAAAGGCAACATGGTTCCAAACTAAACAGTCAATAAATCTACAGTGTAGAACAAAGAGCCCCAAGCTAACAATGGCTAGGCAGGACTCTTAATATAGCACAGAAAAGTAAACAATGCCACACAGACTGTGAAAATCAACTAATAAGAACTCCTACTATTTTCAGGCAAGGGCAATGCTTTGTAATACTGAAAAGACTGATAAAACTTTAGTTATGGCTGCTTTGTTATTGAAGTTTTTAGAACAGGTTAGACAAACACTTATCTAGGATGGCTTAGATAGGTATGATCCTGCCCTAAGCAAGGGGTTGGACTATATGATCTCCTGAGTTCCCTTCCAGCCCTAAGATTCTATAATTTTAATAAAATATCTTATGAAAGAATTGAATGAGCTACATAGGGCCTGTGTTATAGCAATGCAGAGTCTATGACAAGCATGAGCAGTACTGCTCCATCCTTCTTGCCTGACTTTGCTTCTTTAAACCTTAAATATATCAACACAGATAAATACTTAAGTCATCATAGATTAGATCCAGATTTTTCCCTTAACAGCTGAATGAGATTTACCATAAGTTTAGGTGTCTTGATCACAGAAAGAGATTCTGATCAACCCCAATCTAGTGGCCAAAAATCTACTTCGACATCTAGATTATTTAAGTGCTTCCATTTTGGTTTGACAATATTCCCAGACACCCACATTTATGCTTTACTGCACACTCAGCTAAAATCCCGATCAACTACCCACTTAAGTGATATTGCCATCCAGGTTTTTGCTGGGAAGCACAAAGGGCACTTTTTCACATGCTCTGATGTTCTGATTAGAATGTGTCAAAGCAGACTCGATTAATCAAGGCTAATCAGAGCACTCCAGTGTGCTGCTGTCTTGTGTATTCAGTGCCCCTGTGTTTCAAAATGCTTTTGTGTAGTAAACTAATTCTAATGCGCATTAGCATATCCCAGCAAAAGCCATGCTAATGTTCTAATGTGGAGTAGAATTAATCTATTGCACATTAAACATCATGAAAAGACCATGCGCCGTGTGCAGTAGTGCCAGCTAGTCTGCATTTCATTTATAGCTCATATTAGAGGCACTAAACTTAAGGTACAGTAGCAATGGTGCATTAATGCACAGGTTGATGTGCCCTATATATAATATTCAATTAGTCTATAAGGTGCATACTATCATCATGGAGCCATCCAGTTTGCAGATCTGAGTCAGATACATAATGCTACTGGGGAAAAACAGGAATTCAGACATACCCACGTGCCTACCACCTGGTTAGTTGTAAGCACCTTTCTTATTCTGAATTGCTCTTTTGGAAGTACCTATGAGGAGCAACTAAGGACAGAATCCTGTTTCACCTTGTGTGCCCAAATGCTTCTTGCACAGCTATGTAACTGCTATGTTTGGAACTTACCCAGTCAGTTTTTCAATTGATACTGTAATTAATGTCACAGGAACCACAAAAGCAGGTATCATATTACTTATAATAGCATGTACTTCCACTCTGTAATATATTTCAGGAAAATATTGTAAAGTGTTGGTAAGCATAAGAGTCCATTTACTGCAGGTGGGTTACCTCAACCTCACTTTTGCTTCCGTACTCCAATAATATGGTGTAAGAGGATCATGATGGAAACTTTTACAGCTAACATAATATAAAATAATTGATTTTTAGAAGAAAGACTAAGCAGTTGCCAGATAGGATAAATAACCCCTTTTTGAGGGAGGACTAAAAACTCCACCAAAATGCACTATACACTAGACAAATTTAAGTTCATATATAATGAAGTATTTTAATAATTTTGTAAATATGTGTTTTTTGTGAGCACTAAAACTAGGTAACTAACTGTAAGGAAGTAAGGACATACATAAGAAGGCAATAACAGATTTGTATCTTTTTTATGTTAGCGTCTTTACGTCTATTAGGACAGCAAGAGAACAGTCTTGGCCAACTGCCCAGCCAGCTCTAAACATGATGATTAAATCTGAAAAGCACATCTGGCTCTTTAAGGAACCCTAGAAAAGAAAAATTATTTTATCTTCACATTATGGTGCATACTGTTGAAAAGTACTTATGAATGTAAAATTGAAGGCAGTATCAACCTAGCAATTCTGGGAGACACAGAAAGGAAATAAAAGAAAAAATGTAAAGGGTATCTCCCACTGGTCAGAGCAGAGAACTTGGAGTGTGAGGAGCAGAGACTATGTATGAGGGAAGAGGTTATGAAGTAAATGGAAAAGGTAAGGAAGAAGAGGGCAAAGGTGATGGGGGAACTCAGGAACACCGATAGAGTGAATGTCAAGGAAGGTTCAAAGTAGGAAGATAGTGGCCACTGAGCAATATATATCAAAGCCTCCATTTTAATTGAATCATGTTAGATTGGATGCATGTTGGTCTATGGGTGCCTACAGATGTTTAGCTTGCAGCTGCTCGCAGGGCTTTGCTGTGGTGCTGGATGCCCCTTTTGCTGGCTAGGTATCCCCCCTTACCTCATGCCCTCCCAGCTACCCTAGTTGGGGTACTGGAGGGAGCTGGGATGGACCTGCAAGGCGAAGTGAGGGAGGCTCCCTTCCCCCACCCCTTGCCCAGACCTGTAGCTGCATGCTGCCCCCTTCCCCTCCTCCTCTCCCTTGCCCCTCTCTCCCCTGCTGACAACACTGGGGGGCAAGGGAGGGGAAAGGGCAAAAAAAATTAACTGTCAAGGGAACCTGGTTATATGTGCCCTAAGATGCTCTGTTCTAAAGTGCCTTCAGCCAATAGCTGATTTATCGAAGTTTATTTATTTGCATGACCAGACATTTTGAAACCTCTTTGCAGCTGTGAATGTGTGCTATGTCATGGCTGTTGTGCTCTTTTACCAGATCTTGCAAAAAATGTAGCTTGTCTTCACAATCACTCTATACACTTGATAATGATTTCTTTGTGTGTAACACACAGGAACTGACCCATCTGCCCCTGACTGTAATGAGAGTTAATGCTTTTTTTTTTCTTGTCAGAAGTATAAAGTTCCACTGCTTGTTATTATGAAGGAAATACTACAAAAGTCCCATCATAATTTATGTATTTGGTTTTGTAATACAACATAAGGTAAGAACAACTGAACTTGGTAGAAAAAACTATTAGGGATTTTGGATCAAGGCCAGGAGTGGATCCAGAGGGGGTTGTAGACCTTTGAGCTACAATCCTTTCAGCTTGCATTATAGTATCTGTTGTAGGCTTTTAGCTATGTTAACTCTAAGTTAGATGAAATTAGCATAAATGAGGATAAGGGAGTAATATAAAATAAGCGGAGTCACAGGTGAGAGAAACTCCTTGGAGGACAAGCAAGTTTTAGGATGTCTAATCTTGATAACGAGATGGGGCCTGTGTATACTGTCTTAACTAACAGAATGATGTAATGCCATCTTCTCATTGCCATGCTTGTTGAAGTTTCTGCCAAGTAATGCTTGTAAGCCTTTGTTTGAGGAAGAGAATAAAAAGAGGTCAATGCTTTGAGATTTGTTTCTCTGGCATCCTTTGCCTGATCCAATGTCTCTTAGAACTTAGTCTCCAAATTTGGGTAAGATTTCCCTAATAGGCTGGACACCTCTTAGTAATTTTAAGATGTGGAGATTCTAAGTTGTAAGACTGCTTATTTCTGCCCGGATCATAAAAGTTTATATAGATGTGTATTGTATTATGCTTTTATTTGCTAGCAATGTTCACAACTGGGTATTCTAAAAAACATGCTTATATATTCACGCCACTGAAGGACTCATTTTGCATGAGAAAGAGACTGTCAAAAGAAGCCCTCAGACTCACAAATCTACTCTAGGGGTCAAGAGGGGCATGCATCCCTCTTTGGCTGTGCCGCATGTGAACTCTTGGTGCAGGGTCTGGCCAGAGGCTTTGTAGGTCTGGAGCCCAGAAGGTAAGCACTGCCTTTGCTGCTCATCCTCTCCTTTCCCCTGCTGCTGAATTCAGCAGGGGGGAGAAAATAGAAGAGCAAACAGCAGCAGAGTTCAGCCCCTTGTCTCCAAAGCCAGGCAAAAGCAGAGGCTCCAGCCAAACCCCACTCTGATTAGCTGTTGAGCTCAGAGCTTACTGTTCCTGCATTGATTCCTGCAATGAGCTCACTGCATATGCATGGCAGAGCCAAAACTGGGAGCATCTTCGTCCCTCTCGTTGTCCTCAACTTGGAGCCATTACTGATCAAGGCCACAGTATATGTCCACCTGGGCATGACTTTGCCATGCAGCATCAGCGACATAAATGTAATTTTTTGAAAAAAAATTCAAGTCACAGATGAAACAATGACACCTTTGATTCCTCAAGTTGCCTCAAACTGTAGCCAAGAACATGGCAAATAAACCAGTGCTTTGCACCTAAGAAGTAGATGAAGCTCAAGCAGTTGTGACGACAGTTATATGTCCATAATTTATTAATCTCAAGATGCAGTAATATTCACTGAAGCAGTATTTTAACTGGCAAGTTTAAAATATTTAAGCTGCCAACTGCCTTAGTTTAAACCCCCTATTAAAAAGAAACTTTAATGAGGGGACAGGAGGTAGCTAGAGAAGGGTGGTGACAGCAAGTCACACTCACCACTGGTAAAAGAACAGAGATTTTTATGAGATATAATTTATGAGTTCCACATCTACAGTTCTCACAATCACTGACTCCAATTGTTATACACAGGCTGCATTTATCAGCAGATCTCAATAGTTTCCTAGATATTGTTTTTGTTCATGCAAGTTCAAAGATTTCTTTTTTTGTTATGCAGCATGCTGTAATTAGCACAAAGATGCCATATTGTTCCCCTGTATTCCAGGAAAACCTATCCAGCAAAGACCTAGTCACATTCATAAAAGCTGAAAATGGGTCCAGGCATGCAAACTCATGTTCAAGAGGATAGTCACACTGACACCAGTTCCTAAAATTATCCTGAATCAGGAGTTGCATCTCCTAGTTCACCTGACAGTCTTAGTCTAACTTTATCTGATTCTCTTTTCTCTTAGTTGGCTGAAACAGAAATAAATTCTGAACATATCTGCTTCCAAATATTAATATGGATTTTGTGGCACAGGCCAAGTTTATTCTCTTTGCATAAGCAGTTTTATAAAAATACACTAGAATCATTGAGTTTAATTAATGAGTTTAATTAATATACATATAATTTATTATATATGTAATTTGACTTTTATTATATTTTTTGTAAAACTGCTTATGCACAGAAAATAAACTTGGCTGGTGCCACAAATTCCATATATTTAGTTGGTCTACAGTTTCAATATAAACATTTCATTATAAAAGGCTTCTGGTTAAAAAAAATTAGATATTGTATTAAAATATTTAATCTATGTATCAATTAGCTGTTTTTCTTGTTTTCTTTATTTGATAGTTCTGGGCTAATACCTAGAAAATGCAGCACACTTTTGTTGCAGAGTGGGGAGGCAGGGTTTGAAGTGACAAGTATTGATCGTATTTTGGTCTCAGTGAAGTTAAAGGCAAATGTCTGTTAACCTCAGTGGAAGCACAATTAGATCATCTCTGAGCATTTTTGAGAATCCCATCTTTTGTTCAGAGTGAGGTCAATAAGAGATTTTATCACCTTACAAAGGCATTTAGCATCTTTCAGGATTGAATGCTAAATTGCCATGCCTGTTTAAATCAGGATTTTCTTATGTCTTCTGGTTCTACCTTGACCCTGCAGTAAAGCTACAAGGTCTAAGTCTGATTTTGAAAGGCAAGAAATCACCCTAATATCATATGCAGTTACCCAAAATTTATACCCATGTAGGTGAGTGCAGAATGGTGACAATAATTCTGTAATTTTGAATCTCTCTTCTATGTTTATGGACTATGATTTCATAACACAAGATTATGGTTTAACTGTAAAATTAAACAATCAGTTGTCATGCAAAGCAGAAAATATATGCCAAAACAAAAGTAACCTTGAATTTTAGCAAAAAAAACTAAAACACATTGGACAAGAACATTAATCTGCCTGTACAAGATGTCATGTCAACATTTGCTTCATTGCAAAAGTCATACTTGAAAACAATTGCACAGAGGTTAAGAATGAAACTGTTATGAGCTGACAAATGACAACCGATATAAATCATCACCAAACCCAGCATGGGCTGCAGAATTATTAATTTGCAGGGTAATTTTCTCTATATAAATAATTGAACTAAAAAACCTCTTCCTTCAGCTAGACGTTTATGTTATGGAAAATGTTTTATATATTGGCTTGTGACACCAGCTTGATATTGACTTGTTACTGACAAGGTGAGAAGGTCTATTAGGCTCTTGTACAGCCCTTTCCTGGTCTACTTTAAATCATGTTAATTTTCTATTCAACATCAACTTATAGAGTTTCAGCACTGTTGCTATGGGGATGTCATGGTTCTCTTAGCAACCGAGTTCCCCACCTCTGTGGACTTATAGATTTGTCCATCAGTGATGCATTTGTACTCATTCTTACATATACAAATACTACAACCTATATTCACTACATACATAATTATATGCTGAAGGGCAAATTGCCAAATTTGTCCAAATACATTGTCTTTTACAAATGATAAAAAGCAACACTGAAGATGATTCACTATCCCTTACTATTTATCTATTCCATTCCTTTCCCAAGTCAAAACTATCTTGAGAGTGCTATCTGAAAAAGCAATGGTAATATGGTAGCGAGTGTGTCAAACTGATCACGAAAAAAAGAGCTTCACAGGACTTCCAAAATCGCTGGTTTCTCTCCATCTTTCAAAGGCCATCCATTATGTTTTATGTTAATTGTATTTTCCCTCTTCAGCTAGTGATTTTACTCTTATTCTCAAATGCAGTCTATACATTCTTTGTCACTGCATACTTAAGGATTTGTGATGTCAGAGCCCAGGTCTGTATTTTTGCTGTTACTTGCCTATTACAATTTAAAGTTCTTGGAAACAAGAAACATATTAATAGTTCATGGTAAACAAAAGATGTACAACTTGCTCACCTTGTTTGAGAACCTCATTCTCCTCAGTCTTTAGTCCCCCTTTGAGGATATCCTATTAATTGCACATGTGTGTCTGCAACAATTCCAAATGGTCAGAAGAGAGAGAAGTAATAAATATTACCTATTTCTTTACATATTCAAAATACTTTATAACTACTACTAATTAATTCTCAGGAAATCCCTGTGAGATGAGTAGGAATCATTATGTCCATTTTAAAGTTGAAACTGAAACAGAGGGCTACACCCTATGTTCAATAACAAATCAGTATCAGGATGAGAAGATCAGATTTATTGGCTTCCCATTCTGAAATCAGACCAAATGATGCCTCCCTATGGCAACAGGCTGCAAATTATTATTTTGTCATGCAACATTATTTCATGTGTGCCATTAATGTTACCATCCATAAAGGGACTTGAAAGCAGTGATAAAAACAAGCCACAATATGTCTGAGTGCAAAGATCCTAGACACCTACTAATGTAAAATGGTTTACAGCAGGCAAATGAAACGTAAAAACTGCTATTCATGGTCACATTCATTTAGATGTTAAGGACCCTCTGTCCCTGGTGAGTCAGCTAGGAGGATAGCTGTTTCTATTATTTTCCAGCAAAGCTATAATCTTGTCACTGCTTTGTATGGCTCTTTCATTCCCAGAGGCCTTCCCTAACCACTTCTAAATGATTTGGATGCAGTTTCTCATACATTAATATTAATACTTGACTGTGAACATCAGGCTCTTTAATTGCTTTCACAGTGAATACTTGATATGTCTAAGTAAACATTCCTTACTTAGACTGAAGTTGTAGCTCCATTAGTAATGATACTTTTGGTACACTCCACAAATACATTCCTCATTTTAATATACTTAAATAGTTTGAGATAATAGTAGCAAATTACTTTATATAGGCATAGAAAGGAGATAGAAACAGGAAAAAAAAATGAGCGTGCAGATGAGGAGGTGGGAAAAGTCTGGCTATGAATACGCATTCTTTTAAGAGGCTGGTGTACATATTATCTTATTTTAATCTGCCCTTTTCCTCTTACGCCTCCTTGGCTTGCAATCCTTCCAACACCATTTCTGAAAAGTAGCCAGAATTTCTTTTTACTTTAGCTTGAGCTTGCCTGAAATTTTCTTTCAGGCTTTTATCATTTCCTAGTTGTTTTTAGCTTTCCAAAATTTCTACCATATACTAGAAGATAATCCAAAAGCCAGGGTCATGCTAACAAATGCCACCATGTCACATTTACCTCCTGTTACTTCCATTGTTTCCTATCTGTTTCTGAAACCAATTTTGTAATTTTATATAGGTTTACCATGTCTACCATAGGTTGTCCTTGTCCTAGTCATATCAACCTATTCCCTGATCAAACCAGAGGCTTTGCTCTATGACTTGCTTCAAGACACCTAACTTCCAGGTCACTGACCTCTGTAGCAGACTAGAACCCAGTGTTAGGTGTCCAGGTTCTGTATGAAAAACATGGGGAGATTTAGGCCACTTAGAACGAAACCCACAAAAACAGTGGAGAGTGAGCTTCAGAAAGCACACAAGAGTGAGCATAACTCTCTAACCTTGTGCTGAGAGCTGTTTCCTTGGAGGAGAGGGACTTGGATTCCAGCCCCTGCTTCCAGGGGCAGGTTATGTATTTTAAAAATTGTTCATGTAAAACACTGTAGCAGCCTCTGAGGTTAGGCAGTTCCTGAACATGAATTTTCAGGATTCTAGTTCTTGACCTTAGTATCTAAATCACACTTCAGTCCTACTTCAGACCCTACTCCATTTAGTCCTTAACTCCTGTCTTCCTCCATGCGACACTTATTCTCAAATCTCCAGATTTCTGTTACCCTTTCCAAATCTCTCTGCGGAAACTCTCTCCCTGCTTTAGCTAATCTCTAAGAACAATTCTCTCCTGGTATTACTTTCCAATTACAGGTTCTCACACCTTTTCCTTCCTACAAAGCCCACCTACCCTAACTTAAAAAAAACAGAAATCCCACATGGTAAAGGAAGCAAAGTAAACCAAAAAAAGAGAGATGGAATTTACCATCTATCTATATTGTAGAGTGAAAGTCATGTTATTAAGAAGCTACTTGAGGCCAATGCCCTATACCTCTTTTGTTGCCCCATATTCCAACCTGGAAATAACCTCTGCTGATGATATGATGCTCCTAAATACAGGCACAAATTAAAAGGTTGACAAAGAAATCTAACAATAAATTCACTCCATAGTAATAAACAGTAGTCATAAATATGCCTGCAGCCCATACATATCCATACATATATCTGTTCCAAACACATTCCTCAAAGTGGCATGAACAGTATGCATCATCCTCTGCCCTGAAGAATTTATAGTCTAACTACAACAAGATAAATAACCACAAGGCAAGACAAAGCGTGACTGATCAAGAGAAAGAAAGTCTGTGGTTTACTAATTATGGGTTTTTTCCCAGAAAGTGCTAAGCACATCCTGAGAAATCAATAAGAACAAAGACCACTCAGTAATTGCTTAGTGCCTTTCAGGATCCAGCCCTAAAATTAAGAGAGAGGAGGGAGTTCCAGCTTTTTAGCTCAAGCCAGTCCCTCTATATTTATAAACCGCAAACCTCATGGGTTTCTAGAACAAGAGGCATTAAATTATAAAATGATTCCCTCAACAGACATCTGTCTGATGGTCACTAATATGTACTTCCCTCCTGGTGAATTTGGAAATTTTAATGGCTCTTTAGGTAGTGTTCTGTTGTGCTGTAGATTATTAGAAGGACATTATTCTGGTCACACTGGGTTTTACTTTACAGCTCACTGGGTTTCTATTTTAAGCATCCAAGTGGATGTACAATCAATTAATGCTGTATCTTCCCATTATTTCTTCATTAGAGTGAAAGAGTGCTTCTGCCTTTTAGGAAAGGATCCATTTCACTAACACTGATTTGCCTCACCTTCCTGGTCCTACATAACTTCCTCTCTTGCCTGCCCTGGGAGAGAGCCCTCACTGCTCATTTATTGGTGGTGAAACATGTGAAAGCCATCCTCTTCCTCCGGAGTGAATACCCATGAGTCATGAGCTACTGGCTAGCTATGTTCTTGTGACTTAAATGAAGGTAAGCCCCTGGAACGAGTGCATGTCCCAGGAAACAGGCAGAGATCCAGGATGGGCACACACATATAGGCAAATACCTTCCTAGCCAGTGGGACTGTCTAGATGTGTATTAATGCATCTTCGTTATTGTGCATTAAGTTTAGTACCTGTAATATGAGGTACTACATGAATCCATAGTAGCTGGTACTACTGTGCAGTAGCAGAGGTGAATGGTCTTTTTGTAATGCTTAATGTGCAGTAGACTAATTCTACCTCTCATTAGCGCGGCTTTTGCCATGACACACTAATGTGCGGTAGAATGAGTCTACTGTGCATTAAGCATCTCATGTAGATGTACCCAGTAGATAGCTGACTGCATCCATACTGCAAGGGAAATTGCATTGCAAACTCTATATAAGTGCCAAAAACACCACTTACATGGCTAGAAAATTGCTCAAAAAGATGAAGAAGTCTGGCCAACATTGTCAGTGTGAATCTAGGCAAATAATAACATATATTTCTATCATTGATTATCTCTTTATAAAGGTGGCTTAACTTTCTCATCATACGATCCTGTTTTCAGTTGCTTATAACTTTGCTAAACTTTAACTTTCTGGACTGGAATTTTCCCTTGTGGATTTTTGCCTCAGGCTGAATTATTTTGGAAAATTTCAGTGAAAATTTATGTGCATTCATTATGATAGAAATTTTAGTTACATAATCACATAACATTTTCCCTCAGTAATCTTGTCTCTGGGGAATGAGAATGGACCCAATTGGCTCTTAAGTAAAGGAAGCTTGTCTGTAGGACCTCTGTTTCAATTGTGGCAAAAAAAAAATGTGTAATGATTCTGGCAGGGGACTTCAGGGTGGGAAATGATGGTCTCATAATAAAGGGAAGAGAAGTTTGTTTCGGAAACTAAATTTTATCCCTACTTGTTCCTGTGTGATATCAGGCAAAATTAATTCACACCAACTTTTCACTGAGAGTTGCTAAATGTTGTTCTTCTGTTTCAGCACTGGAGACCATTGGAGCTGATTTGGGGAAGTGTTAAGTGCTTACATCTGCAAGTGAAACCTGGTGGGCTCTGCTTTGGACGCAGTCTGCCATAGAATGCTACAGACTCTGAAAAATTCAGTTGTGGGTGTCTAAATCTGATGCTCAAAATTAGTGAATGCTTTTGACCTTCATTTGTCAGTGTCTCAGTTCACCATGTGTAAAAGGAGGATAATAATGACCCTGCATCTCACGTGGGTGCTGTAAAAGTGATTAATTGTGAAGTTCTCAGACAGCAGAGTGAGGAGTGCTACAGAAAAGCCCATGAGGAAATCATTCCTGCTATCTTTCAAGCAGTAAATAAAACACGGGGGCACAAGTGGAATAACTATTCATTAAGTGAATACCATCCATGCTAAACGCTGAATGAGGCAGGGACCTATTATTACGAGTACATGAGTACTTAAAGGCTATACCATAGTGCATACATAAGGGGCTAAATTAAGGTTGCACAGGAAGACTGTCTATTATTCTCCTTGTAGTGGCTTTTTTGGCATTTAATGAAAACCTATGTGAGCAAATAGTGGCAAAAATTGTAAGAGGCACATGGGAGAGAACTAGAAAGGGCTTCCTGAGCCAGTGGTCCAGTGCCCTGAGTTCACAGGCAAACAAGTCCCCCAGGATTCCTGACAGTCACTACTGCCAACCAAGGCTGCCACTTCAAACCATCACATGCAACTACAAGCCACAAACTGTAAACACCAAGAATGCCCTATAACATGCAACAGATAAAAGCAGGGGAGGTGAGCACAGTGCCCTGCTACTGTAATGATAGGGAAGTAATTGGTGAATACCTACTTAGTAGAACTTAAAAAAAGAACCCCTCCCTTCAGCCCAACCCTTACCAATTTGACCAATGGGAAGTGTTTGCCTGTATAATTCTGGTGTTTTAGAATATATTGGTAAAAAAGACAGCCACGTGCATGTCATATTCTGGGCCTGTTTGTACTGTGTATTATCAGGCAAGTATTTTTTTGCCGTTAAAGGGTTAGTCTAAACTGTGACAGCACAGTTCAGTTTTGAAGCCTGATCCAAAGCTCAATGAAGAAAACCGGAATCCCTTCAGTCTATTGGCATTGGGATCACCCTTTATGAATCACTCAGGTCAGTGTAAATCTGGGCTAATAATGGTAATGGGAGTTTTATTGTTATTTCTATAGGTTTCTTTTATTTATTGTACCAGGTTACAGTTCTTCATTTACCATATAGGACTCTTCAGCTATACATAGGCAGAAAAAGAGCCCTGGCACATTACATTTATGGTGCACTTAGCATGTCAGTTGCACCATAAATAGTAAAATGCCACATGTTCAGCTAAATTAAACTGTTATAAAACAAGAAAGCAACCGCCAAAATGTTCCACATATAATGTGGAACATCTTTATAGCTAGTTTGTGTTGCAACTTAAATTACATGTTTGGCACACCCTGCTGCCCCATGCCTGATCCTGACATTCATCTAAGTATAGTGATCAGGCATGGGATAGCTCCAGGATCTAGGACACACCTCCCCCCTCTCTTCTCCCACACCCTGCTTTCCTGATCCTCAGAACTGGACTGGGGACAACCCTGGGTCTGAACTGGGTCTGAGACTGCTTGATACCAGATCCTGATGCTCAGATGAGCATTGGGATCATGCACAGGTCATCCCTGGGGTCCAGGACAAAGTCACCCTTTGCCTCATGTCCAGGATACCGGGCACCTCTTTAAAAGGGCCTGCAACTGTGCATGGGGGTTTAGTGATGCACCCAGTGCATTAACATGCTTTAGTTAATGCATGTTAAATCTAATACCTCCATTGTGAGGTACTAGGGAAATGTGCATTAGCCTGTCTTAATGCGTATTGACTAAAGAGCATGGTTTTTTAAGTGACATTTAATGCGCATTAGCATATTTTAATGCACATTAACTAAAAAGCACATTTTTAGTGATGCTTTAATGCTTATTAAAATAGACTAAATAGGCATAAAAGTGCACATATAGATATGCCTAGTGTGAGCAGCTAGGGATGAGAGAACTCCACCACCCCTTGCTGCTCGCACTGATTGCCTCTTTGATTAAGCATGTGCAGTGAGGGATGGGGGAGCTCCCCCAATCCCTGCTGTATTGTGGGGAGGAACCATGAGCCCAACATTAGGGAGCCCCAGATACACAAGGCTCAGACTCCTGATGCAGCACTTCCTGTGTTGGCAGCTGCCAGTTGCACAACTGGGGTTTGAGGAATTTGATGCCCTATTCTCAGAATCACATGGTCTGTCATGCATTTCACTTGGTTTGACATGGCAGGTCATGTTGTTTGGGGAATGGAGCCTAAATTTTCTGCAGACCACAACTACATGACTGTCTTAATGTCTTCCAGCAGCTGGAGACTGAACTAGAGTTGTCATGGTTCAAGGCCAGCTGTACCTTTTACTCCCACTGATTTGAATGCCCACACACAGTTGTGCCCTTGCTTGTGTTTTTCCCCACATGGGGTGGAATAATGTTACCACCTGCCTTTAGTTTTATTCTG
>NW_017728918.1:21445484-21456238 GCF_001723895.1 Crocodylus porosus | reverse complement strand
GTCCCCCCACCCACACACAGTCCCCTCACCCACACAGTCCCTCCAGCCCCATGTCCCTGCTTACCGGGGACAGAGCCTGGTTCCCAGGGAGATCTGAAATACTGCTGCCAGCTTTGCCCCACTTCTATTTTCTCCAGTACACTGAGGCAGTGTGATGGAGCAGCAGGAGCATGCAACAGGCATAGAAACACTTTGGCTGGGTTCTAGAGTGTCTCTTTGGAGGACATAGCCTCCAGTGCTTCAGGGTACATTCCAGGAGCACGCCTTGTGCCACCTTTTTCCAGTGGTTTTTTTTTAATACTGTGATTTCTCAAACTGCTTTGAGATGCTGCAACAGGCATGTACTCGCTTGTCTGGATGCAGCCAGAGAAGGTTAATGCATTGGGACCAGAGTGTGTGCCAGCTTTTTCAGTTACTTATGAATGTAGGAGGGAATGAGGTACCATCCTATTACTCCACATCCTACTCAGGAGAGATGGAAAAACAAGCTCCATGAAAGTGCTGTATCCCCACTTTGCACAGCTGGGTGGGAGACAGTATAGCACTGCTGCCTTATTAACTATTATGTGCTGTGTTGGGGATAGACCCAGCACATTTATTCCCTCCCTGGGGATACGGGGAGGCAGATCCCTCCTGGGCTGCTCAAGGGATAATGCAACATTATGCTCCCCTTTCCCAGAATAGATCATTAATTCACAATCTAGCCTTTAATTAACAAACCAGAGCTACTGTAAGGAATAATGGGCCTGATTCTCATTTTACTTGCCATCACATTTTGTAATGCAATTTCAATCTGTTAGATTTAGTGCAGTTACTCCTGATTTACAGCAGATAAAAATCCAGTCAAGCCAAATCCATTTTTCCCCCTAAAATAAACATGATTGAACATTAGACATCATGAATAAAAGAGGATCTTTAAATGTATACTTTTGGTGTACAGACCATAAACAAGGGGATTAGTAAATCATTCCAAGATTTTTCATAGGCTAGCATTACTGTTGTTCGTTCAAATTTGGAAAATACCACTAGCAAGCTGAAAAATGTGTTCTGACATCTCGTTTTTCCACTGATGTTCAAATTAAGTGACTATTAGGTGTACAGGCATGTTATAAATTGTTGGATAACACTGGTTGTCAATGAGATATATGTCTTTTGTTCAGGAAAACATCAGTAGAGTATAGTCTTCTGTCCCTTTAGTCCTTTTAAATTTTAGTATTTGTAAAAATGAGACTTTCCAGCTCATTAAACTGCAGCTTACAGGGCACTATACCAAACTAGTTAATCTCTATAAATGGTTACTCTCTTCGAGCTGTGTCATAGGCATTTATAGCATCAATGTCAAACTCTGAACTAGACTTTGGAATGCAACCCTGTTGCAAGCTTTTGATCCAGAACTACTACTACAGTTGCAAAAAATCAGAGGGTGTGCTGAGAGGCCCAAAAGAAGGGACGAAATCATACGCCTGTGATGTATTCATATTATATGGTCAGTTTTTTTTTATTCATCTAATAATTATATTTATAGTGTGCTTTCTGTTTTCAAAGCAGCTGATGAACACTAAATAGTCATGAAATGATATGAAGTTGATCTTAAAGACCAACAAAAATAAGTGGAGTTTTATTTTATTAAACATTTTGCACTTACCTAGTGTAGCCCCGGTGTACATGAGTTTGTAGTTCACTCTCCAATTAAGGAAATTATTGGCAGGGCAGTGTGCTGTGGAGGGACACAATAGCCCAGCAACTGCCTCCGTCCCCTATAGAGTCAGGTCCAGTCAATCAATTACTTAACTGTATACAGGTTTATTATTACAACAAAACCATTAAAGGGTAAGGATATAGATTACACACACACACACACACACACACACACAGATATACACATACCCGGTTATCGTTTAAAATACAGATGAACAATAGAACAAACCAGACCAAAGAATATTCATTGGGCAACTTTATAACTTTATTCATCTACAAACTATTACTTCAAATTATTCACATAAACTAAGGCACAGTCCACAAATAAAATCAGCAGTCCTTAGACTACCTGGGTTCCCTCCAGGGCAGGGGCCCCACTCCCAAGTTATCACTACAGGGAAAGAGGTGGGGGCAAAGAAAAAGGAGAGAAAGACCCAAAGACTCCTAAGCTCCACTGCTAACACCCAGGAGCGGCCCATGTGGTGCCCCTTCACAACCCTCTGGGGGTCCTTCCCCAGTGGGGACCTTCTCTCCAGGGTAACTTATTACTTCACAGTCCCAGAGGGTTGCCTCTTGTTCTCCAGGTCAAGTCTGTTCCCCACTGGGTTTTTCTGTTGCCTGACTCTGCTGCCGCTGTCCTGGCTTAGGGCCACATGCAATGCTGTGTGTAGTGGGTGCTTCACCTTCTGCTAGGGGTTGGAGGCCTGGACAGCCTTGTGCAGCACCAGGGTTCAGTCTGTTCCCAGACCCCCTGAGCAGCATCGTCTGCACTGAGCTGATGCCCCATGTCAGCAGTTGTAGACCTCAGCCACCTCAAGCAGCTCCCAGGGTCTCTCACCTTCCATACGGCACCTCCTGCACCGAGCTCCCAGCCTCATTCTGGGGGTTGAGGACCTGAGCCACCCCATGGGCTCCAAAGATCCTACTCCATGCACCAGCCTGTGCACCGTATCTCTGGCCACATGCCAAAGGTTGCAGACCTGAGCTGCCTCACACTCCCAGGTTCTGGACACCATGCTGCACACCAAGAACCCAACTGCTGGAGCTGTGCCATGCTCCCCACTGATAGAAGTTTTCAAGGGCTCTTCCTGGGCTACTGCTGAGCCCTGCTGAGCAGCTCTTCTCAGCTCTTCTAAGCCCTGCTCTTCTGTCTTCTCAGTCCCCAATGCATCTGCCCTCATGCTGAGCATGCAGCTCCTTTTATATGCTCCAGGGCTCCGCCCCCTGAAGTCTTCCAGACCTGACAGTTTGCAGTCTTCAATCAGGTCCAGGGGAGCTATTCTCCCCCTCTCCTCAGGAAAGGGACATGATGCTATTTCTCTTGCTGCCTCCTGATTGGTGGATGGGCACCACTAATCAAAAAGCAGGATCTCAAGCCTGGGATTCAACCCAAGCTCTGAAAGGTGAGCCAGGCTCCCCTCAGTTCTGGGGCTCACATAGGCAGGCTCCACTTAAGACACAAAAAAAAACCCCCAGCCCTTTTTTCATTTTTTCCTGTGGAGCCTGCCAGCCTCTCCAGCCTGTGCTGCTGGCAGGCCCTGAGCTGCAGCAGCCCCCAGACCCTCCCTCCATGGCAGCAGCAGCCCCTGGGTGGCACTCACCTCCTAGCAAACCACACAGGTAGCCCTGGGGGGCACCGCCACCATGGAGGGAAGGACCAGGGCCCACCATAGCTTAGGAGACACTCAGCCCACCAGCAGCTCACCCCTGCAGCTGTGGGAGAGGTGGGCAGGCTCTTCAAGGAGGAAAAAAAAAAAAAGGATCTGGCCCCTCACCGTAACAGTGACGGAAGCCCCTAAATTGAAATGGGGCATCGTGATTATAAACCCACAGTTTCAATTTACGGGGCTACGACCCATCATGTGTTCAAATGCCTGTGGGTTTTATGATCCAGGTTGAGCAAAGCAACAACTTAGGTTCCCAGTCTCCTGTGTTCTAGTGGACTGTTACCACTAGGCTACTTGAAATACCCCCATGTGCTCCCATGCTTTAAACAAAAACAAACAAACAAACAAAAAAGAGTAAATTGTCTGTACCTAAAGGGACCATGTAGGCACTCAAG
This sequence comes from Crocodylus porosus, assembly GCF_001723895.1. Lineage (NCBI taxonomy): Eukaryota > Metazoa > Chordata > Crocodylia > Crocodylidae > Crocodylus > Crocodylus porosus. The sequence continues at coordinate 21,452,478 of NW_017728918.1, read as the reverse complement.
TCCAGGAATGGGTTTGAGGTTGTAAATCCTAGTGACAGATGGGTGCTTAAGTCTGAGAGAAAGGGAAGATGTCAGGCATCCCCATTTTTTAGCCACACACTTGACTCATGTGGTGTTCATCTGGGCCCAGAGAGATTTATTTAATTTTTGGCAATACCATGCAAAGGTTCAGGTCTCTGCTTTTTGTTAGACAACCATAGTAAACATGGCCACAATGTAGGAGTTCCTGGCCAGCTTGGTTTCTTGTGTAATCGCATGGTTTGCATTGTTCCAGTGCCTCTTCTGATTATCCCCAGGTTACAAATGGCGGACGGAGGTTTGGAAACATTAAGGTGAAAAGAATCCACTAATTTTGGTACCTATTGTTTTGCAGCTCCCCAAACTGAGTATATGTCCAGCAATTCTGTTATTCAGGGTCTTGGTTCTCAAGCCAGACACTCAGAAAATGATGCATACAATTAGTGATAACCAGTAAACGTCTGGTTGAGGTGACTTGCCTTGCATCATGCAGAACTCTTTGGCCAAAGGAGGGACAGAATTAATTTATTAAGGGCCACATTCAACTGTTTTAGGCAAGATACTGTCCTAAGGATAACAACCCATTTTGTGTTGCTTTCAGCTTTTGTTTTGGTTCTGTACAGCAGTGAAACCAAAACCCTTTTTTTTTAAGAGGTGCACCAATACTTCAGTCCAATATTGGATCAGCACCAATATAAAGAAACTTGACTATACCAGAAATTGGCCTCATGTGACCAATACTTTGGCTGATAAATACCCATGCATGCACACAGACACAGCAGAGCACATAGATGGAGTGGAGAGCAGCCCAGCATCTTGGAGAGCTGTGTCCAGCTGGTAAGTCTGTTGTGGTGGAAGGGTAGGAAGAGGGAAGAGGAGGAGGAAAGGGGAACAAATCAAAACCCCCTGTGGTGAGGGAGGGAGAGAGTGGGGGCTGGGGTAGGCACTGCCCAGCCAGGGCAGGACAGGGCATGGGATGAAGCTGCAGCTCTCCAGGGGATATGGGGGCAGGGGGGATGCAGCTCCCCGGAAGGCGTGGCAGGGACTTGAGCCCTTGGATCAGTGAGGGATGGGGCAGGCTTAGGCCGAGGGCCATGCCAGGTTCTTCCCAGTGGGGAGGGTGCTGGGGTGGTATGGGCTACACTCAGGGTGGGTGGTGGCAGCACTGAGAAGTGGGCTATGGGGGGGATTCAGCCACCCCAATTTTGCTGTAGTTCCCCTCCCAGTGCTGCTGCTGCCCACCCCAAGCACAGTGCAGCCCATCCCTCCCCCCCATCCAGCAAGAGTCCGGCATGACCCGCCCCACTGCACCCCATGCAGATCTGGGGGCACACACCTCCCCCCCACCCATGCTCTCCCGGGATGCATACAATGGCAGGAACCGCACCCCCTCTGTGTGCCCTGCTGGATGAGCCATGGCTCTCTCCTGTGCCCCACCCCACCCCGGCTGGGCAGTGCCTGCCCCATTCCCTACCTCACTGTGGCAGGGGGTTGATACGCCTCCCCATGCCCCTTCCTTCCCCCTTCCCTTTCCACCACAATAGACTCACCACCTGGACACAGCTGTATTGGAAATCAGATCAGTATTGACCGATACACCTCTTTAAACATCGGCTATCTCTATCGATGCCCAAAATCTCTATCAGTGCACCCCTACCTTTTTTACATTTTCATGAAATGAACACTAAAAGCAGCTGCCTGCAGATCAAAAAGCTCAGTTTTTTTGATTGACCTCTCCCCCTCCCTGTCTGGTTGGAAGTCACCAGAGAGCTCTGGACTTCAGCCACATAGTTCAAGGAAATTAAATGTTATTAACTGTGTTGTGTTCCAAATAACTCCAATCCTTTCCCTTCCTGCAGTCCCTTCCTCATTTACTACATGCCATCTAATTTCAGTAACTAATGAAGCAGGAGTCCTAAAGCCAAGTCTTGTTCACTGCACAACCCTGATTCATCCCCAGAGTAGTTCTGTGCAGTGCACTGAATAAGGCAGGGGAGATGGGGACCTGTAGAAACATTATGCGATCATGTACTTAAAGATTGCATGATACAGATACACAAGAGAGGGAAATTAGAGTTGCACATGTAAGCTTCTTTCTGGTATTTCCTAACTTTGAGTGCTTGGCTTTAAAACCTGAGCAGTAAGAGAAAAGGTCTGTACAATCAGATAGTAACTTCATTCTAAAAAGTTTGTTTCCTAGGACTTGATCGTTACAACTTTTATTGGGTAACACACTGTATATGTTGACAAGTATGTTTGCACTGAAATGTGTTTCAATCAGTGCTATTGCTGTTGGACTCAGCAGAGACAGGATCTCTAAAAATGCTTTTCCCTGTGTAATCTTAAGCTCTGTGATTGACTAAAATAACTTTGGTCTTTCTAAAACTCCTCTGAATGGTAGCTGCTGTTCCTCACAAGCTGGGAAGCTTATCTTACCAGAGTAACCACATTAGTATGAGGAATTAGAGGTGACCTCTTCATTCATTACTGCCATAGATGAGAGATAAATGATAAGCTATGTTGTGAATGGCTAACTTACTGATTTTTCATTACTGCATACAGATGCAGGATCAAGTGAAATGGTATCAGCATAATGCTTTGTATACAGCTGTTTTTCCCCTTTGTTTTAGTTTTTAACAACAACAGTTCTCTCATCTTGGTTCTTCTCCTGGAGATTAATGATCAATAGGGTTTAATAATCCTTTGCTGTCTTTCAAGCCACCAGTTCTTTTCTGCCAACCATTCCTACTTGAGAAATCTCTGTGATTCAGCTACCATTACTTAACTGAAACAGCTCAGTTTCTTTGTTTTAAATGCAACTATGTTTTTAATTAATAAAACTAAAATTGCCTTCCTTCCTCTCTGAACTCTGGGCTTTTGGTTCCTGTTCTCAATTTTGATTTAGAAAAAAGCTTTAAAAGCAGTTTTACCCTCTTCTTGATTGTCTTGTGCCTTCTGACCCTTAACATTGAGTTCATTTAGCAGTGTCAGCTTGCAGACCACCCATGTCAGCTGAGAGCTGTCAAGCTGCATGACACTGAAGCTGTCAGCTAAAAGGGTAACAGAGTCAATGGGAGAGGTAAAATGAGAGGTTAGATTGAATGTCCTGGACCTAACATTTTTCAGGCTCTGACAGGTAAATGGAGACAGAAGTACAAAGTCTCAGTGGATATAGATAAAAGAGGCATAATAAGAATCAATCCAAACCTTACTTCAGAACATAAAGTAAACTGAAAACTTTTCTTGTGTGAATGCATGACTTTGTACTATAATGCAGACAGACATGACACTTAGACCAATGTAAATCTTGAGCATCTGAACATCCAAGCCAATTTAGGAAGGTTTAAATCTGAAGAACTGTTTTTAAAATATATCTGGATAATCAAGTATTATTTTGAACCAGTTATCCATGAACCATTTCAGTGTTATTTATGGACACAAAGCTTTCCATGAATAATGTCTGTTTGGTCCCAGGCATCCCTCACTCCTCGACCCCAACCACCACACAGCAAATTAGATATTCTAGTATGTAATACCTGCCTCTATGGCCTGCACTTAACTGCAGTGACCCTGGCTGTGGGCTCCGGGGGCAGCTCTCCACTGCATCTAAGGAGTTGGTCAGTTTTCCTCCACTGGTGGCAGTTGGCCAGGGTTCAGTGCAACCCAGGCCTATTTGGGATGGGAAGTGGCCATATGATGTGGGTGGTTCCTGGACCCCCACTTCTGTGTGCCTGGGGACTGGTGGCTCAGAGATGCTGCCCAAGCACTCCACTGTCATCACTGGAGGAAACTGACCAGCTCTTTAAAAGCCGAAGATTGTTTCTCCTTGAGCTCCCAACCCACCAGGGACACTGAAGAAGGGCTGAGGCCCCCAACTCTCCCACCCCTCTGGATGTGGCCACCATTCCGCTCCCAAATCAGCCTGAGATGCATTGAACTGTAGTCAGTTTCCAAGACCCGAAGCAAACTGATGAGTGGCTTGGGGAAAAGTGACCTTGAGAAGCTCCAGCTGCTCTGAAGCACCCAGTTCTTGGAAACCTAAAAGCAGGGACCCAGACAGCCACTCTACCCTACACACACACCTGGGCACCCCCAGCCATGGTACCACCACAGAGACTTCAGTGAAGTGAAGGAATAGTTCTTTACTGAACTCAATGGGCACATCTACACATGCTATTAGCATGGAGCAATAACCTCTGGCACATATCATGCTAGAGTTTGTTGTCCCGGGTGTGCCATTTACATGTGTGCCCAGGAGAGCAGCACATTGAGATGAGCTGGAGCAGCCCCGGCTGGCAAGGTACCAAGGGGGACCAGCCTGCCAGGCCAGGGCTGCTCTGACTTGGCTCAATATACTGTGGAGGGGCTGACTGGGGCATGATGGTGCTCCAGTATGGGGCTAACTGGGAGACAGCCCCCACACTGAAGCACCCTCATGCTCCAGTCAACTTCATCAGCAGGGATCCTGGTTTTCACTGACAAAAAAAGTTTCACATTTTCTAAATGTATAGATATTTAGTGGTGATTCAGTCATGGAAAAATGTGGATTTGGGGTTATTTTTTGAAAATTTGGAACTGTTTTTGTCAGAGAAAACCAGGAGCCCTGTTCATCAGCATCTACACATGTGTTGCTGTGGAGTAAAGAACACCAACTCAGGATAGTATTTGTATTTAAAAGTGGAGTTAATTAGTTTCCTGTGTCCTAATAGCCACACATGTAGACACTGAGACTTCACTACAGAATGAATTAGGCAGCTCCACAATAAACGTCTTGTGTAGATGCATCCAGTATTAGTGAGAAGGAGGAACAGAAACCTGCAATTAGGCTAGGTCAGGGGGACAATTTTTTGGCTCAAGAGCCACCTAACAAGTTTTAAGGACTTGTTGAAGGTCACATCCATCTCTCTCTCTCCCTTCATCTCTTACTCTCTCCCTCCTTCCCTCTCTCCACTACCTGGCTGGAGCTATAGTTCATCAGGAGCCCTGAAGCTAAGCTTTGGACCCATATGGGGACTTCCACCACAGAAGGCAGGGACCAATGTCAATTGTGGACACAGCCAGCAGGTTCCAGAGCTCCAACACAGAACCTGTTGGCAATGTCACAACTGATGCTGCCACGTGCCCAACACTATGAAAGTGCCACCTGCCCAACACTACAAAAGCTCCTACCTGGGTCCACAGCTGACACTGCCAGCAGGTTTCAGGTCAGGGATCCAGGTGGGAGCATCCATTACTCTGGGAGGATGGCAGCATCAGCTATGGTTGCTGCCAGGAGGTTCTGTGTCAGGGCTCCTGAGCCTGCCCTGCTGGTGGCATCCACAGCTGCTGCTTCCTGTTGTGGCAGAAGCACCACTCAGGTCCACAGTTGATGCCAGTGCATCAAGGGCTGTTGCCACGGGATGGAAGCAGTCCTGTCTGCCTGCTTGCCTGGTACCATGTAGCCAGATCCAATAAGCCACCAGAGGGTCAAATCCAATGAGTTGAAAGCCATCCCCCTGCTGGCCAGATCAAATCTGTTGGTGGGCTGGATGTGGCCTGCAAGCCATATTTTGCTCACCCCTGGACTAGGTACATACCACCCCCTGGTGGCCATTCACTAACACTGCAATGAATTCTGTATCATACCATGAAGTCAAGTGTCAAGTAATGACACCTAATAGCCATGCCATAAGAAGTAAAAACCAATAAAACTACACTTTATTTGTAGCAATAGCCCAGAAATTGCTGAGAAGTAATCCATACCTTTGGGAAGTACATGTATAAAGAGACTGAATCATGGATAGTCAAGTAGACCTTTATTATTTCAAAATACCATGGGGGTTGTCTCTTACACTTGAGCAAGAGTCCAAATGTGCTGCTGATAGAAAAGGGTACTTGACATACATCCAAAGTACATTCTGAATGGCAAGGTCATGTTGCTAAAAAGTATTTTTCTCTGTTTACCACATCTCTTAGTGTGTTGAAATTTTGAGCATTGACACATATTTATTTCTATATAAACAGGCAAGTTTTGTGTATTCTAGTTCTGCCATCCTTGTTCACACTGAGTGCAACCCTACTCTGTAAGAAATCTTTGAGAGAACTCATTGCAAAAGATGCTACTTATTATGAGTAATGATGGCACAAACTCATCCACTATGCTTACAGAATATGCCACTGGAAGGAGATAAACATATTATCAAAATTAAAACAAAATACTTCATAAGGAAAATGAAGCTATCAGTGCAATTTTGAATTTGAACTGCATTAACTTAAAATTAGGTATTCTTTTTCATATCTATAATTTTAATGAAATTACCTAATTTAAAATTCAGAGTTGACCTGTGCAGTACATGATGTTCTGAGTCTAAATTATTGGAAACCACACTCTGTAATGAAGTAAATTATGTGAAGTTAATATCCAATTAGTTTAAGTTAAATGGCAGTCGAAGAGTGGAAAATACTTCATTGGGGTAGTGTGATAGTATGAGAATAGAATAGCATGTGCAGTCAGAATAGTTCCAAAGACAACTGAGGGAGTATGTTTCAACATGACTCATGACTGGGTTTTCTCTGATAAAAACAACAACCCCAATTTTTGGATTAAAAAAATGTAACGCAAAACCCACATTTTTCCATGATTAAAATGAAACACCACTGTAATATCTATATCTATAGATATCTCTATAGTTCTATATAGATCTACATATATATATATATATATGTATATATATATATATATAGAGAGAGAGAGAGAGAGAGAGAGAGAGAGAGGGAGAAGGGCTGTGCAAAGCTTTGGGTGCTGATTTGATTTGGAGGATATTAGGCCCGATTTGGCAGCTGAATCTCTAAATCCAAATCAAATCACGAGACTAGTAAAAAGCTTCAAATTGATTTGAAGTTCTCCATTTGATTTGGAAAAGATTTGGAGAGCTTTGGAGAGATTCAGAGACTTGGGCAGTCTCTGCTTGCCACCACAGGGAGCTGGACCCGGACT
>NW_017728918.1:21411729-21445384 GCF_001723895.1 Crocodylus porosus | reverse complement strand
CAGGCCCCATCCCCTGCCTGCTCCCCCAGCACCCCTGAGTTCCCCCTGACCCCTGCCCTTTCTCTGAGCCCTGTCAATGGCTGCCCTGCCCAGGCCTAGCTCCTGGTTCTTTAAAAAAAAATTTTAAAAGGCCCACTTCCCCCCACTGTATGGGAGGCTCTGCCACAAGCTCCCACCCCCTACTTGTCCTCCCAGCCCTCCCAATGGCTGCCCAACCCAGCACCAGCATCCTGGATCTTTAATAAAAAAAAAGCATCGCACCCACCAGCTGCTACAGTGGCTAACGGGTCTTCTGGGGGCTTCTGGCAGAGCCCCCCACACAGCACGGGGCAGTGGGGAGCAGTGGGGATAAACACCCCTTCCCTTGCCTGGCAGCAGCCAGTGTGTGCGGGGCTTTTTTTTTTTTTAAAGCACCAGGATGCTGTGGCAGGGCAGGGCAGCCATTCATGGGGCTGGCAGAGTGGGCATGGGATGGGGCCTGTTTGATTCGGAGATTCAGCCGATTCAGCAGCAGCCCTATACACAGGCTCTTTCCTGCCCAGACAGGGGGTCGGACTTGGTGATCTGTTGAAGTCCCTTCTGACCCTAGCATCTATGAATCTAGAAACTTCTAGAATTCTTGACCATTGCCAGAAATACTTAGTGATTGGCCAAGTTATTTTAAAATCATATAATTAAATAAAATACAAATAATTTGCAAAAATCAGGCTTTTAATTCTATAGATGCAATATTAAAATTTTCAATCCAGAACTGAAAAGTGTTATCTTGTACAAGGAAGAAGTAAATAATTGACTCATGATAAACAGAATTAACTGGACATTTATATTATTAAATTTGGAAAACACAATTGATTTCAGTGTATCTAGTTCATTTGAAACCTAACCATTGGGATAAATACTGAACATAAATACTTTCTTTGGCCATGCACTCAGGGCTACAAGTCACTGGTTTTGAAAGGGACAACTCTCACAACCAATGTTTCCTTTTACTTTCTAATGGCTATTACCAGTGTCACAAAAAAATTATATGGAAATCATTATACTCTGATCAATGAACATACCACTTATCAACTAATAGTCCAATAGGTCTAGTACATGTTTTTTAGAAAGGAAATATACACAATAAATTCTCTTTCATAATCAGTGTGTTTCCAGAAGCTGAAGCAGACTAACACTGAACTGAATGCTCCTGAGGTTAATAAAAATTACTGTGCCTTGTGTTCTGACAAAAGTGCTTCCTAACCACTATTTTAAAGGGATTATATTGAAGTAAAAATGGAGCAAGTCAATTCTTCAAATTAATTGGATTTGCAAGAAAACTTCATAAATTAAGCCACTGTAAATTATTCTTATCTTTTTAGAGCATTTAAGCAACAGATTGCAATTTATCAGGAAAACAGGAACTTTGGAGAAGACCCATCAAATGCAGGTGTAACAGGGGGAAAGCTTAGGGTCAGATCTCATGCCAGCCCACCCACCTGTTTCTATGGGCAACCACCTGCCTCCTCTCCTGCCATGCCTTGATGATATATAATTATGATGGTAATTAGGCAGGAGGCTGCTTATTCTTGCCCCGATGCCAGGGGGCACTACCTGTGGCTCTGTTCCTCCCCTACACTGAGCCCAAACCTCACAGGTGGCATCCACTGTTCTTAACATCACCGGACCCACACTGGGTCCCAGAATCTTCCAATCCAGATCCCAACTGGATCCCTCCAATCAGGTGGCCAACCCCGCCCTCATTCTGGGCTGCCTAGCTCCCTCAACTCTTCCCCCTTTCAGGTGTGCCCCCCCCAGGACCTCTAACAGGCCTTAGACTCATCTCCAAGGCCATTCAGAAACCCCAGGCCCTCAGCTCTGGGAATCCCTTGTGGTGGGACCCTCGCCCTTTTGACCCTTCTGGTCCTGGCCCCAGCATTGACCAGTTGAGGATGTTTCAAGTCAGGCTTCTGATCCTCTAGCCCACTCTCTAACCCAGGTCCACCTTCTTGGTCCTACTATGGGGTAACCCACATGGTTGTGAGACCTGGGATTATTAAGGCCCCCTGACCCACCTTTCACCAGGGTGGTAACTGGCCTGGTATTTCCTGGGCACTCCCGCACCACCAGGAGCCCCACCAGGAGTCCCAACAGGCCACCCATGCCAAGCAGGGTGCAGTTTTAAGTCATGCCCAGGACCCAGAGCCTCCAAACTATTCCCTTAAGCTCCTGCCCTTCCCTCCAGGATGCTGCATTCAGACTTGCAGCCAGGTGATGTTTCTAAAATGGCCACTGCAATCAAGCACCTGCTGGCTGCTTGTCTCAGCCCTTAAAGTAGTGGGCATCAACAGTGCCCTGCCACAGCAGGTAATAGCATTTGTCTACATAGAACACCTGGAAGTGCTGCAGATTTATGATACTACTTAATGGGAAGGGAATTCAGAGAGGATTTGGCATGTATTTAGGAAGTAGTATAATGCTAATGAGGCATCATTTTCAGAGGCTCATTTCATAATTTCATAGGATAACCCCTATCACAAATAGTGTGTTACTGTAAGCAGCAAATTACCATTTTTTTGGCATATTTGCAGTTTGTTACCAAAAGATCCGGTCTTGCAAGTGAACCATATAACAATTAAGAAGGCTGAGGAAATCACACAATTAAATATGGAAGGGCAAATATTGGTGGATTATGGGTATACACATTCCCAAATACTAAACATTTTGAAGGGAGCAACAAAAATGTTCAGTCAAAGCTTCATAACTGACAACACAGTCTTCATAACTGACAACTTTTAAATGAAGACTTGACATTTTTTTAAAGAGTTCTCCAGTTTAAACAAGATTTAATTCAAGAAAGTCCCAGGACTTACAAGATACATCATACAAGAGGTCAGACTAGATGATGACAAGGAAATATGACTTTATAATCTGTAAATCCATAAAATAGACAGAGTAGCCAAAATAAAGCCTGAGGCTGGACAGAAACAGTATTTGCACCAATCTTCCCATAGGAAATGATTAATTAATATTAATTATTATTCATATTGAATTGGCATTCCAAAGTGTCCTCAAATTAAAGCCACATTGTATGTCCTGAAGAAAAATACACTGGAAGATAGAGGTTCCAAACTGATGAGTAGCTAACTTTACTTGAAGCAAAATGAAGCAAGTGAAGGTAGCAAGAAATATGAAGGGAGATAAAGGAAAAGGGTTATAGCAAGGTTATATGTTTAGATCAGCGAGTACAACTACACAAGACACTTACCGTGGAGTTACTATGACAGGAGTCCTGTTTTTGGAGTCTCTCCGCGCGTGCAACTCCGGACTCCTGCAATGGGCCCACCGCCCGCCTATTCTCTCCTGCCACGTCTTGATCTTGTTTATAAGTGAAGAATGATGAAACTTAGCAGGAAGCTGCCCATTTGTACGCACCCCGATGGCAGGGGGCACTGTCTGCAGCTCCTTTTCCTCCCCTGCACCGCAGCCCAAGCCTCGCAGATGGTACTGGAATGCTCTCACTAGGGCCATGGTACTAGGTCCCGGCCCTTTGCTTGCCCTCAGGGCTCTTCGATGCCCCTTCTCACTCTTGGGGTCCCTCACTGCCCCCTCACTCTGCTCCTCACTGCCCTCAGCACCAGGGCTCTTCGCTGCCCCCTAACTCAGGGGCTCCTCACTGCCCCTCAGCGCCAGGCTCTTCGCTGCCTCTTAATTCAGGGGCTCCTCACACCCCTTCTTCAGGGCTCTTCGCGGCCCCCTAACTCCGGGTTTCCTCGTGCCCCCTAGTTGGGGCTCTCCGCTGACCCCTAACTCAGGGGCTGGGCCAACGTGCCCCCCAAACAAAGCTGTGCCCTCTTTGGCACCATTGGCTGTGCCCTCTGAGCACCAGGAACCCCCCAAATTACTGGGGAGCTCCTGTGAGGCCTCCTCACACCCCTACAGCCTCACCCGGTCCTCCAGTATAACCATAAGCAAACAAAGGAATCAGCCCGCCGGCTACAACATAACCCAAAAGCCTACCGGCTTATAACCCAAGCTCATAAACCCTGCTCTGCTCCATGTGAGCTCTAGCTTACCTCCATCAGAGTTCCCTTGCCCCTGCATCATTGCAGCCCGTCTGGGTAGTCAGGCTCCAGCCATTGCCCCGGGCTGCTCAGCTCGCCCACAGAGCTCCTGCTCCTGTGGCTACTGGAGGGGAACTGAACTCCTGGCCTTCTGCCTGGGCTTAAGAAGGGCTAAGCTCCACCCCTTCCTGGGTCCAGGCTTCCCCAGTCACCCTAGCAACTCGCACTGGCACAGTTTTAGAGACTGGCAGTTGTGCTTCTCCTTTTCCGCCGCTAGGGGCCTCTCCTGAGCCTTTTCTCCTTTCAGTCGCAGGACACCTAAGAGCCCTGCGACAGTTACCTAATTAGCTTTGCACTAAAATGTCACCACTGTACTGCAAAGCTATTACGTCAGAGTAAACTAATTAATTTACTACTGCCAGATACAAGTACAATCCTATGGGCTATGTGTACACGAGAGCTGACTGTGCAGTTGTTACTGCGCAGTCATTCAGTACTTGCATACACAAGTATTAAGTAGCATTGCCAAACAGCTTTTTGGTGATGCTGACTGTGCAGTAGCTCATTACTACTGCAAGGTAGCATTGCATCACGCTTCATGCCATGTAACGCTATTGTGCAGTAGTAATGTACCACATTTATTTCAGGGCTATGCAAAATTTTGGCATCCATTTCATTTCAGAGGTGTTTCAGGCCATTTCAGCACCCGAAACACCAAATCTGAATCAAAACGGAGTTCTCCAAAATAGCTCTGAAACGAATCAGAAATGTTTTGGAGTTGGGCTTGCAGGGAAACAAAAACTAAGAAGAGGGGAAAGGGGAGGACTGCTCTGTTATTGACATCTAGCTCTTGGTTCAATTCCCCAGCTCTTCCCAGGGGGCCTGGGCCCCTGATCTGCATGCAGGGTTTCAGCAGGCTACTACTGCAGGCTGAGGCTAGTGATAGCCACTTGGCACAGCCTGCGCTGAGCACTGGGAAGACTGCAGTGCTGCCATTGGCCCCAGCCTGCAGCAGCAGCCTGCTGAAACCCGGTACACAGCTCTGTGGGTTGGTACCTCCCAGGAAGAGCTGGGGAAATGATCAAAGCACTGAGGAATCAAACCAGGGGCTGGGGAATCCCTGCCATGCAACCTAGCTCTACAGGAAGCAGAGAACCATGCTGGGGTCTTCTCACCACTGCTGCCCACCCTGCACAGCCCCAGTGCAATGTACATGTAGATGCTGATGGGGCTGGCGGGGGCATGAAGGTGGGGAATCAAACCAGGTGCTGCTGGCTTACTAACACTGCACTGAAGCACTCTTGTGCCCCAGCCAGTGCCTCCACAGCACATGGAGTCAGATTAGAGCAGCCCCGGGCTGGCAGGCTGACCCCTGAGTACCTGTGCCAGCTGGGGCTGCACTGCTCCTGCTCAACATACTGTGGTCCCAGGCACATGTGTAAATGCTGCTCCCGGGAGCAATAAACTCCAGCCTGAACTGTACTGTAGTTTATTGTGTTGCACTAATATGTACATGTAGATATGCCCAGTTTTATCTACAACTAGGGGCTCCTAAATTTAAAAAGAATACATACTGAAATATCTGTCTCAGAAGTTAAAACACCTATAAGCTAAAAATCGAAGTTAAAAAGTTATAAAACTTGAAAAATGATTTTGTTAATGTGTTTTACAAAATACATTATGGCCACTTGAACAAGGCATAAACTGACCTTGGGTATTGCCGTATATCAACATGTAAGTCAAAAAGAGGCAGATCAAACCATTACTCATAAAACATTGTTATAAACCATAATTGGAAAAAGGAATAGTGATTTACTGCTGAGTTATAGAACATTTGTGGGATTGGTAATTCACATGTGTTTTACTGAACTATTTATATGCTATCTGATATTGCAAAGAAGTGGCGAATTAGTAAGTGGCAAATAATATGGGACTTAGCTTGTTGCTGAATCCCAAAATGCAATATTTCCATAAAAATGAGTGCAAAAATTACATCTTGGTTGATTCTTCTAACTACCAGTCTTGCCAACTTACCTTGGGCCTTAAGATTCATACTGGGTCCTTTTCATCTTCATCAATACAGCCAGTAGAAATGTTTCAGAGGAAAGTTTTTTTCAGTATATTGCTTTTCTTTTTTAAAAATGGACATTTTTCACAGAAAAAGATCAGCATCGATTTCTATAAAAACGTTGTTTATATACAAATTTATAATACCACTACAAGAAAATTTTTATGATGTTTTTGATTAAAAAATATTAAAATATATATTTTTAAACAGGAAAATTATGTCCATTTTGTACACTGAAATAAAAAGAACTTTGACATAAGCTATAAAAATAAGTTGGCTTGGATTTCATAAGCTAGCTCTAGTCACCAGGAATAAAGAATCTGAGGGTCACATTGTGAAATAACCTACATATGAAACTCAATGATTGCTTAGCAGGGACTAATGCATACTTGAGGGTGTAATGGAAGACACAAGTTGCACAAGTTATACAGGGTACAATTTGTTCTGTAAAATCTTTAATATTGACAGCATTGTTTGAGAAGAAAATCCAATCTAAGTTTCAAATCCCAGTTTAAGGGCAAAATCTTATTTTACTTTTACACACCTAAGTGGCACTTATATAACTGCGTAACAGCAATTTTTGGCATGTATGCAGGTTAGATTCTATGTAGCTACATTCACGTTGCACTTCCCTTCTGAGCATGCTCAGGAATTCAGGTGGACTAGAATTGCCTGGACACGTATGTAACACTGGACGTATATAAGTCCTGAAACAGAAAAAAAACACAGCTAGTGGGAGGATGGGGGGAAGGAGGAGGAGGGCAGGCTTTCCACGTCTTTTACTCAATAGCCTAGTGGTATTTAATATTTCCCTTCTGGCTGCTCAGCTTCAAAACAATGGGTGGACAGTTCTTGATTAATTCCTAGTTTATATCCCAACCATTACAACATATTGCTGAAAAGTGGGAAATACAGGCTGCAATGAAGAAGGCCCTGGGTCCTGGCCCGAGCCCACCCCCTACCAACAATGGGGAAGAATTAACCCACTACCCTTTTATCCCAGCAAATACTGAATGTCAAATACAGAAACACCAATGAAAGCAAAGCCAAAACCCAGGTTCACCTCTTCCTGGTACAGAGAATCAATTTTTCTGAGCTGCTGTCTCTCCTGCTGGCCTATCTCCTCAAGGCCCTATATATCTTTCCCTCCTGGCTGCCCAGTGGAGGGCTTGAGAATACTTTAAGTAATGACTGACAAGGTTCTTTGGGTAATTGTGATATGTTCGACTAGACCAGTTAAATAGATGGAAAAATTGTTCTTTGCAAGCTTTTGGGCACAAACACTATTCTTCAGGCATAGGCAGAATCTGCTGGTGTTTTATGTTCTCCTGGATGGAATAGAAGCTAATATGCAAATGCAGGTCTGTGAAAATGCGGATGCATGGCAGTAAGGATCAGAGGCCATGGGAGACAATAGGTGTGAGACAGGAGGGTGGGGGGAAAGGAAGGATGTTGACCTGGTGATAGAATGTAGTTGGTAAAATGTAGAGAAGTTACTAACACATGGTCTAGTGTTTAGAGCACTTTGTTAACAAGTAGCCAATGCAGATTCAGCTCCCCTCTGAGGTGAGGTGGACTTAGATTCTGTCTTTTACTGCCAAATCAAGTGTCCTAGCCATCAGCCATTTGAATAAAAAGTTAAAGGCTTTCCACTTTTACCACCACTTCCTTACCTCCAGCAGGGTCATCCGATCTGACCACAAATAGAAATGGGATTCCAGCTGTGCAGGTGCCAAAAGCTCAACTTTGTAGCTATTTAAGTGCTCCTTCAGCATATAAAGATAAAATAGGATTTAGCTCTAAGCTTATGATATTGAACTACCTTCTCTAACTGAGGACCCCAAACTCAGATCAAATTTCTCTCTATCATAATTGTAGGTCTATTTGGGTATAAATATTTTTAACATACAATATCAAGCTCAACCTGTGGTTAAGCTGATAGCTGGAGTCTGTTTCCCATGACCCACATGGTGAGATTTGTGTTTTGATTTGTGTTGCCAGAAGTAATCCACACTGACAAAATAATTATGAGTTTTGTTTGGAAAAACAGTATTGTCCCACACAGAATTTTTTGTTCCAGATGGTACTTTGTACTTAAGATGGTAATATGATCAGTGTGATTCACACATTGTGTGCACCATTCGCCTCCCTTTTTTTCAAATTCAAGAATTATTTCTTATGGTAGAATTACAGTGAAAATCTTATTGCCTGAAATCAGGAAGGGGAAGATTTTTAGCTATTGCTGTGTGCCAAATTTTCAGATGTCCTCTATATTGTGTTCCTTCAAAGTTTACTCACGTGCCAGTTTTCACAGAAGATATTTTAACCTACAATGACATGCTTACCTATCCAATTATTTTCAATATATTATATTCCAGATCTGAAGCCCTTGGAAGCCAGTGGGGTCTATCCGGTTGATTGCAGTTAACTTTGAATGAGACCTGAAATGAAGGCCTGTGTAGTTTAGGGTCCAAAAAAGTTGGAAAATAATTTGTATAATCTGCTAACTGCACTGAAAGTTAGGAGTTCCATAACATTGTATAAGAGCTATACCAAATTAAAAGTACTAATAAGGAGAAACTGGTCAGGCTTTTAGGTCTGATCTCATGATATCCATGAAGCTCTAAAAGATTCTAGACCCATATTGGTTACTTAAACAAATCTGATTCAGTCTTTTTTATTAAATTTATCAACACACTTAAATAAAATTAAAATGATGGAAATGACACCATAGCTAAAATGCTGCTAATAAAATTAAACTACATTGAAAATAAAATGACTTTCATATCAAAATCAAAATACAGGTAAAATTGAATCTATCATTTGAAATTGGTGTAATATCTTAATTCTATAACCAAATTACTTCATTTCAAATTTACAACCTCAGGCTGCCTATACACATTCTTATTCATATTTTAGTTGGAACATGTCGGAGCAGACTCAATTACTGATGTCTGTGCCGCACTCTAATTAAAATGCTCTAGCATCACCACAGCATCACATCTAGTAAGCCTCCATGCATTTAAAAATGGCTGTGAGGATGCTTTGGCTAAACCTTATCAAATGAGGCTTAGCTAACGCATCCTACAGCCATTTTTAAATGTGCAGGTGCTTAAAAGACATGAAAATAATATATTTTAATTAGAGTGGCTCTCCAAGAACTATTGTAATTAAAGTGCCCACCCCCCATCCCTGAGCATATGTATAGGCAGCCTCAAGTATAAAGCTTCCTTCTTAGGCCCCTGGCACATGTTAATCTAACTGTGCAATTGGGATCAGAGGAATTTTATGCCCAATCTCAAAAACAATGAATCCCTCCAAAGACAGCTGTGCATAGAAGGACACATGACTTTGGGTATTAAGGATAAAATTCTTCCATACCCCAATCACATAAATGTCAATGCAGGAAGCCCAGCATCAGAAGCCAATCCCCAGTACAGGCCTCTACACCAGATGGCAACTTAAAAGGTGAGTGTGCAGCAGCACAAGTGCTTTGAGCACCATGAATCCAACACTGAGGAGGCTGTCCCTGATCTGGGGCTCACAACAGCCCAAGGACCTTTAAAAAGTGATGCACATCTGCATTTGTAATATCTTGCATGAAAGCAGCCAGTAAAGTTCTGCTGGTCCAGACCTCTCATTAACAAGTGCAGGGAGAGATAGGATTATCTGTTTATGGATATTGTGACTTCCTCTCACACAAATACTTATTAACATAACTTCTGGGAGGTCAGTTTCCCATTTGAAGGATGGTTGACACAAAGAACCATCCTGATTCTGTTGGCCCATGACCTTCTTACTCTTGGTTTTATCCTTGATTCATATAATTTTTTTAATTTGCTTAGTTTGCAGCACCTCCTCCAGGTCCTCAAACAAATTAAATGAGCATCCTTGGAGCTATACAAATTGTTCTAGTCATCTTTGAATTAAATCAGAATTATCACGGGGAAAATAAGTCAGTGGTCTGCACAAAGTGAATGGCCCTTTAGGTTAACATGATAAATACATGCTAGTTTTTATAGCCAAATGACACAAAAAGGAAGGTTGCAGCCAGCATCTTTGGCTGTCTTTGCCAAAAAGCTATATTTGACTCTCACTGGGTGCATCTACACATGCAACTAGCATGGCTAAATAGGCTCCAATGCAGTTTGTGCCACATTTTATTCTTCCAGGAGCAGTATTTACACGAGCATCTAGGACTACTGCAGGTTGAGCTAGGACAGCACAGCCCTAGTTGGCAGAGGGCCCAGGGGGTCAGCCTGCCAACCTGGAGTTGCTCCATCCTGGCTCAACATGCTGCTGAGGGGCTGGCTGAGGCATAAGGTTGCTCCAGTGAAGGGCTAGCTGGCAGGCAGCCCCCACACTGTAGTACCCTCATGCCTAGCCAGCCTTGGTCACTGTCTACACATGTATTACATTAGACTAAATAACTCTGTCATATGATAGTACTTGTGTGAGGTAGGACTATCCTACAGTGGAGTTAATTAGTTTATGCTATCCTAAATGTGCTGCACATGTGGATGGTAACATTAACTGCAGAGCTAATTAGTCAACTGCACAGTAAAATGGACATGTAGATGCCCTGCCTTGAGAGACCAGGTGGCCATTTAAAAGAGCCTGATTCCAACACCATAACAAGACACCTTCACTGCTCTGCCACAATACACAACCACCAAGTGGTAAGAAACCCATTTCTATCAGTAATTTCAATAATATTAACATATATATTTAAATATATTTTTATATTTGCATAGCCCAAAGCCTGTAACTTATTACTCTCAACCTCATAAAGTAATATATTTGGACACCAGAACCCACTTTTTAGAAAGCTAATGTCCCTTACCTAAGTGGAGGTCTTCAGATAACAGTGTATCACCAGTTTACGGAAAACTGAATATCAAAATCCTGCAAAAAATAATTGATGAAAAATATCCAAAAATAAAATGAGTCAGTCAATATTCAATCATCAGCAAAATGAAAACCTGAAGCAGGATCAATTTCATCATCTCTATTTTTATTCTTCTTTAAACAAGGCAACTACACAATCATTCCCTTCTTTGCATTGGGTTATAGATCAAAAAGCATGTCTTCTAGAATCTATGTCTTTATATAGAAAGGTACATCTGCAGTTTATCAAGCTAAATCATTTAATATATAACATTTGAATTTACATAGGGTTTATGTTCCTATTGTACTCAACCAAGGGAAGACTGACTGGCAAATAATTTGGCTACTAAACAAGTGAATAATGACTAAATGGCATGGTAAAATGCAGGACAGCGATAATTGCTCTGAGGTAATCCCTCTAACAATAGATTATATTATCTGTAAATAACCTGTACTGTTCCTATATAAGTTACATCCCTTATGCTTATGTAAACATCAGCGTAGCATTAGGATTGTAAATTTCTATTAGTACTGAGACTGCAGACCATCCCAGTGGCATACCGTGGGTCTCTGGTGCCTGGGCCCCAATGCTTGCATTTGTGCCCCCTGCCCCGCTGGAGACAATCCAAGCAGGGTGCAGGCCTGAGGAAAATCAGTCCTGGTCTCTCCTGCCAATGCCCCACCCTCACAGGCCAGCCCCCATGGGCCATGGCCTGCTCCAGCCTCCTCCCCCCCGCATTGCTATACCATTGTTCCTTCCATTCTTGAAAGATTGTACTTGCTTAGATTGTAGCCAATAGGGAGCTGTCCACATATACAGATTTAGCTTAAAGAGCTCTGATAGCATACAATCTAAAGGGAAATTCTAGGAAATACAAACATCTTGTGCATTCTTACAACCCTTTAAAGGTTTGGATCCATAAACTAATGAATGAATTACACTCCTCCTCATACAAACTATTGTTGTGACAGGTAAAACACACATAATGTTATTTATTTAATTAAATGTTTCAAAACTCACAGGAGAAGAGGAACGTGGAGAAAGGAGATTACCTTAGGGGTGGTCTGAGCATCTTGTCTTATGTAATTTGCCCTTAACAAAAACATGATCCAATAAATATTTTTAAACCAGTCTTTGGCTCAAGGATAGAATGAAAATCATTCCAGACTAACTTTCAGGCAGTATGATGCTACTTTCTGTTTGCAGTTCAGTCTCTTGAGTGCTTTTGCCCTGAAGATGTTTTAAGTCCTTTCTAGACAGTGGCCAACCTTCAACAAGATGGGTAGAATGTGCTTAACTCTCCCACTGACTCCCATAGGTGCTTGACTCTTTTTAATCACCCTCCAGGACATCCATAAATCAGTTTAATTCTATTTCCAATTAAAATTACATAAGGATGTGGCTCTCACAGTTCAAAGAGATAATGCAGAGAGTCAAGCCACAATGATTTGGTACATTCTAGTTTTGATTCTGGGTAAAATCCAAACCTGTAAACTTTTTTGTGCTTTTTTATGCTTTGAATTTATTTGCAGTTGATATTTTGCAAGAAAGCCAGTTACATGAGAGTTCAGCTGAAAACAGAAGAAACAGTAGAAATCAGGGAAGAGCTGCTTTCATAAAGTGACCATTCTTCAAAGTGGAAAAATATCAGGTGATCAATTGAAATCCCAAGTTTTCTGTCATCATTTCAGAAGATGACAGTGAAGGTTAACACAGGTTTACATTTAAGACTGTTTGGCTTTTAAAAATGATCATTGCATCTTAAAAGATTCAAATTCAATAGTAAAGAAGAAATAAGCAACAAATCATGCAGTCAACAAATTTCAAACCTGTAGCAAGATATCAAATGAAAAAATAATCAGTGGGTTCAGCTACGTAAGATATTTACTGCAGAGTTGCCTAATTAACTCCACAGTAAAGTCTCAGCATCTACACATGTGGTCCTAGTAGGCCATAGTAAACTAATTTACTCCCCCGTAGTTAGGGCGTATAACCACAAGTACTATCCTATGGCAGTGTTCTTTAGTGCACAGCAACACACGTGTAAATGCTGATGAGTCTGGCTAGGACATGAGGGTGTCTCAGTGTGGGGCTACCTACCAATTAGCCCCACACTGGAGCACTCTCATGCCCCAATCAGCCCCTCTGCAGCATGTTGAGCTGGGTCTGAGCAGCCCCAGGCTGGCATGCTGACCCCCCAAACCACCTGCCAGCCTGCTTCAATGTGCTGTAGTCCTGGGCACATGTGTAAATGCAGCATCCTGGAGCTATAAACTCTGGTATGAAGTGTGCTAGAACTTATTGCATTGTATTAATTTCACGTGTAAATTAATGCCCAAACATGCCCAGTAAAGTGGGAGAATCATTTCTTTGGATTTACTGGAGATGCATCAATTGATGCATGCCAGAGTTTTATTGGCCATAGCAACTACTGCGTCGCATTGCCAGCTCATATTCATGCTGAAGTCTATTGTTACCCCCAGATCCCTTTCACCTGCAGTGCTGGTCAGGTTAGCAATGCCCAGCTTGTAAGTGTGCTGGGGGTTCTTCCTTCCCAGATGCAGCACTTAGCATTTCTCTATGTTGAACCTCATCTGGTTCTGTTCTGCCCAATATGCCAGCCTGTCTAGGTCTGCTTGTATCTGCAGCCTATCTGTGGGTGTGTGTGCACAACCCCATATCTTGGTGTTGTCCACAAATTTGGCCAATGGGCTTTCCACTCCCTCATCCAGGTCGTTGATGAAGATATTGAACAGCACTGGGCCAAGTACCGACCCCTGGGGTATGCCACTGCCCACAACTTGCCAGGACAACACCAATCCATTCATTTGGACTCTCTGTGTCCTACCCCACAACCAGTTTCACACCACTTGATGGTCCTGCAGTTGAGCCCAATATCTTCCAGTTTTCTGATCAGTACCTCGTGGGATACCAGGTCAAAGGTTTCTGGAAGTCAAGGTATATGATGTCAACTGCTTTTCCCTCATCCAGATGATGAGTCACCTGATCACAGAAAGAAATGAGGTTGGTCAGTCAAGACCTGCCTGCAATGAAGCCATGCTGGCTGTCATTCAGTATCATGCCTTCTGAAAGTTTGTCACATACAGCCTCTTTGATGAATGTTTCTAGGATTTTCCAAGGAATAGAAGTTAAGCTAATTGGCCTGTAATTTCCTGGATCTTCATACTTCCCCATCTTGAAGATGGGCACAGCATTGGCTCTCTTCCAGTCCTCTTGGATTTCTCCAGAGGCCCATGATGTTTGAAAGACCTTTGCTCTGCAATTACTTTGGCCAACTCTTGCAGCACTCTTTTTTTTACCCTTCTGCTACTTTTTCTCCATAAAGGAATGGATTTTCTCTGAGCCTTAAGAATTGTATCCTTAAGGAATGACCATTCTTCTTGTGATCCCTTTACCTGTGGTCCTTGGTTTCTCAGGGCATTCTCCACTAGCGACCTGAGCTTATTAAAATTTGCATTTTTGAAGTGTAAGACTTTGAGCTTGGCATCTCTTTTGTCAGCCTTGCGATAGACCGTGAATGTAATGATTTCATGGACACTATCGCCTAGGCTGCCCTCTATATTTAAGTTGGTCACCAGTTCATCCCCTTTGGTCAGGACCAGGTCAAGAACTGCATTTCTTTTACTTGGCCTGTGCACCTCCTGAGTCAAAAAACCTCTCCAGTGCTGGTCAGGAAGGATCATGATTAATCCAAGCTGGCCGTGCACTCCTCCCAGGAGATGTCTGGGGAGTTGAAGTCACCCATGACAACCATGTCCTGTGCACGTGCAGCCTCCGTTAGTTTATAAGTGAATGCTAGAACAAGTTCCTCCCCTTGGTTAGGTGAACTGTAGTACAGGCATACCTTGGAGATATTGCGGGTTCGGTTCCAGACCACCGCGATAAAGCAAATATCGCAATAAAGCCGGTCACACGAATTTTTTGGTTTCCCAGTGCATATAAAAGTTACGTTTACACTATACTATAGTCTATTAAGTGTGCAATACTATTATGTCTAAAAAAACAATGTACATGCCTTAATTAAAAAATACTTTATTGCTAAAAAATGCGAAGTGAGCAAATGCTGTTGGAAAAATGGCGCCGATAGACTTGTTCGAAGCAGGGTTGCCACAAACCTTCAATTTGTAAAAAACGCAATATCTGCGAAGCGCAATAAAGTGAAGCACAATAAAACGAGGTATGCCTCTACACACCGACAGTCAGGTCTCTCTCGCCACACCTCCCTCGGACATTGACCCAGAGGGTTTCAAGCTGTTCTTCCTTGGGACGAACATCAGCCTGCAGGGAGGTGTACTGCTCCTTTACATAGAGGGCAACACCCCCTCCTCTCCTCCATACCCAATCCCTTCTGTGAAGGGCATAGCCCTTTATGGCTACACTCCAGTCATGAGAGGAGTCCCACCAGGTCTCCATGATCCCTACTAGATCATAGTGCTGAGTGGAAAGCAGGAGGACTAGTTCCTTCTGCTTGTTCCCCATGCTTCTGGCATTGGTGTACAGGCACCTAAGTCCTTCTACTGAGGTCACTGGCCACCTGTTGCATCGAAGGGGAGCTGTTTTCTCAGTTCCTGTAAGAGTGGCTTGCTTGGTTTCATTGTCGATGGAACTTTCCTGTATATTGGTCCCCAGGTAGGCTCCAGTTAGTGTTTCCCCATCCCCTTGCAATCTTAGTTTAAAGCCCTATCTAAGAGATTGGCCATCCTGGCTGAGAAAAGGGACTTACCTTTCTGTGCATGAGGTGCATGCTGTCTCTCCCCAGGAGTCCTCTACCCTTGAAGTAGTCACTGTGGTTGTAGGAGCCGAAGCCTTCTTGATGGCACCACCATCAGAGACACTAGTTCACCTCATCGATGCATTCTTGCTTCCTTGGACCATTGCCTGCAACAGGGACCACAAGGAAAAAATGACCTGAGCCCCTGATCCTTTAAGCTCAGCTCCCAGAGCCTTGTAGTCACTCATGGCATGGTCTAGATTGCTCCTGGCCATGTCATTTGTCCCCAGGGAGACAGCAGACCTCCTGTGCTGCAGGATCCAGGCAGCAGATGTCTCTTTCCATTCCTCTCAGCAGGGAGTTGCCCACTACAATTATCCAATGTCTTCTCCAGTTGCCCTGTTGCCTTGCAGCCTGCCTGGTGGTAGTTGTGGGTGCAGCCTCCATTCCTGCACCCTCCGTTGCTGCATTCTCCATTGCTGCACTTACTCCCAGTGATGCCAGGGCCCCAAATTGAACTAGAGGAGTTGTTCCAGCAATGCAGAGTCTAATTCTATGTCATCTAGAACTACAGGTGACTGTTTTCAATCCATCCATGTCAGGTCCTTCTTGTGTTGCCATCCTGCCATTTGAGCAATCCTGCAAAGAGTGGAAGTACCCATCAATCTCATTCTCAATGGCTCTGAGCCCACACAGCCTGCTAACCTCTGCCTGGAATTCCGTCACCTGCCCCTCCAGGGCCTCAATTCAGGTACATGTGGGACAGGTGAGGGGACTCCAGGCCATCCTGCCACCACTGGGCTGCTGAGGACCCACCAGGCAACCCCTGCAGGCAGGGGGCCCAGGTGACACTGACCCACCCAAACACTCTGTCAGGGTGGAGGCCTCAGAGGAGCCCTGGGTAGGAGGCAGCATTGGGATAGGGTCCCTGGATGCACTCCAAGTCACCATCCCCATTAACATTCCTTCATGTGCACTCACCTAAAGACTCTGGAGACTCTGTCCAAAGCTGCTGACTCTGACATGTGGAGTCTCAGGCCCCTCCTGCTCTCCCCCCTGTGCCCACTTCCACACAAACTCTGGCACACCCCTAAAGAGCATGCTTGTTTGTGGGACCTGTTCTCACGGCTCCCACCTGGCACAGCTAAATAGGAGCAGGAGGAGAGAAAAACCCCTTCCTGATTCCATACAGTTGGCCCAGCTGGCCCGACTCTTTCTCCCTCTTCCCCCCACCCTCTCCAACTTACCTTGATTCAGCTGTTGGCTTCTTGCTTGCTGCTTCACTCGGTGTGGTTGTGGGGAGCTGAGGGCTCACATATACTGACACACACGTGTGCCTTCTTTGGCATCCAAGCCCAACTGGTGGGGATTTTGAATTTTCATTAGTAGGTGTTTTGAATTACAGAAATGTGTAATTCTGCACTGAATTAAAAAAGAGTATGTTTAAGTAACAGGATTTCCTTAAGTAATTATTACTAATTACT
The DNA here is from genome assembly GCF_001723895.1 of Crocodylus porosus. Lineage (NCBI taxonomy): Eukaryota > Metazoa > Chordata > Crocodylia > Crocodylidae > Crocodylus > Crocodylus porosus. The sequence goes on along the minus strand of NW_017728918.1, from coordinate 21,428,169 downwards.
TCTGGAGCTATACAGAACTTGCTTTGAAAAACTGAAAAGTAAAGAATTACACATTTTAATAAATAATGTTGAATCCATTAAATTCTTCATTTCTGTTAAAAAGGGATTTGGCTTCATTTATTTCCAAATATTTTATTGTTAGGATTATATAAACAAATACTTAAGGGTTTAATAATAAATTACAGAAAAGAGTGACACAGCTTTACTGGAACTGTACTGCTAGAACTAATAAGAGCATAAAACCATAGGCTTGGAAGGACACTGAAGAGTCCTTTCCTTTACACAGATGTAAGATGTGCTGTTCCTAGCCCTCTCAAATTTCTATCTGGTTTCTTCTTGAAAACCTTGGACAGCTTGTTTTATTATAATGTTTTTAGGATTAGGAAGTTATTCCTGAGATCTAATCTAAATATGCTTTACTGTAATTGAAAACTACTGCTTCATGTCTTGCCCTCAGAAGCAAGAGAAAACAGTTGTTCTTCCTCTTCTTATGTTCTTTCAAATATTTGAAAACTGCCATGAGGTCCACCCTCCCTTAATATATTTTTCCAAGGTAAACCTATGGGCTAAGTACAGACATTAAGAAAGCTGGAGGTGGAACCAATTCAATCTACTCAGGTTTCTCTAAGCTGTAGATTGAACGAGGAGCGGACAGAATGCGTGTTCACTCTGAGTGAGGGGGAGCATGCAGATATCTGCACTGGCCAGACCAGAAAGCAGGAGACACTCTTGCATGCCTCCCAGTGCACTTTCCCCAGCCCTGCTCCACACCCCCCACCCTCCATTGTCAGCAGGAGGGGAACACCCTTGGCCCTGCTGCTCCCTGCTGGTGTCAGCAGAGCAGGGCAGGATCGTGGGGAGAGGATGGGGGAATGCAGGCTCCCCCAAGCTTCACTTTCTTGAGTCTGGGGAGCTAAAACTAGACTCCTTGGGGCAGGGGCTCTCCTCCTCCCCACCCCTGCCACTGCCTGGCTCAGTTGACATGTGGAGGTAGGAGCTGGTGCTGAGAGCCATATGGGCTGTCAGCTGATCTGTGCAGCACAGGGGGCAAGGGGGAACAGAGGCTCCCCCCAGCTGTGATTGTTCAGGTCTAGGGGACTGGGGATAGGCCCATGAGGAGGGGGCTCTGCTCCTCCCCACCCCTTGCTGCTACCCAGGTCGACTTACATGGGCAGGCAGGAGCTGAGGTTGAGAGCCATGTCAGGATTGTCAGCCCAGCTGCTTAGCTCTGGAGGCAGAGGGTTGGGGAGAGAAAGCCCCCACCCTGTAGGCCTGGCCCCACTCCCCTGAGACCTGAGCAGGCACAGCTGTCGGGGGTCTCTCCTTCCCCTTATCCACTAGTGCGGCCCAGCTCAGCTGACAGCCTGAATGCCTCTCAGTCCTACTAGTGCCTGCTTATGTCAGCTGAGGTGAGCAGGGCATGGGAAAGGATCAGGAAACACAAACTCCCCCCATCTGTGCTTGCTTGGGTCTGGGGGGCCAGGACCTGGGCCTACAGGATGGGGGCTTCTGCTCCCCACCCCCTCCTACCCCTGGTGCTGAGCAGCTAGGTTGACAGTCCTGGCACGGCTGTCAGCCCTGGCTCCTATCTGTCCATGTCAGCCGAGTCAGGCTGCATCAGAGAGTGGGGAGCAGAGGTGCCATGCTCAGCCCCTGCCCTCCAGGCCTGAGCAAGAACATCTCCCCTCTCTTCCCTGCACCACCACTGGCAGGTGCAGGCACGACTTTGAGATGGGGAGCAGAGCTTTGCTGCCTTGGTAATGTGATAGCCCAGGGGGTAGGGCCAGACTGAGCAGAGCAGACTGGGTGGGCATACAAAGGATCATGGGATGCTGGAGGACAGCAAGGTAACTTGACTCAAGAAGGGATCTGGGATAGAAGTTTGGTAGACTTGTTTAAACTAAATCAGTTAAAAGTATGAACTCAGTACTGGAGCTATTGAATGAAATTGCCCCTATGACCTTAAAGCCTAATTGATTTTGGAAAGTCAGTTTAAAAAGCATAACATGTGTATGAAAGCTGTAACATTTTTTCCCATTGGGAATCATTTTTAACTTTTTAAGCTTTCATTTTCTTTCTCTTAAGTTTCATGGAATCAACATCTAAAACAATTCAACCTCTTCCCTGGTCTTTATTCCAACTGAAGCATAAATGATTTAGTATTTCAGGCTGAATCTCAAACTAGATTTAATGAAGAATGGTTGCTTATGTTTTTTGCAACATCTATATATTTGCCTTCATCTGTATACAGTGTTTTTGTGCTATTATCCATTAACAGTTCATTTAATTTGTTACATGATTTGTTAGAAATTTTCACTTTAAACAAAGGTGGATTCCTTGCATATTGACAATTGACAATGAATTAATGACTTTTAAAATTAATGTCCCTGTATTCTTATTACCAAATTCTCCTTTAAGTGCTCTGTAATTATATTTTGAAAATGCTATAAAAACAACAAAGGACTATAATCCTTATAATTTATAATTAAAAATATTGCAAATTTACTTGGTGTGATTTCCATGTACCTTAGAGAACATTCGAATTTGGTACTTATAGTTTCAGTTCAGTCTCAAATTGTACTCATTTCCTGAATAGAATGAATCAATTGGACTTGAGCCTCACAATATCTTCCATAATAAATACAAACCAGTTTAACCTGTTGATAACTTAGAACTTGAACTATGTGAATATTGCCATCTATGTTTAAGATCAATATCCCAAAGACAAGTCTAAAATCTTAATACATAACAAGTCATTGAATCCTAAAAATGTTATACCTCCAAAAATAAGGGACATCTCAACAGAAGGTACATATATTCTTATTCAAAATCTTTTACAGTAACATTAGTTTTAGCATTCCTTGCATTGCAGTAAATTCTCCAAGGACCTGCTTTCTCTGTGTCTGTGAATGAATAGGTAGACAAGTCTTTAAATCTCATTACAGTTTGGTAAAGCCCTTGATAACTGATATGGCTTTTCATGAAGTACTCCTATGAGGAATCTCATTACAATCTTCTTTCAATATAATCCATCTAGCCTACTGTTTGGATGCTTTTGCTTTATTGCTATGCTTAGGCAACATTTTTTTAAACAAAGATGTTCAGGTAATGAAATATTCATTTTATTTCTTTAAGAATCCATGAAAAATAGGTGGCTAAAGAGTAATTTATTAAAACTAGGTATTATTGTCACACCCATAGATATTGTATTTCTTTACCCTGCATTTCAGGAGTTTTCAAGGTGCTTCCATGACTGTTTAATAATTAATGAAGTTTTGCAACACCTCTTTTCAATTAAAATCTAGTTTGAAGTCCTTGGAAAGACTCGCGATTTGGGTCAGGCCATAAACAAGCATCATTATCTCCATTTGGCAGGTTGCAAAACTGAGGCACAAAGAGGTTAAATGAATTGCTCAGGGTCATACTGGAAGCTGGAGACAGAACTGGGAAAATAGCCAAGTTCTCTTGAATGCCAGACCATCAGTTTAACAAAGCTGTCTTTCCTTTAAGGCAGCATTAAGTACACTGAATAGAAGTACATTTTTCATATTGGAGAACTACACTAAGAAGATCTTATATATTGCATCTCATGAGTTGCATCCAAGGTATCTAAGAGAAAAAGTCAATAAATATTCATTTGCTGAAGGCTGATTATTTCAGATACTTGGTTGTTTAACATTTCAACAATATACACAGGACAATTAGAGAATGAGATTGCTGGACGTTGATGAAAAAAGAATCTGAACAAACAGCAAATCAAAGTGATCCCATAAAATGCAATAACTTTATACAATTCACTGCTTTAGTAATGTAAACTTCATTGAAATTCATGCCAAGAGATTCTGAATGGCTTATGAGCTAAAAAGAAAAATGAAAAGCAAACAGAATAAATTGCAACATCTTAAGAATAACAAAAAGCTGTTAGCAGGTAAATGAAACAAGTTGATACACCATTAACTGCACTTTACAAACTCATCTATGTCAGAAAGCCAGCCTAACTGGCAGTGTCCCGGGAGCCAATACAAATGGGCATTGTTCCAGGTATTGTCTTCCACAAACAGTAAGACCTGCCACACTTCTGAGAATAGTATATCAGCCTCTTTTTTTTTATGAGTGACCTTCAAATATTCAGATGATATGGTCACTGTCTGACTTAAAGGTGGGTTCTGCTTTTTACTTGATATCACTGAGCCTTGTACCTGTTTTTCTGTGGCAAAGCATACCCAACCATGTTCTACTAGGTCAAAATGTGGCAATTAATTGAATTTCAATGGGAAACTTCATCTTTCTATATTCTGTAACGTATGAACTAGAAATTGGCAGGCTTCATAAAAATAGGTGAAAACCCAAGTTCTAAAAATACTTTGCCCATGTATAAAACTGAACTTAAAGCCCTGAGGTTCTAAATCAGTGGTGCTCAAACTTGTGGTCATGTGGGCAGAATGAATGGCCTGGTACCGGTCTGAAGGTTGGATCTCATAGGCAAGGTTGGTTTGTGGGCCTGATCCAGTATGGGGTCAGTGCATGGTTGTAAATCTGCATATTAAAGCCAGCCATGAAGTGATCCCACACCCTGGCTTGACTCCATGCACCGGATCCAGATGCAGACCACGCACTGGATCCAGCTGCAAACCCCATGATGTTGCATAAAGAACCATGTCATCTGGCTTACAGAGCTCCCCACAAGTCTGAAAATTTAGCAGCAGTGAAACAACATCAGTGTTAATGTGCACAGCTCTGGAAGCCACAGCAATTGATGTTGTTACCACTGCCAAATTTCCAGGGCCATGGGGAGCCATGGAACCAAGATTCAACCTGTGGCTGGAGGTTGAGCACCACTATTCTAAATGGTTCAGAATAGTGTGACACAGAGAAGTTCATAAAGGGCTATCAGACAGACCAGATATTTTATTTGCTTTGACATATTGGCCAATAAACAGCTACTGCAGTCCAGACAGAAAGGAGAGACAACAAAGAGGCTGAATACTTTCTGGGAGATGTTCTCAGACAAATTAAAAAAAGATGTATGGGTAGAGAGTGGAGAGGAGACCATTGTTTTAGGAGATGTCTACAAACAAGAGAAAGTAGGATTAGTCTCAGATTGCAGCAAGAGGCTATACACAGTAGACTGTAACTGTCTAATGCAGGGTATACCTGAGTTACTGCACCAGTGTTTGCAGGAGACCCTTGAAATTAAAAGGACCTGAATTAATAATTCCACACACTGGGAAAGGCTGAAAACTTGTAGTAAAACCCATTACACATCGGGTTTTATTTGGAGTTTTTATTGGTTCAAATCCTGTAGCACCTCTAAGTCTTTCCCTACAGCTAAGGTGAAAATATGTGATATACTTCCAATGTACAGTCCAAATCTATTTGGGGGAAGCATAGCTCTCTCAATGAAATGTAATGTGTCCTTTATCCATCCCACCTAGAACCACAGATCTCCTATTGTTTCAGTGGGAGCATCAATCCCGTAAATCTTTTTTCTGTCACTTTAAGTCAGCCAATTTGAAACCCATTAATTTTGTACTTAGTTCCCATCTTTATGTCTGTCTAATACACACAAGTCTTTTTAGTCCACTTCATCTGCAGCTGCTCCCTCATCCCCATGTACTTAGGGTACATCGAGGACATATTCATTGTACGGATATGTGAGAAGGAATCTCTAAAGAAATTTCACTAGAACTTTAACTTCCATTCCTCCATCAGAGTAACACTGGAATACATTACCAGCAAATTCACTACTTAGACACTATAGCAAAGGTTTGCAATGGCTGCATTGCCACCACATTGTATTGGAAACCAACTGACCACCACAGCTAACTTCATGCCACCAGATTCCATCTAAAACATATCACTAAATCCATAATCTAGAGCCAAACTCTAAATCATGACTGCATCTGTTATAATCCCACCGACTAGGATGCACACCATAATGTTCTGGAGCAATTACAATACAATGTCAAAACTGTAGACCCTGAAATCAACAGAGCTAGACTCAGACCCTGCTCTGACTTGCTACAATACCAACGCAGGGAAGAGGGTGATACAGACCCCCTACTTGTCACCTGGTTTGAACACTTTAATGACCTCCAACCCCTTTTGAAATATAACAATAACCTCAAGATAGTCAGTGGGGACAAACTAGTCCTGGCTTACAGACAGCCCTTCAGCCACAAACTCTGTCTCAAGCAACAAGTTGCCTAACTTCCAGTCTCACCATGGCACCAGGCCTTGCAATGGACTCAAATGCTTTCTGCACCCTGTGAGAAGCAAACAAGGTTAGGGAGTGCAGAGCCTGGGTAGGGCACAGATAAAGGCCCTAAAGGGGTTAGTGTAAACAGGGCCAGGGAGGGTAAAGGTCTCATTGTCCCAAGTGTGGTGCTAGGGCCCAGAGATAGGGGTCAAAGGCTGAGAAGGGCCAAATCTGGAAACTGAAAGGACCAAGGCCCAGTGAGAGGAGGCAGGGCCCAGAGAATCTCAACTGGCCTAGGAGCAGGACCAGGGCCCAGAGAGAGGGGCCAAAGACAGGTTCACAGCCAGAGACTGAGGCGACCAAGGAGCCCATTCCCAAAAGGGACAAGGATTGGGGCCAGGAGTCCATAGCCCAGGTGGGGCTCATGTCAGCAGGGTCAGGGGGCCCATAGCCCAAGAGAGATGTTAGGAACAGCAGAGCGAGAGAGAGAGAGAGAGAGAGAGAGAGAGGGGTAGGAATGAGTAACATCTGTGAGGCATAGGCAAGAAGTAAAGAAAAGGTATCTTAGAGACTGATCTGGGCAGGAACTATACATCCACCAAGCCAGGAGGCATTGTGGCCACTCATGGGGCCCAGTCCTATTACACATCCCAACATCAGTGCTGACCACATCAGACAGAATGAATGAACACCGCTCTGACATCAGCTGCAGAAAGACTTGCAAGCCTGTGGCAGGATACTTTAACCTGCTGGGAGAGTCCATCACTGACCGGTGGGGTGGCTGTTCTCAGACAGCACATTTTTTAAAACCTCTTTGCACTGGAAATTGAGGCACAAGAAATCATCCACAGACCAGATTGTAATTATGGTTTAAACAGTGACTATGGATTCTAATCCCATTATCTAGATTAGCTTTTGCAACTTCTTGTTCCTATGGGTTTACTAGTTATTTGCTTGTTTCTTCCATCACTGTCCCTTCTCCCTTCCCCTATCTCTGCCCCTCCAGCTCACAAAAGCTTGTGCTATATATGCATATCTACTTTGGCTAGGCTATAAGGTGCAAATCTACCCTGCTTACTAATATTCACAATCAAGCATTAATCAACAAGCTTTGTTCTGGTATTGATAAGAAAAAATAGCTGACCAGATATTTTCCCTTTCTCTTGAGCAGTAGATTTTTGTCTCTATTTTTCTTTCCTCTCTGCATTTCTTTCCCCATTTTTCTGGCAGCTGGCCTTCTGCCCTAGGCTTCTTCTCTTGTAGGATATATTGAAAAACTGATTCAAAATGGCAAATGCCTAGCAGAGTTTTCAGGAACACATGTAATGCACTATATTGCCAAGTATCCACATCTCATTTTAATCATCCAAAACACTTTCAGTCTCAACAACACTTATTTGCATAATTATCTGTTTTGTAATGGATGTTATGGAAAACAAGGATCATAAGGAAAATGTGATTTCTCTTACTTTTCTGTTATGGGATGGGATGAACGTCTGAATGTGTTATAGCACAAACAATAGGAACAAAACCACAGCATCTGGACGCAACATCAAGTTAATCTCTGTGATGTTCCCTAAAGGTATCTATTAGGCAGACAAGGAACTACAGAAGAAATCATATAGGCTATTTCTAACTAATGATAGTCTTTGTATCCAGGAGAAAATGAGACAACTCCTTTTTCATTACTATCTGATGCACTGATGACCTTGATTTAACATTTATTCTCCCTTAAGATGGTAAAACAAAGTTAAGTTAAAGTTGTCAGCAACCTCACACTTTCTACATCAATGCCATTCAGCTACTATATAAGCCACACACTCTGAAATCAGCTCTGCCTATATGAACTCAGGTCCTGGGTCTATTTTTCTCTATTGTTGTGCTGTCAATGAAAAAAATATTTCTCAGAGGTATGTATCCATCTGGTGAGCATTTCATGCATTTGTTGAGTGTGTTATATCTGTTGGTTTACACTTTTTTTGCATAGTAGGGGAGTTTCTGAGGGAAGTTTCCTGCTGCTTACCCTCACAAATTGTCTGTTATTTAAACCACTGTCTTTCTATATTGCTTTGTATTGCTAGATGACAATATGATATGTATCTGAAACTACTGGAAAATAGATATTTATACAGAAGCCATTCTATTAAGTGTTTGAATACTGACTGTAGAAGTCATTAAATCAATAATATTAATGTGTGCTAGTTTTACCCATTAAGTATTCTGCAACTCACATAGCATTTATAGATGTTAATTACATAAAAGACCATTTTACAATGTAGTAGAATGTTTTTTCTATATATGTTAATTTAAATAAAATAAAGAGAAGTTATGTCTCAAGCTGTCAAAAGCAGAAAAGTATTGTCTTCCTGTTGTAAATTTTCTCTAGAGAAATTTCCTAAGATAGTGATCTTAATTACACCAGTCTTTCAGCAATGCTGTTAAGGCAAGATAATGATGAGGGTATGAGTCATTCTGAAAAGAGCTAGAGTCTAAATTAAAGCTGATTATTGCAGTTTTAACTTGCTCATTTACACCATGGCCGGGTACAGGCATTACACTTTTACTGATGTAAGTGAGCAGAAACCGGTCTATAGCCATAACAGAACAGAAGTTTGGCACTCATAGACTGGTTTCAGAATGGCAGGACTCAGTCTAAGATAGATTTGGATTGATGTGCACTCAAACTTAATACCTTTAGGTTAGACCAATGCATTGCACTTCAGTACCAGTTCCAATTCAGTGCCAGTGCATTGCACTTCAGTACCAGTTTCCCTATTGATTCAAGTTAAATTGCTGTTTGCTAGGAACCCCAATGGGCCCTGTACATTTCTCTCACAGAGCCAAGCCAGCAAAGCCCCTCTCCCCAGCACTGCCTCCTGTTTCCAGACAGCTGTCAGCAACAGGCAGGCAGTACAAGGGGTGGGGGTGAAGGGAAGCATATGTTTCCCCTGCACAAGCCCTGGCACCTGTGCACCCATGTCCCCTGGCTATGCCTCCACTCCTTATCATGAAGCTAACCTCGTGAAGGAACACCTTGACAGGCTGGATACCTTCAAGTCAGCCGGCCCTAATGGGTTACACCCAAGGGTACTCAGGGAGCTGGCAAGCATCATAGCTCAGCTCCTGGCATGGATCTTTGAGAGCTCTTGGCACTCTGGTGAACGGACCGATGACTGGAAAGGGGCCAATGTCGTGCCTATCTTCAAGAAAGGGAGGAAAGTGGATCTGGCAAACTACAGGTCCAGCTGCCTGACCTCTATCCCAGGGAAGGTCTTAGAAAAGATTAGCAAAGAGGCCATTCTTAACTGACTGGCCGATGGCAACATCCTGAGGGATAGCCAGCATGGGTTTGTTGAGGGTAGGTCTTGCTTGACCAATCTTAATTCCTTTTATGACCCGGTGACTTGGACAAGGGGGAAGAGATTGGCATTGTATATATTGACTTTAAAAAAGTCTTCGATCTGGTATTCCATGATCACCACTTAGCTAAACTGGCTAACTGGGGCCTCGACCTCACCACGATCTGCTGATGGGGGAATTGGCTCCGCAGTAGGACCCAGAGGGTGGTGGTCGATGGAAGCCAATCATCTTGGTGTGCTGTGACCAGTGGGGTCCCTCAAGAATCTGTCCTTGGGCCTATAATATTAAACATCTTCATCAGTGATATAGGCATTGGTGTCAGAAGCACACTGGCTAAGTTTGCCAATAACACCAAACTCTGGGGTAAAGCATCCACACCTGAGGATAGGAGGGTGATCCAGGCAGATCTTGACAGGCTCATGACATGGGCAGATGAGAACCTGATGTTGTTCGACACTGAAAAATGCAAGGTTCTCCACCTTGGGAGGGAAAACCTGCAGCATGCTTGTAGGCTCAGTAGTGCTACGCTGGTTAGCACTAAAGATGAAATGGACTTGGGGGTCATAGTTGACCACAAGATGAACATGAACCTTCAGTGTGATGCTGTGGCTAGTAAAGTGAGCAAAACACTGGCTTGCATCCATAGATGCTTCTCAAGCATTCTCCCGTTGTACTCAGCCTTAGTGAGACCGCAGCTGGAGTACTGCATCGGCTCAGGGGTGATCTGGTGGCCCCCTCTAAGTTTTTCAGGGGTGCTCATCAGGATTTGGGGGAACATCTGTTCACCAGAGCACCCCAAGGGATGACAATATTGAACAGTCACAAACTCCACCACGACCGATTCAGGCTGGACATAAGAAAAAACTTCTTCACTGTCCGAGCCCCCAAGGTTTGGAATAGACTGCCACTGGAGGCAGTTCCAGCACCCACTTTGAACGCCTTCAAGACACATTTGGATGCTTATCTTGTTGGGATCCTACGATTCCTGCTGACTTCCTGACCCTGGGGCAGCAGTCTGGACTCACTGATTCTCCAGGGTCCCTTCCAGCCCAAATGTCTATGAAATCTATGAAACACTCCATGATGTACAGGTAGACCTGACACAAAGCCTAGGAAAACTCTTGTGCTCATGCACAGCCCCATGCACCACAAACCTGGCTCTTGCATACCCATCCAAAGATCCTCATGACCCTACAATTATGAAACAAATAGCATTGTAACAGGGAACCCTAGCCCTGTTACCAGAAGGCAGGTCAGCCCCTTTAAGACAGGAACTTTCATGGCACAGAGTGCTGATAAGGTGGAGGTTAAAAGCTGAGCCTGGCCAGCTAGGCAGGTGACCGGAAGGGGGCAGGCCAGAACCATAAAAACCCTGAGCTTGGTGGCAGTAGGGACCAGCAGCCACAGGGGAAGAAGTGTGTGTAAGAGCTCCACAAAGAGGCTTGGTGAATGGTCTAGCTGCTACAGGAGGGGAACTACTGAAGACTCACAGAGAAGTGGCAGCAGCCCCAGAAGGACTGTAGCAGATGGTGAGGAAAAGAAGCACAAACCCCCTGAGAAAAATGTAAGCTGGCATGCTGCCTTCTTTAAATATATTTTTGGTGGCGGTTATAGCCCATGGACATACTGTTTATAATTTTTGATTGATTAACCACTGGTGGTTTAGGTGAAGCTATTGGAAAAGGAGGAGGCCTTATTGGGGGGCCCACTACAGCGTGGGAACCCTGGTGCCAGAGAGGGTGCAGTATTTGGGGTGCACAGGCCCTGGCACCAGAGAGGGTGCAGTATTTGGGGTGTACAGCCCTGGCACCAGAGGGTGCAGTCATAAAAGGCCAAAATGGCCTGGTGCACCTAGGGTACAGGTGTGTATTTTTGGACTGGGACAGTGGGGATTGAAGGCTGCTGCCCAGCTTTGAACTTGTGGCCCCCAGCTGTGGGGCCAGTGGATGGGCCTCTGGGTCAGAGAAGCTGGGCTCCAGATCGGGAGCAAAAAGGAGGGCCACGAGCCCCAGGACGAAGAAGCTAGAGCCTTGGAGTCAAACCCTATCTGGTGAGTTTAGACAGGGAGGCCTAACTAGAGAAAGACAGGGATCAAGGCCCATGGTGGCAGAGAACCCCAACATACAAAATGCAATAGGCAGTCTCCCAGTTACAAGAACATCAGTATAGTATTTCCATCAAGACATGGCAGGTGAGTTGAAAGCAGGACATGAGAAACCTTAAGGGGACTTCAATGGCACCCCTCATAGGTCACGCATAACAGGCAAAAGAAGGCACTGGGGAGGCTGACCTGTTACAAGCATCATATACAAAACACCTATGAAATAAAATTAATTTAACTGTGAGAATGCCTAAGTTTTTGTCTATAGCGCATGGCGTTCAGTAATATAGTGAAAATGAGCAGAAAATAAAGATAACTGATTAATAATGAATTTATTCTAACACTTACCTGCATTTCTATATTTTATGATGTGTTCATATGTTAGAAAATAGGAAGGGATATGTATTCATCTGAGTATTTGTAGACAAACTGTAATACATTTTACTGGTGGAGTGCTTTAAAACATATTTAGTTACTACTGGGAAGAAAGATGGTTTGTGGTGGCTGCCATATGACCCCAGCGGCCCAGCTGGTGGTGGCAGGAGATGGGCAGGGGGGGTGCCACGGAAAGAAGGATTGGCCCCTCAGAGCTCCAGCAACAGCTGATGGCAGGAGGCAGGGAGCCCTCTTTCCCCACTACCCTACCCTAGTGTGAGCCTCCCAAGCTGCCAGGAGCATCCTGCTGCCACTGAAGCCAGAGCACCAAGAGGCCTGATCGTTCCTTCTGTGGAATGCCCCCCACCACCATCACCTGCTGCTGCTGGCTGGGCCGCCAGGCTTGCCATGGTGACTCGCTTTGGGGCTCTCCTGGCAACCTAGGGCTGGGGAAGTGTCAGTGGTGATATGGCAGGGGTAATACTCAGTTCTGTGGTGCTTTATTCCCATTACAATCTACCATTTAGAGAAACTCTCCACCTGGAGCAAGTTACATCAAATCTCATGCTGTTATGTGCTCTACTTGAAGGCATGTTCAGGTAAAACAAAAATCTTTTTGCCCTATGTACCTTAGATATAGCAATGAATGTGGCATTGTTGGAAGATATTTGGCCATTTGCTAAACTCTGTTGTACATGCAATTGCCCTCATGTCTTTAAGATTTTTTTCTAATTCTTATCCAAGTGAGGAGGAACTCTCCACTTGTCTATAAATATTGGAGGAAATCTTTATAAAGATACTGAGTAACTCTGTCTGCCAATAAGCATGTTTAGAAGTGGCCTTTCAAGGTTGACTCGTCTGTCGGAGTACTGTCTCTGTTTGCCTTCTAGTCTAAAAATGGAAGTATTTGTCAGAAATGATGCCACTGCAAACATCCTCAATACATTTCTAATTAAAACTTGTACTTATTTAATGCATAGTGACTGATCTAGACTATAAAAATAGAAGCCTGTGTTAATCTCTTCATAAAAAAGGACCGTTATAGATACCATTGTTTGCCAGCTATGCATTCCCCAGCATAGAGCCATTAAGGGTTACCCAGTTTACTTTAGAAGCTCATTCTTCCACATGCTTCTAGGTCTACAAAGTCCTATCTGTCAATATTACCAGACTGTACAAATGAGTTGCCAAGAAGCCATTTTTTGCATAGCCAAAACACATGTACGTACTTCCCCTCACACTCAGACCTACATCAGTTTTTGCCATGGGAGTGGCATGTTCATAACCACGCTCTGTCTTGTCCAGTCCGTCTATCTCCTCAACACATTCTTGTATAGCTAGACCAAAACCTCCCTAGAGACTCCAGCTCTCCCCTACTAGTTTACTACATCCTCTTTTTTAGACCTCTTATCTAGACAACTTGAAGGAGGGGACAGCATGTAGCAATAGCCTTTTCATGTTTTCTCTCAAACACTTTTGCCTTACGTTATGAGATGGAGAAAGCAATCACTATTTTTTGTGCACAGAGATGGAGTTGTAATAAATTATTAAAACAGGCAGTTACTTTGCAACAAAGATATGCTATGTTTTTCTTAAATAAAATGGGCAAATGCTCTTTTCTTTGGGCCTATTTATATGAAAAATTATTCTCTCTTAAAATGTCTCCTCTTTTAGTATAAATGGTGCTTTAAAGTCTCTGGAGATACAATGATGAATTCTTTTGTGTGTTGTTGGGGGGGGGGGCGGTTCTCCACTTTCCCTCACCCAGCCCCACTTTCCCACCTACTACGGTTCTGATTTACATTTTTATATAAATTAAAAACATTTCACAGAGAGAAAGAAACTGGTAACAAGGGGAAATTCAATATATACATATGTAAGAAAGGAAAACAAACAAGCATGTAACATATACATTTCTATAATGGCTAAATGGACAGGATTTTCATGCAATGAATATCATTCTAGTGCCTGAAACTGTTGGAAAAATTTAGAGAATGTGGGCACTTAGCATGCAAACTCTTCAGCTCATGATTAACTTGAGGCAGGTGAGTAGTCACACAGAAGTCATGCGTTTAAAGTTAACCATATTCGTAAATCAGCAATTCTTGACCAGGGTGCCACATCCCCCTGGATACCATAAGATACTTTTAAGGATGTTGCACAATATTAGTACTGTTAGCTATGAAAGCACCTACACATGATTCATAAGATAAACCCAGAGACTTCAAATAGGATTCCAGTGCCAAAAACACTCTGACCTGTTGCGGTCTTTCTGAGTTCTTGGCAGCAGAAGAATTGTTCCATTATTTTTCTGAAGTCAAAAAAGCAAGTGAAGGCTAAGAACTGGCGTTCTCTGAGGGGTGCCTTGAATCTAAAAATGTTGAGAACTACTGGATCAAACATTCACAGGAAAAGGGTTTTTAATACCGAAAAGCTGTTTCTTCCTGGGTAGCTTGCATGATTTTATATTAAATTTAGCTTTAAACCCATCTTATTAAGCCAGTGAAACCACTGTTTTAAGCCTTATTTTTGTTTTAAGAGTGCCTAAATTCAATTTCATTTAAACCTGTTACAAATCCATCTACACCAGAAAGCTATGCATACTTGAAAATACACAAGGATTTCTACTGGTTTAACTAAATCAGTGTAAATTAATGCATTAGCACAAATTTGTGCAGCTTTCTCGTATAGATAAGCCCTAATTACTTAATATCTAAGTGCAGTCAGGCTTTTAGAAACATGAAGGATCCAAATTATAACCACAAGTATTATCATTGTAACTGCAGAATTACACCTGCAAAATTATGGTTACAAAAAGAAAACTCATTAAATCTGGGTTTAAAATTTGGCTGAGTAAGTCTGCATTCAAGAACTGGAATTGCTGGTTGGGAAGCTTACATACAGAGGGCAGCCAAGAGTGTGCTTACTCAGCACAGCTCTACTCTAACTTCATCTGCTTAGTTAGGAAGCCCCTGAGAGATTCAATCTAGCACATACTTTGGGGGATTGTTCCCACCAGCCCCTGAAAACAGCTGCCTTTGTTGGTTCAGCAAAGGACAAGGGCGTTATGTCCAGCAATAGAAGTAAATTTGGTGCACTGGAGTATGTGTCAGCACTGAGTATATCCAGCCTTCAGAGAACTAGTTACTGATCAACATGATGAGCAGCAACAATTAAAGCTATATTGCAATGGACTAATAGAAAAATTATTTGCTTAAACAATATAAAACCAATAGAATTTACAATTAGAAAGTGATATTATAGTACATGTCATCCTATCCAACAAGATCCATTTCCTTTTTTCAGTATCCACGGGCAGTCTGAATCTCTTGACTCTGTAAAGCTATCAACCTATCTATGCACACTAACATTCAAGCATCCATAATATATATATCATGTATTGTAATTAATATTATATATGTGTACATATATATGATAGATACATATACACACACACATATATCTATGATAATATGGACACTAGACACACACATTGCATTTTAACACAAAGGTTTTCCTATCTTATGACTGCCTATTACATTTGCATTGCAAATCACTCTGTGTTACAGCAAGATCCAACTGGCAAGTTAGCGACCCTTAACATTTTCATTTTGTAAGTAAGTGAAAATAAAAAAGCAGTGTACCTTAAAATGTTCTTTTAAATTATAATTGCAACTCTCTTGTATGTATCGCTGCTAATGCAGAATAAGGGAAACTTCTAAAGCTGAGTGCTAATCCTTAATATCTGTTGTAAATCTAGCCCCCCTTTTCATATCTGTCCACAGTGACATTTTGGCAATACAGCAGAAAATAAACTCTGAAAACACACACTAAGACTGGCAATTATGCCACACAAACCAGCAGCATTAAAAAGCAAGGATACCATTTATAGCATACAGTAGTTACCACACACTGGTAATTGTTCACATTTTATCATGGGAGATTAATTAATGTATTATTGTCCTGATGCATGTTGCTGGGGTCAGCATGTATGCTATTTCCTAACCCTTGTTATGAGATACTTTGAAACTAGCATCTTTACAACTTGAAACTGAGGTATGTGATGGAATTATTCTGTTTCTGTGTAATGATTCACCTGGGCCGCTTTACGCTAAAGTATCCCCAGTGGCAACCAGTGATTCTGATTTTTGTGTCTCTGTGAGATCAAATTCAAAGACGTTTTCTCATTTCCAAAGCTTTAGTTTGCACCACGTTCAGCTGAAATCTAAGCTAAATACTGGGGTCTCATTTCATTTTGAAAGTTAATGTACAGTATTTTGAGCTATAAGGAAATTACAGTCAAGGTGACAGTATGACTTACTGACAGTATGACTTACTCCATTACAGGTGATGGCATCCTTGGACAGATCTAGGATTTTGAAAAGTGGGGTACAGCTGGTATGGT
>NW_017728918.1:21385004-21411309 GCF_001723895.1 Crocodylus porosus | reverse complement strand
TTCTGATTTTTATGTGCTCTGTTGTCTAGTACTTGCCTCAGTCTAACTTTAAGTTTCACAACTGATGGAGCTTTCATTCCTGCTCTCGGTCTGTGGAACAGTCTTCCAAAGGCTCTCTACACTAAAGATGTTCCTGACATTCATTCTAAGTGTACAATCTTAGCTTCATTCTATTTGTCTTCAGTTTTTCTTACTCTGCCACTTTAAGCAATATACTTAGTTTACAAACCTTGAGAATGGCATGTTCCTATTAGGGTTGTATGTGCCTTTTGGCTTATGCAGCCTAGAGAAGAGCTGAGCAGTCCAGATTCCAGAGAGAAGAGCTGGAGCACTGGGACTCTATGAAGATAAACAGTCTGTTCTTCTTTCACTAATATGGCTGAGCCCAATTCTTTGTGTTTGGGATGTACAGGTTATTATTATGTTTATAGTGATAATGTCTAGGAACCGCAATCACAGACCACAGTCCCTTTACCGCAGAATAAGGAAATGGTTCTACCTCAAAGAGCGTATAGTCCAAGACAAGAGGAAGTAGATGGTTGTAGAGAGATGGAAAAGTACAAGGAAATACTGAGACAAGACTCGTCACTGAGATATACAACGGTCTTAGTACATCAGCAGCCTAAGGCATCATGGCAAGAAAGAGATCTGAAGAACAAGAAAGTGGTTTACTCAAAATTCTCTTCAAGTAAAACCTGCTTTTATGCAGAGAAAAAAACATCACTGCTATTACTTAACGTATGCATGCTGGAATACAATAAAGAGATGTGGTATGATTTAATGATACAGTATGGTCGCATCTTACACGGGGGTTAGGTTCTAGACTCAGCGTGTAAGGTGAAAATTGCGTATAGTCAAAATTACCCTTGAAAATCAGCTGGCCTGCACCAAACTCCCACCTGGCCAGCGTGCACAGCTTCCCAGCAGGGCTGCTCCCAAGGTAGCTGCTTGGCCCCATGCACAGCGCTGCGGGGGGCAGCTGCAGGCTGCATACATGCTAGGTCCTGGGAGCTGGCTGGGGGTGGAGGGGAGCCGGTGGGCTTGCCCAGTGGTACAGTCCGCTCCCTCCCCCAACGCAGCCTCCTGCAGCGCCCAGGGCAGCCTGCACCAAACTCCCACCCGGCCAGCTTGCACAGCTTCCCAGCAGCTGGCCCCACGCACAGTGCTGTGGGAGACACCTGCAGGCTGAATCCAAACAACTGGCACTCCGGGGCACACGCGTATGATGAATTTGCATAAGTTAAATGCATGTATGATGCCACTCCACTGTATATTGTGACAAGGCACAGCTTGTGCCTGTCACTCAGAAGGGTGTGGGCAGGCAGCAGAACAGCCTGCAGGTGATTGCACTCCCAATTAGGAGTCACATGGCCAGTGGGAGGCCACCTGATTGGGAAGGGGGCACAGCTGTTTGTGATAAGGACAGGCACTGAGCAGGGGAGCCAGCAGTTTGCTTCAAGCAGCCAGAGAAAGAACATCACTTGGCTGAAGCTGCTGCTCACATAACATTTTGGAGGCTCCTGGTCCTGGGGCATGACCTACAACTACCTGCTGCTGTGGCTGAAAGATGTGCTGGGGCTGTGAGTGGTGAGGCAGTCCTCAGGAAATGCTGCACCTGGGTCTGCCCAGTGAAGGGTGAGTATGGGGTGCAAGAAAGCCTTAGCCCCCTTGTGGGTTACCCCATGGAGGGGACAGGCTAAAGGAGCACACCCTGACAAAAAAGCAAAGGGCTAAGGCCCAATGTGTGGAGCCTGAGGTGGGGTCCAGGTCATATGAAGGGGCCTGATACAGAGCAACTTCCAATTGGTTTCATCAAAGGTGTGGCAGATGAGGCAGGCAGGCAGCTCTAGATAAGTTAGCAGGCCAACAACTACACCGGCCCCGGGAGCCCCACTTGTTTCCTATATGTCTGACATCTGGGATGCGTACTGAGAGAGGCATGTTCAAGATGACAGGGTGAGAGGTCCACCTTTCTTTACTGACATTCTCAGCTTTCTCAACTTTTACTGAAAATTCTTCAACCCATGTCCAATCTGTTACAAACTCCAACTCATAAGTAATACAGTGAGGCAGATGGGCAGACAGGTAGGGTTTCATAGTTCATCTGACCTCAGAAGGTCTTTGAACATAGAAAATGGTAGGTATGCCTAACAACGATTGTGATTTTCCTTACCCTGACAATGCCCAATGGTTGTATTTTTATTGTTGTGGAAGAAAAAAAAACACTGCCATGACCAAAGTCAACAAATGAAAAATGAAGATTTCTTTTCATTAAATAAAACAGGAACCTGTGTTACTTCATAAAACATGAAATGGTACATATGTCACAAAGGGCAAAACAAAAGCATGCACAAATAGTCCTTTTTGACTAATTATCCTTAATATTCTTTTGTATATGTGTTTAGATACCAAAAACATTTTACTTTTTCACTTTGCAGGACCCAGCCTTTTTTAAATGCTTATAGGAGCATTCCAGCTAAGCCACACCTGAGTTTTAGCTGGGTGAAGAGGAGCATTTTTTTTTAAAGAAGGAAAACATTCTCAATTCATATATCTTTTTTTCTAGGCTTTTATTCTTGCAATTTTTTTTTCTATTTTGATGCAAGAAGTTATGACTCATGCTCCCTTGCAGACATAAACTTGACAGCAGAAATGTAAATCTTAAATGCTTGAAGAAAAGGAACCCTGAGTTATGTTCCATGAGCCATGTTTCATCTGTTCATTTTTATTCTGGGTTCTGTCTATGACCTTTGTGTGTGGGCGCAGTGATGTTGCCTAAATAATGGAATGTTTCTATAGCTTTGCTGAATATCTGCCTTGTATTTTTTTGGATTTTCATTGTTCCAGCTCTTTTTTGTTAATTAGATGAAGCAAGAGTTCCACTGAAACAGCAACAGTAGTGCCATCAGCTTTTAACCTGTCAAGTCCCTATGAAACCACCGTCAATTGCTTTTGTAAACTTAGTAGCTTTGTGTAGAGTCCCTTGTTATTTAAATGTGTGGTTATGTTTTGATCAAAATCTACTTCATGTTCAATGCAAATTTCAACACGCCTGTGGTGGCTGTACGCAAAAATAGGGCCAAATTCCCTGCTTCTGTAAATTGACGCCTCTCCAAAATTTGGTTTGAAATCTGCAAAACTGGTCAAATGTCATTGTGATGTTGAGACATTTGGCCAATCTTTTCTAGTCAATCAGACAGGAGACTTAATGCTGAAATAACACACTACTTTTTCAACAATGTTAAATAGTGTGTAGACCATTATCAGAAACTTAGGATAATTACCACTTTTTCATTTAACATTTTTTTCTTTGAAAAAATGGGAAAAGGCTTCTTGGGAATTTTCTACTTCTTATATAATAAGTTTAGAAGAAAATATTTATACAAATTTCAGCAGACCTCCAAGTATACAACTAAAATGTTTAATGGTATCAAGTATCCAGGTTGTAGCCGTATTGGTCTAAAGGAAAACACAATCAGGACTCATTTTAGAGATGATATCTTTTATTAGACCAAAAACATTTTTGCAAAGATTAATTAAAAACTTTTTTTTGCAAAAAATTTGTTGGTCTAATAAAAGATATCATCTCTACTATGAGTCCTGATTGCCTGATGGTATCAATACACTTACTGTATGTAAATTATGCTGACACACGGGCAAACACAAATGTGTGCATGTATCACAAGTTTATGTACACAAGCCAGTCACATTCAAAACTTTTCAGGATAGATAATTATGTAGACCTGTCTGAAAATTTGGCCTCAGAGATTTTTAGGTCTGTTGCAGTTACCCTAGGATCATAGGCTCACTTTTTATAAGTCCAGGAAGCTCCAGAAGCTCCAGGAGACCTTTACATTTGGAGAGCTTCAGCACCAGCTAAACTGCTTCATAGAGCCAATACTGCTGCATAGTAAAGTTACTGGTGAGCAGGTAGTCCAGTGTGCCTCCCAGCAAAGTTACCAGCTGCCCATAAAATTTACAGTCAGTAAAAAATCAGACTGAAAATGGCTGTTCATAAAGTTTATAAATAAATTTAAGACATCCATAAAAACACAAAGCTGCCAGTCTGATTGCTTGAAAATCCCTCTAGAAAAGAAGCTGGGCAGCCAGAGCTTGATTGAAAGAGAGACAGAGCAAAGCAGTGCTACATGGTATTCAAGTGGGAGCACAGCACCCTGCAGGAAACCTTCTCTCAGGGCTTTGTAGACCCCTCCCACTCTAGCCATGTACTACTGCTAGAGTCAAACAGGTTTGCCAATGTCATACATTTTATTTACTGCACACTTTTTACTGAAAACTAAACATTTTTTTTAACCATGCTTAGTGTTAAACTAAATTTCAACTGGGGTGTTCCAACTGGGGCCTAGCAGCAGGGTTGGATCTGGTAGATGAGTTGCCTTAACCATTTTTTTTTACTGATGTATGTTTTGCATAATGTAATCAGTAAAAAGTTTGCAGATTATCAGTAAAAAAAAAGTATTGGTTTGGCAATCCTGTCTCTCAGGCACAATCCCTTGGAGACTTGCAAAACAGACAAGTGGAAAAAACATTCAACTGTCCCCACATTCTGCCCTGGCTTTTGCCTAGTGCTTCTTGCCATTTCTGGATTGCTCAGTTTCATGTGTCTTGCATTTCCAGGAACAGATACCTTTCATTTCTTCATTGTTCAGTCTCTCAGTCTCTCTCTCTCTCTTTCTCATACTACAAACTTCTCTGTTGTACCCTGGTACTTGAAAGGAGCCTCTTTGATTTGTTCACGTGCTGTGTGCATCCAAGAGCTATATGACAGAAGAGGAGAAAATAAGGGAATCCACCGAGTCCTCTATAGGGTCACCTGAAGACTATTTTCTACCACTTCTAGGCCCAATAAATGTATTGACTTATAAGAGTGGATAGTTCTGAGGACCTGGGACAAAAAGTCATAGCAGAAAAACTTCAGGAAAAGCTAGACCATAATCCTTGAGAGCTGGCCAAGTTTCCCCAGATGTCAGCAATTATCATGGGAACAAAAGGGTGTCAATTGACATCTGGGAACCCCCTGCTAATCTCTGTTTCATTACCAACCACTTTGGTGTACCTAAATGTGCATCTGAATCAGCCATCCAGAATGCGCTGATGCCTTGAGTCATCTAACTGTCCAACTTGAAGATGGTCATGCACAGATTTGCTTGAATGGGTTTTCCAAACACATCAAAACCATCAGTGGCACCCAGATTCCCATTTTGTTCCCAGTGCACCCTGGTTTAGAGTATATCAACTGCAAGGGTTGTATTTCATCCTGCTACAGGACAAAATGGTTCACCCTTGTGACTACCAGATGGTCAGATAAGGTCCATAATATCAGTATCTTCAACTCTAGCCTAGTGCCCCCAGTCACACAGGGAGCATTATTACTGCTCACAGAAATGATCTAGAAGGTAGAGACTATTGTCTATAAGTCTCTGCTGGAGGACCCAGACTACCCACAGCTCTTGAAGCATTATACCAACTGCTTGGATGACAGGAAGAAGCTCTTCAACTGCTAGCTTAGCAGCTGCCAAATGAACATGGAGTGCATCAAGATACAGAGGGGGTATTGATGGTACACCTAGATGTCAGCAAGTAGTACCTGTCCTAGATGATCATTTCAGTCTGTGTCCTCATGACATCTGCAGCCTGGGGATAGTCACAGATACCTCTTGACAGCCACTGCCAGGCCCAAGAGACTGAACCTCTTGGGCTCCACAACTATGAGGGCATTCTCATGACAGAAACAGAGGTAAATTATTTTCAGTGAGTTGTGGGGAATGAGGAGTTCACCACTATGTAAAGCCCAACCAGTATAAAGGACAACTCATTAATTTGTTCTTAATCCCAAAGAATTTTAATTATTTATTTTAAGCATTTAGACACAGTGTGCTTGTGCTCTTAAAACAAAGTGCTGTGCTAACTGGGCACCTCAAACCCAGTTGACATCACAGACACTTTTTTTATCATATTTTCAGGACTTTCTCCTTGGCTGAGTTGTGGCCATGAAGTGCCATCTCTGCCACAAGCCTGCTACACCAAATGGTTCCATGAGCTCCTGATGAAGGACCGCTGGGTGCTCTCCTCACCCCACATGATGAGAAGGTCCATGACCTATGCACACCTCTAATAAGTGCTCCAGTTGGTGGAACATGACTTTGCAGCTAACTTTAAAAAGGTATGGTCATGTGAGGAGCAAGGCCTGTGACCACAGGACAATGGAGTTAGGAGTAAATCACACAGGATACACCTCAAGTTAGGAAGCTGTGAAGAGCACTCTGGGACTCTGGTGGTGCAACTAAGTCGCTCCCATGGTCTGGGAAGGAAAACAAACATAATGTTGTAGCTCTTCAGAAGTGTTCTTGTTTCATCCAGAATTATTTCTAATAGCATATGCTTTGGAGTTCCTCAATCCAATGGATCATTAATAACTTTTTATAGTACTTTTAAGATATCTGAAACACTGCAAACACTACTTCTGTCCATGCCTTCATAATTAAATTTCAAAGAATATAAAACAAGTTAAGGGGAAAAAAATTACAGTAAGGGTACACATACAATCCTAACTCAGCCCTGTGACAGCAGTCCCCAATTACATTAAACTGGTTTTTGTTAAGACACATTGACAAATGTGCCTTTGTGTTATTGAAGGAGTTGCTGAATGGATGCACTTTGCTAATACTTAATTGTACTTAATTCCTTCAAAACTATACAATGGTGGACTTTCAGGACAGGAGATTGCCTCAGGAGAAATGTCTCTATAATTTTTGCTGTATTATACAATTACCAGATGGCTGGACAGACACTACATTCACTATAACTGGCTCTGCAATATTCTGTACCACTGGGTATTTACTGTACAACATATATTGCGTCTTTATTTTAAAACACAATGCCTTCCCAATTTTTGTTGTTAAAGCAAGTTTGCATAGAACACAAAAAAAAAAGCAATAGGCAGTGAAAACACCATCAGACATTGTAGATAAAGAGTCCTGACATATTCATTTTGGCTATTTTAACTCCCCTTTATCTTACCTTTTCTAATCTTCCTTGCTTGTACATGCTATGCAAGTATAGTAGTGAAAGATAATGATGGAACATGCCTCAGGAATAATGCATGAAACATTGTTTTTTGTGTTTGTCTGAAAGTAGTAGTGTTTTGAACAGCAGGGGCAATGAATACACTAGAAAGATATTTATAATGTTATCGAATTTATCACATTTAAGTACTTTGGCTTGACTTTCAGGAGCTAATATTCTGCTTAAGAATTAGACCAGGAGGTATCTGCCTTGTATACAATTTGAATTCATCCTAGAAGCCTAAATAAAATGAAATAGTTATCTCCTATTGTTCCTTGTGGGCAGTAATCTATATTAGCAATATTATCACTACATATCATTATTGGTAGGCTGCAGTACAGTAAATCCCAGATCCAAGATCACAGAAGAATTGTAACAGATACATTACTACTCATTTCAAATTGAGGGCAGTATGAACCGTACCATCTATGTAGCCTACCTGTACACAGACAGATTAGTTCCCTTGACATAATCACCATAAAAAGAAACTGAACTAACTAACAAGGCATAAACAATTATTTCCAACCACAGCTCCAAATAATAAAAGCTATTCAAACAGACTCAATGGCTCATATTTTAAAATCTGTTCTCTAATTTTTAATACACCGATTTTTGCAAGTTTTAGACAACTTGGGCTAAGTGCATGTTAGGCATGTAAGAATAATTCTACATTGGGATTCTCAAAACAGCTGCTCATCTGCTACCTAATCCTTCAGGTCCATAAACTGCATAGGGCAGTTTAAATTTCTGCCACGAACATGAGTAGGCCTGTAAATTTCCATTGGTGTGTACTCACAAAACTAAAACTGTATTTAAGCCCCAATGCAATTCTCTTACTAAGCAAAACAACCCATCTCACCTGTGGGACCTAATCTGGTATGTGTGGCAAGAGCACCTCTACCAGACTGAGCTTTATGGAAGAGACAGAGCAGAGGGTGAGACTTTCTACCACTGGCAGGCATGGGAGGTAAGAGACCAATTTTCAGATTCCCATTTTGCCTGATTTAGAGTAAAAGCAAGAGGTGTTGCAGAGCTCTATCCTGGTGAGGCAGTGCAGGACCCAGTCTTGGAGCCTGGAGCTTGATCCAGCCTGCAAACCAGCCCTGCACCATTCATCCTGCCCATGGAGCCAAAATGTAGGGCACCACTGAATTAGATTTATGGCTAAATAGACAAATTATAATGAGGTAAACTCAGGTATTATTTTACAATGCATTAGCTATTCAACAGTATCTTCCTGTATGCTTTTTCTTGCCCTGTGTTAAATCCAAGGTATCTTATTCCATTTTCATTGTAGAAGAAACCAGCTCAAACTTACAGTGGGATGCAACATTTATTTCACATTCATCATATCAGTATAATGGGTGTGTCAAAGGAATTGCAGATTATTGTTTAACCTATAATAAGCATCTTTCCTCTATGGACTAAGACTAAGCAATTTATTCAGTTATGCAGGACATCAGTGGCAGCACAAGGACCTAAACCTGGGTTCTCTAAGGACATCTTTCTTCCCCTGGTAAGCATATGCACAGAGATAGTTATCACAGGCCATGTCTACATGAGACGCTGACTGTGCAGTAGCGTTGCATGGCACAAAGCATGACGTGACACTACTGCGCAATAGTAACAAGCTACTGCGCAGTCAGCGACACTTAAATGGCATTTGGCAACGCTACTGCATAGTAACTATGGTTACTGCATGGTCATTTAGTACTTGTGCACAGTCAGCATCTCATGTACACACAGCCATTGAGTACTTAGTAGTCTGTAAATTTGCACTCAGCTTACCTGCAACAATTTGTTCATGTAGCCTAGCCATACCCAAAATAACATGATGCAAATTTTGACTCAAAAATCTACATTTAGTTTCAGTTCCTTTCTCATATCACACTGTTAGTGTGTGACGAATAGGACTGTGCAAAATTTCAGTGGCCGTTTCATTTCATTTCGGATTTGGACATTTTGGTGGTCAGAACACTGAATCCAAAACGAAACGCGGGGCTCTGAAACAGCTCCAAAATGAAACAGGCCATCCAAAATATTTTGGAAATTTTCCAGAGCAATTCAGATGTTTCCCAAGCTTTTAGGATGTTTCGGATACTTTGGAGCTGTTTCAGAGGTGGGTTGGCAGGGAAAGAGGGAGGAGGAGGCAGGGGGGGAGGGGGGAAGGACTGCTCTGATATTGACATCTGTGGCTGGCCAGTGACAACTATCTGTCCCTGAGATCCCTTCCGATCCCAGTGCTCAGTGGGAGGCAGGGCCAGAAAAGTAGCATAAAAGGTTATTTGTGAACTGAGTCTCTGCCATTTTGCAGCTGTGTCTGTCTCAGCATGAGCAGCAGAGACTGAGAGCACTGCAGCATCATTCTGTAAGCTTGCAGCTTGGTAGTGCCTTACTACCAAGTTGTAGCCATTTACCAATCCTTTCCTATTTATTTACCCTTGCCTACCCTTCCCCAAAAATCCCGTTCTTATTTTTTTGCCCCCCAAACAAAAAGAAAGCAGTGTTTTGCCTGGAAAGCCCTCAATACACATACATTTAATTGTATAAAACACAAATACACTCACACAGACACATTTTTTTCCACCACACAAAATATGAAGCATGCTGGAAAGGCAGATGCCAGGTGTTCTGACTAGGGAAGGAGAGGGGGCAGAGGGAGAGCTGTAAGTTTCTTCCCTCCTCCCCCCCAAACTTAGATGCACCCTCTTTCCTAGCACTAGCAGGCATAAGGCTTCTTCTGGTGCTAGTGGTAGCAAGGAGATGGGACCAGTGCCTGCACCTGCACCCCCTCCAATAACACCAGCCATAATAATAACCCCCAGCACCACCAGCATAACAAGCAGCATCAACAGGTCATTGACAGTCTCCACCCCCCTTTTAGTTCCCAGCTTAAGCCTTCCAGTGCCAGAGGAGAAGCTGGATTTGGAAGTGAGGGACCTGAGTGCCCTAGAAAAAGAAATTCTGGGGGCCGAGGAAAAATCTGGGTTTGTGCTTCACACCCCTCAAAGTTCCCCTAGAGTGAAGTCTTTTTCCAAGAAGGCAGTGTGGAGGAAGTTGATGTTGAGGTTGTGGAGGCAAGTGGCTCAGCTGAGTCAACTCCTCCTGTTGTTATGCCTCTGCCTGCTGAGGAGAGAAATCAGGGAGGATCTGTACCTGCACCCCAGAAGTGAGGGGGTAGTGTGGGATCATTTTGAGGTGGCAGATGATCCTACATATGCTATCTGCCTGCACTGCCAGTGTAAGGCCAGCCAGGGCAAGGAGGAGAAACACTACAGCACTAAGGGGATGCTGATGCATCTCCGCAGGCACCACCCCCTTGCCCTTGCTCCTCCTCAGCTCTCAGTGGGAGAGTGACCAGAAGAAGTCCCCCTCTCACTCCAAAGCAAAGGCAGGCCACCCTGGAACAGTGGGGCAAAGGTGGAGAGGAAGGGGGGGGGCGTGTTGCAAAGGCGAGTGAAAATACCCGGAGCATGGAGGAGATGCTTGCTCTGGATAGCCAGCCATTCTCCCTAGTTGAGCAGCCAGGGTTCAGGTGGCCCATGGCACTCGTGGCCCCATCCTACCAAGTGCCTGCATGCACCACCTTCAGCAGCACTCCCTGTGCCCTCCCACCTTCAGTGCCCTCCCTGTATGTGACATGCAGGGAGTACTTGAGGGAGGAGCTGCACAAGGGAGGTCCACAGGTGGCCTTGCACTTCACCTTGGACATCTGGAGTTGCCAGGGTAGAAATCATGCCTCTCATTCCCTCCCAGGGCAATAGCTCCCAGTCAGGCCATCAGTGGGCTCTCCTTCAAGCCGGGGTGATGCATGAATGCCTCACAGCAACAGAGATCATGGGGCCTATGATCCACATGGTGCAGGGGTGGCTCGTTGGAGTGAAGTTCATAGGCCCATCTGTGAAAAGTGGTTTGTAAATTCTGTTTGAGGATCAGGACTGAGAGATTGGCGACAGAGTGGTTATCTTGTGAGAAATGTACCCCCACAGGTAGTTGGGTATTCTTGCCTGTAATAGATTCTGGTGTGCAATTTGTGGGGGTACTGTAGATATGTTGACAGGTTTTACATTTCTTGTCATGGCATGGCCTGGATCCATTCAATGTGTTTCGAGCTGTAGCAATGTGGCTTCTGGTGATGAGGTTAGTGAGGTTCAGTGCTTGTTTGAATTTACAAAACACCTTTCACAAACAGGCCTATGAACTTCACTTCATTGACCTCCTAGATACAGAAACTCATGGACTCAATACAGACATCCACCACCGGAGCCCAGATAGGGACAACGTCGCCCTGCCCTGGCAGGAGGGAGCTCCCAGACACCACTCCATGATTTCTGGGAGTTTGTTCCCTGCCCCTGCTCTACGATTGCTGGGAATTTGCTCCATGCCCAAGCTCCATAACAGCTCTTACTTGTTATCAGTTATGGGCTTTCCTTTCGGCAAACACCCTCAGGTAACAGTAAGTTGCTTGGTTAATTCTTCAAAGCACCTCCCTCTTGCCAGAATCATTTCATCACTCACATATTCTTTCCCATGGTCTGGGTGTTCCTACAACTCCTTCACATCCACTGTATAGAACTTATTTTCTGCATGTCTTTTGTCTAGTCTGAACTTTTTAACATACACTTTCAGTACAGCAGGAAGAAATGAGTAATACTTGTGGAATTCACAGGTGAGTGCTCTATGGGGAGAAAAGCTATTGCCCATCACAAACTTTTAAGTCCTTCATATCTGAGTGAAATGAACAAGCCAAGTCAGAGCTATTCTGCTCAGCCCACTGGGTTACCCATGCAAAGCGGCACTGCATGGGCAGTCATGTCAAAAGTTGCTGACAGTTTTAGCAGTATTAGCATAGACGTATGTCAATTGTACATGGCCGAAACAAGGATGTTCACCTGTTCATTCTGTCAGCGTAGAAGACAACAATTGAGCAAGACTGATAAAAATGGAAAACATTGTCAGAAATGTAAGACATTTATAAATCAAGGAAGAAACTGGATTCTTCAGCTTAGCATTCTATGTATGTCTGATGCTCAGAAAACATCTCTTTAAGTAAAAGAGGTTATGTTGAGTCTCGGTGTAGTTTCAGTTGTTCCCGTCACACTTCTAAGTTCAGTGATCACCAGACAAATAAACTATAGCAATCTGAAGTGTGCTGCCAGAAAAGCTGATTTACTGCCAGAATGAATATCTGGTGAGTGCCAGGAAACAGTGTATATTCACTTAATATTATGCAGTAATTTGTCCTCAATCGTTCCCAGTTCCTTACTGTATGCAAAAAATCATTTTATGAGGGGATTTTTTACCAAGACATCCTTTTTTTCTCAGTGGGGAGGAGAAATCCTAATCAAAAGGATTATATCAAGCAATAATTTAATCATTTTTGTTTTGTTTTGTTTTTTAAATATAAATGCTTGATAAAAAAATAACAGTACTGAGATATTATCACAGCTTATGATACGACTAACATCTCTTGGAAGAGATCTGAAGCAAAAATGGACCATGGAAACAATCATTCATAATATTTTAGTATTTTTAAGTTCCAGGCTTAATAATATATCATCTAAAAATATTCTTGTAATAAACATGGAACTTGTAGTAGGAGCTACAGATTCAGCTGTATTCGTTGAACCAACATTTTATGTTGAAATGCTTTTCTGTGTTGGCAAAACTGGGACGTGGGATCTTTTGTGTTGCAAAAATGTAGTATCTAAGAGGACCACAGGATTCTACTGCCTTAGTAATTTGGATGTCTCATACTGTGAGGTTCATTTAAGAAAAGAGTAGGCCTGTAGCACTTTGCTATGCTACATCACAGATTAAAGACACTGCATTCAGTGCACTAGGAGAGTGTGGTGACTATGTTGATCCTTTCCATAGTCTATATGATTTGGACATTCAAGATTTTTGTATCTGTTCTTTTGCATTCTTCTGTCTTTCCTTCTTACGTTAGTTGACATTCAGCAGAGATCTCTGAGATGCCAAGTGACACAAGCTTTCACAGCAAATTGTCATTTACTCCACAAGAGTTAGGTGGATACATCTGTGTGAATAGGAATTTCCAGGCTCCTGCTGTTCCCACCAGGTTCTGCTGATGTGTTCCTAAGAGCCAGCTGATCCTTTTCTTGTCACTCTTAAAATCACCTCTCTCAAGAATATGTTGGAGCTGTTTCTTATGCAGAATAAACTGTGCAGACTCTGTGTGTAACAATCTAAGTTTGTAAAGGTGTTTAGTTGGCTTTGCTCTACCTGTCCTTGTTGAATTTCATCAGATTATTTCAGAACTTTTTCCCCCTAGTTTATTAAAGATAGTTTATATCCTATTCCTATCTTTCAAAGCATCTGGTACCCCACCCAATTTGGGGTCTTCTGCAAATTGACCAAGAATACATTCTACAGTTCATTAATGAAAATTTTGAACAATGACAAAACCCAGGATAGATCCATGGGGAACTTCTGATTAGACCTTAAGCCCCTGATGATGATTCTGGCCATGATGTCCCCTAAGTTACACAACTTGTTTTACTGCACAGTAGACTTGCTTTACTGCACAGTAGACTAACCTACTGCACAGTAAAGCATCACCATCTACATGTGTGCAGCATTTACTGTGAAGTAAATTAGTCTACTGTGTGGTTGGCTACTACCTGTAAAGACAGGCGGTAAATTTACTATGCGATAGCACACATGTAGATAGCTAGTTGGGAGCAAATTGTTCCTGGTCAGCGCAGGCAGCAGGGGGCAGGGTAACTGTCCCCATCCCCAGCCAGCTCTCTCCTACCCATCCCCTGCTCCAAGATGAGAACAGGGTCTGGGACACTGTCCCCTACCCCAAGTAGCTGCCTGCTGCCCAGACCTGCTCCAGCTGATTGAAGTGGGGGCTGAGCAGCAAACAGCTGTCCAGGACAGGGGATGGTGTCCCAGTCCCCAGACTGATCTTGGAGCAGAGACTAGGCAGGAGACAGATGCTGGGGGCAGGCGTGCAGGGCCGAGAGGCAGATACACCAAAAGCAGGACAGCTCCCCAGCCCTTTGGAGCCCAGGCCTGACCCTGGAGCCCCCTGCCAGTTGAGGGCTGTCACCCAGGGAAGAATGGAGCTCCCCTTAGCTTCTGTAGGAGAGCAGAGCATGGCAGGCATATATCCCAAGTTTGCTCCAAATGGGCGCACATGTAGACACACTCCCAGGGAAAGCTTATTGCACAGTATTTTGCTATGCAGTAAATTTACAGCACATTAATAACACATGTAGATGTCCCAAGTGAGCAGGAAGAATAAGGCTTAGGTTTTGATATCATACGTCTCTGGTTATAAAACTTAATTTCTATGAATCCTTTCACAAAATACCTTTTAATGGTATTTTAATGTTGAAGGCTAAATTAAAGTTCTCCTTTTTGAAAAAGCTTGCTTTGGATCTTTGGAAATACCATTTTTCCCATGCTTGGGGGTCATGTTCTATAGAGCTGATATGAATGTAATTAATTTATTCTAAAGGATTTCAAAGCATTGTACAGACCATATCTTCCACTGAAATGAAGCCACCTCTTCTTTGCCATATCTATTGTTTCATGAGTCTTCCTACCCAGACAGTTCCAATCTCCCATTTTCTCTGATTCCCAGTTCATCTTTTGCTGTCCAGCCTGCCAATGTCCCCACTTTCTTAGTCCAGGCAATACCAGTCTTCTCATATTACCCAGTGTCAGTTTCCTCCTCATCCCTCAGACCCCTTATTCTCTTCCTCCAACCTTTCCCCACCACAGGCAACCAGAGGTAGACATCAAAAGCAAGGAAATTTTAGCCCATGTGGCTAAATTCTGCAAAAATTACAGGCCATAAAAATAAGGTCTAAAAAGGAAAGTACAGGCTCCATAATAATATGTGGTGTTAACAACTAACAAAACATATAAAGGATAGCAAGAGAAATGAGAATGAACACAAGGAAGTGGAGCAAGATTAAAAAAAATATCACCTCATAAGTGGTTCAACACCGACAAATGCAAAGTGATGCACCTGGGGAGGAACAACCGGCACCATACCTACAGGTTGGGGAACTCCCTTCTCGTCAGTGCAGAGGCAGAAAAGGTCTTGGAGTCATCATTGATGCCAAGATAAACATGGGCCGGCAGTGTGGGGATGCAGTCAGGAAGGCCAACCACACCTTGGCATGCATCCACAGATGCATCTCAAGCAGATCCAAGGAGGTGATACTCCCCCTCTGTGCGGCACTGGTCAGGCCACAGCTGGAGTTCTGGGCGCCGCACTTCAGGAGGGATATGGACAACATGGAGAGGTACCAGAGGAGGGCCACACGCATGATTGGGGGCAGCAGGGCAGGCCCTACAAGGAGAGGCTATGGGACCTGAACCTGTTCAGCCTCCAAAAGAGAAGGCTGAGGGGGGATCTAGTTGCCTGTTACAAACTAGTCAGAGGGGACCAGCAGGCACTGGGGAAGTCCCTGTTCCCCCGTGCACTACTAGGAGTGACCAGGAATAACGGTCACAAGCTGGCAGAGGGTAGATTTAGGCTAGATATCAGGAGGCGCTACTTCACGGTCAGGGCGGCTAGGATCTGGAACCAACTTCCAAGAGAAGTGGTGCTGGCTCTTACCCTGGGGGTCTTTAAGAGGAGGCTAGATGTACACTTTGCTGTGGTCGTTTGACCTCAGTACTCTTTCCTGCGATGGCAGGGGGTCAGACTCGATGATCTGCTCAGGTCCCTTCCGACCCTAGAAACTATGAAACTATGAAATTACTATGCTAGAACAGGTTATATTAATGAGAGAAAATGGTTTCCAAGTGTTTGAAAGATAAGCAGCAGCACTCTAGGTTCAAATGACCTACTAAAAATAATCTATATATAGTGATACCAAAGCAACCATACATACTGACAATACATTATTTTACAATCTACTTAGCTGCAATATCTTTTTTCATTGTTTTGTTTGGTGTTCTAGTTTCTGAGTCATATCTACAACTAGATCACAAACCCTTTGGGTTAGAGTTGTCTCTATTTATAGTAATTGAAAAGCACTGGGCGCACGGAGTGCTGAAAAGAAGCACTCATAACTGGACATTTGACCGTGCAATGATTATAAATGTACAACTGTCATGGTTTCATGTGAAAATTAGCTGCATATATTCATGTTGAGAATTGTGAAAAAATGAAATCAAAGTAGTCTTCTACCTCCCATTTCTCTATGTTACAAGGAAGGAGAAAAGCAGACAGGGTGGGGGGCATGGAAACACTAATGAATATGAAAGGACTAACAAAAGCAATACCTTGAACTTTCTTGAACTTACTATACTGAATAGAACAAGATTTAAAGAAAGCAAGATGCAAAAGTTAGGTGTGTTTTAGGGCACCCCATTGTCTCTAGCGCTGGCATATTTCAAAGAGGGGATTTCTGGCTACATCGACTCTTTTGCAGTGGTTTTCAATCTGTGGTCCATGGACCCCTGGGGACCTTCAGACTACATCTAAGGGAGCCATGAAGGATGACTATGTTCTATCAAAAGTATTTGAATACCCACACTTAGAATTCAAAGGTGTCCGTACCTCCATT
This sequence comes from Crocodylus porosus, assembly GCF_001723895.1. Classification (NCBI taxonomy): domain Eukaryota; kingdom Metazoa; phylum Chordata; order Crocodylia; family Crocodylidae; genus Crocodylus; species Crocodylus porosus. Next base: position 21,394,666 of record NW_017728918.1, on the reverse strand, counting down.
CCAAATGTTTTAAGGATCCACAAATAAAAAAAGGTTGAACACCAGTGGTCTATTCTATTCCCACGTGCCCCTGGAGCTGTCAGCTATTTAAAAGACACTGGATTTCTTAAATAAATGGGGATCCATTGACAAGCTTCCAGAAAACACCATATTAGCTATCATGGATGTCACATCCCTGTACACCAACATCTCCCATGAGGACAGATTACAAGCCATATACTACTCTATCCCCAGTTACTACACTGCTTCTGTCACACACAACTATTTCAAATTAGCATACTCCCTGAACCAAATGAATTGCACTGCTGTAGGCACATGCATGGCTCCCTGATGTACCAACCTTGAATTCTCTCATCCCCATGATTTATCTAAAGTGCATCAATGACATCTTCATCATATGGAAGGATTTTCACTGCACAGGAAGGATTTTCTACTGAAATTTCCCCAGGACTTAAACAACTTCCACCGCTCTATTAAACTCCACCCCCCTATTAAACTCCACCCAGCAAATTTATTTCCTACAGTAAAGATTTGCAATGGCCACATTGCTACCACATTGTATGAAAGCCCACTAACTGTCACAGCTCCACTTTCATCCTAAACATGTCATCAGATCAATTGTCTACAGTCAAGCCCTATGTTTCAACTGAATCTACACTAACAGAGATACACACTTTAATCATCTGAAGCAAAGATACCTACAATTACCATACAACCCCAAAACTATAACTACGCAAATCAACAAAGCCAGACTCAGATCCCCCTGTGACCAGCCACACTACCAACCCCAAGACAAGGACAACATAATCCCTCTGGTTATCACAGCACGTATCTTGAACATTAATGGTGTCCAACCCTTCCTGGAAAAGGGCAATCATATCAAGTCAGCTGAGGCCACCCAACCTCAAATGGCATCTCTCAAGCAACAGTTTACCTAACTCCTATTCTGACCATGGCACCAGACCTTGCAATGGACCCCCTCAATCTGTGCCCACATTGGAGCTAAACTCTTCTCAGTGGTAACAGATGACAGGACAAGGAGCAAGGGTCTCAATTTGCAGCAAAGGAAATTTAGGTTGGATATTAGGAAAAACTTTCAAACTAGGAGGGTGGTGAAGCACTGGAAGAGGTTACCTAGAGAGGTGGTGGAATCTCCATCCTTGGAGGTTTTTAAGGCCCAGCTCAACAAAGCCCTGGCTGGAATGGTCTAGTTGCAGCTGGTTGTGCTTTGAGCAGGGGGTTGGAGTAGGTAAGTGACTCTTGACCTTTTCTGTATAAGGACCCATTTGTAAACATTGATGGCGAGTCCCAACCCAGTGCCTCTCACTCCCAACCCACTTCCCCCTGCTCCTGGCTTCAGCCCCATAAGGTGTGGGGTACAGGGTAGGTGTGTGGGGTATAGGGAAATGGGGGCCACAAGCAGCCCCTTGCAGGCTGGAACTCTGACAGCCTGCAAGGTAAAAGCCACAATGGCCCACATTTTTCTCCTTTAAAGCACAATACATTTTTAAAGTTAGTTCACAACCCTTTTATATATTCTTGCAACTCATGTTTGGGTCATGACCCATGGGTCGAGAAACGCTGGACTAAATGATCACCTGAGGTCTCTTTGAACTCTAATTTTCTATGATTCTATGATTTTATAACTACATGCCAGCTCACCACTGGGCCAAATAAAATGGATTATAACATCCAAAGTTCATTCACCTGCACTTCTACCAGTGCCATGTATGCCAAATAACTGCTTACAGTACCCCTCTTCAGTCTAAGCCCTGATGGAAAAGGCAATCCCTATGTATAAGAATGAATGACACATCAGCTACAGAAAGATACATAAGCATATGGCAAAACACTTTAACCTCTCTGGACAGTCAATTACTAACTTCCAAGCAGCTATTCTTAGGTAACAAAACTTTAAAAACCAGCTTTGATGAAACTGGACTAGAAATTATCCACAGACTGGATTATGTTCAGTATGGACTAAAGAGTGCTATGGATTCTTACCTCATTAGCTGGATTAGGTTTTGCAACCCCTTATCCCTATAGGTTTATTACTTGTTTGCCTCTCCCACCACTATTCTTCCTCCCCCATCTACTTTCTCTTCCTCCCTTCCCTGCCTTTTGTATTCAAATCAATCTCTCCATTTCATAGCCTGCTCTGTGCAAGTCCTTTCACAGAATCTGATGAAGTGAACTCAGGCTCCCAAAAGCTTATACATATCTGATGTAGTTAACCTATAAGATGCATGTCTACCCTGCCTTCTACCTGATTTCTGACTAGCACAGCTAACTATCTTTACTTCATTCTGACCATAAACCCCCCCAAAAAGTCTGGGATTTTTAATGCCCCAAACCATTAGGTATGAAATGTCAGCTAATTAATCTAGTGAAATTAAGATTGTACAGAGTAGATTTGCCAGTTCAAACACCAGGGCAGATTGCACTAGCTAAAATCATGGATGATCGCTCAAGTACAGCAAACCTAACACAGGTCCAACTCTCTACTGTCCTTACTGAGGTTTCACAAGCTCATGGATATGTAAGATGATCCCATAAATGAAAAAAGCCTTCTTTCAAGAAATAGCAAAACTTCTTCCCTCAATGTAGGTGAATTCTAGGTGTGATTAAAGAAAAGAAAACTGAAAGCCTAAAGGAGTAAGTGATAATGGCAGTGCTGGTTTATAAGAAAATCTTCACAGAGAGTCATTTACCACTTGAAAACTACTTGCACACTTTTGCTGCACCATTACACATCAGTCCAACTGATGTGTCTATCCACAGATTTTCTGCTGTGATAGGTTTATAATCAGAAGAGGAAAGGAAAAGAGTAAAATTTAAATCAAATAGGCAAACTGAGAAAAGCAGCACTTGTTCATATATTGTGCAAGGAAAGAAGAGAGAGTTTCAGACAGAGGAAGATAAAAGGGTGCAAAAATAGAAAGCAAAAGGCTAAGAGGCATCAGATGGGAAGAATTAAGAAAATGCTTGTGGCAGAATTGGAAAATGCTGGTTCAGAGGGTTAGAAAAATGGCCAGGTCCTCAGTTACAGTTCTGCGGTGCCTGAAGCCACTGAGAAGACTGTGAGTGGGCAGTGTACTGCTTTTCTTTTTTCTTGCTGCTGAAGCTGACCAAGAGTGATTTATTTCTTCACTGTAACCTGGAGCAGCTTTGAGGCTTCTTTACAGTATGCTTGAGTGCAATACATCCGAAGACTCTCTGCTGGGGTTGCTAGAGTGAGCCAAGTCACTTCCACTGTCCGCCAGTCAGTTTACTCCCTGAATAGGCTCTTTCTACATCAGGACTATGAGAAGGAGACATATGTTTCTCCTCTGTGGGCAGAATTCTGTTGCTTCTGGTGAGTGATCAAAGTGACGAACCAACCAGCCAACAATTGCAACCAACAATGAGTTACTTCACAAAAGTGCAGAAGTGAACCAATTACTCTCTCCAGGGTTAATATCCCCATTATTTGACTAGAATGGTATCTCCCCATCCCAAGAAGCATAATGGAGAGACTAATGTGCCAAGAAGGACAACAGAATAACTTTGACACAGTACTCAAATACTTCAGAGTTGATCACAGCTGCAGTTTAGGTAAAATAATTTTTTGCCCTATATCTCTTAAAAAACTTCCATTACAATACCAGGTCCCCAGAGAGCTGTTTACAGTAGCCTTCTAGGAGCTTTGCAGCCACAGGGGGCCTAGAAACAAAGCTCTAGCCTCTGCTTTGTATTCTCAGCTGTACTGTAATTTGCCATTTGTGTTTAAATAAAGAAATAATGGGAACAGTTTGCACCATTCTCAAGCATGCTATAGCTGGCACAGTCCCATGCACAGCAGGCTGTTTAAGCATAGTCCCTTACCGATCTTCCTCTAAGACTCTGTACAGATGCTGATTTGGGCCAGTGCCTAAATGGCACAATTTGGCTGGAAGCTGCTTCTATCTATCAGCATTGTTCTCATATGACTAGAGAGAAATGTCATGTTTAGGAAATAAAAATCCTTTGCACTTATAAAGCTCACTTTTCATCAACATGTCAGAATGCTGTATGCAAGATGTGGTAGAATAATTAATTAATCCTTGGGACACCCTGGAAAGCACTGTATAATTATCCAAGGTTTGGCATCATCATGTGAGCAGCTACTTTCTATAGGTGACCTGGCAATGAATTGTACAAACCATTGAGGTGGTGCCCAGCTGGCTCATTTGGTTGTATGGGAAAAGGCTTAAAAATGTGTTCACTAACAAAGCAGTCCTTTTTCCAAAATGTTGATTAGCCACTGGAGTCAAATCTTAGGGCTGTGCAAAATGGCACTGTTCTGTTTCACCTTGAGTTTTGATGGTTCGAGGGAGCAGTGCTTCATCTCAATTTTCATTTCAAGTCAAAACAGCTGTTCCATTCTGTTCCATCAAAACAGAAAGGCTGTTTTGACCCTGTTTCAAGTTACACCAGGGATGGGAAGTCAGTCCAGCTGAACTGACTTCCCATCCCCAGTGCTAGATCAGTCCAGGGGCAGGAGGCAGCCCAACTGGTCTACTTCTCTGTGCTACATCAGTCTGGGGGGGCAGGAGGCAGCCCACCTGGGCTGCTTCCTGAGGCCCCACACTAGATCAGTCTAGGGGGCAGAAGCCAGCAGTGCCCTGCATTACATTGCACCAAGGGTGGAAGGCAGCCCATCTGGGCTGCTTCCTGGGACCCCACACTAGATCAGTCTGGGGGAGGGAGGTAGTCCAGCTGAGCTGCTTCTCAGGGCCCTGCACTACATCAGTCTGCCCCCCGATGCGATGTAATGTAGGTCCCCGGAAAGCAGCCCACCTGGGCTGCCTCCTGGCCCCTGCTGGATCTTACGCTCGGGATGGGATGTTGGCCCAGCTGGACTGACATCCCATCCCCAGCCTATGGTCGAAACATTTCAACTTTTGAAACGTTTCAACCAGCCTTGTTTTGTTTTGATGCTATTTCAACCACCTTTGTTTTGTTCCGATTTTGCTGTTTCGACCTCGAAATTAGGTGAAACAGTGTGGGAACAAAATGGCTGGTGAAATTTTGCACAGCTCTATTAAATATCTTCTTCCAATATAGAGAAAAATAACTCTTTTTTTCTTGAAATTTCCTGTCATCCCTGGTTTTGTGTAAATTTCTACAGAGGTTATAATTTCATCAATTCAATCATCAGTCTAACATAGGTAGTTAAATGGATACAATTGTCATAGCCCCTAAGACCTTCACAATATTTAGTTTTTTATGTTTTCTTCCTTTCCTCACCCTGAGAGATAAGGATATATCCAATGGGGAAATAAGCATAGAAGCCAATCTAATATAGGGCTTAAGCATCCAGAAGTAATATAGCCCCTACCTTTTATCAGCCTGGTCCCTGGAGGGAAACCCAGAACCTTTAGGTGCATGTGCTCCATATACAGTGCATAGGGAGCTGGGCACCTTAGCACAGGATCAAAAACTGTCAGCATGAAGACTAGGGAACTCTCTGAATGCATTGTGCTCCACATACAGCTGTCTAGAGCTGGCAAGAGGAAACACCGATCACTGGTTTGGCTCTCCTGAAGCAGGGAGTCACCTCCATTCATTCGAGGTCTGCAGCTCTCTCCTGAGATAGGTTCCAACAGATACCCTGTTTAGTTTTTAAAGAAAGCAGATGTCACTCATTTCTGTAACTACTAGGTTATCCTACAAAAGAAGAGAGCAGCAGTTTCTTTCCTTGTTTTAAACGGGAATTGTATGCAGAGTTTGGGGTTTTGGGTACAAATGAGGTGTTCTCTGAAGTGTTCTAGCAGAAAAAGCCCTCAGTGCACTTAGGTGCATGTAGATCCTGATCAGGTTTAGACATGGAATAGGTACTGAGCTGCTTACCTTTGGGGAGACTGCAACTCTTGGCACCTGGAGAGCTTCAGAAACAAAAAGTTGGTTGCTTGCAAAGTTGATGTGCCCCCAGGTGAAAGCAGCAGTTGATCTGCGTTTTCAGGATTGCAATTTTGATTTAAGGACCTAAATTCTCCCTACATCTTTATTTATGTGCTTATGCCCTTCTTTGGACTTCTGACGTCATGACCAATATCTGTATAAATAACCTACTCTACAGAGTCTATTCTCTTTTTGGAACAAAGTCCCTGTAAAAAAATCATACCTTCCTTCTAAAGTAATTCCTATGAAATGTTTGTGAAATTTTTTGCATTAGATCTCTTCTGGTCCCCGAATCCCTGTGTTCAAGGGGGTAAATGTAACTGCATCTCAGTGAGCGCATCTCTCTTTCTCTCAGTTTGAATAGGAGACAGGGCTTGAGGTTGAAAGGTAAAAAGGACACAAGGGGCATCAGGAAAAAGTTTGTTTGGGAAAGTAAGCCTCAGGAATAAACCCTGCCAGAGGTAGGGATTAAACCACCAACCTTTGGATTTACAAACCAATGCTCACCCAGTTGACAGCACTCGGGAACAGTCATGGACTATGCAGAAACACCACTATGGATGATGACAGAGGCCACAGCAGGTTGAGCAGGGCAGAGCAGCCCCACACTGGTTGCAGGCTCAGGGGTTCAGCCACACAACTCTGCAGTTTCAACACACTTGTACCCCAGCCAGCCCCTCCACCACCCAGAGTCTGGGGATGATCTCTGAGCTTGCCGCCATCCCAGAGCTGTTCCACCCATCTCAAACTGCTGTGGTCCAGGGTTCATGAGTGGATGCTGACTTGGGTGCAAACTGTGCAGGAGTTTATCACATAACCTTAATGACACGTGTCATGCAAGTCTAAAAACCATATTAAAGCCGTTAGGTCTCTTAAGTGAAACACTCCCCCCTCCACCACCTTTTTTTAAGTGCTCAGGGCTTGCAATAATATAAAAAAGAATCAGGCAAATAATTATCCAGCACTTCTTTGATAATTTAATGGAATGTATGTGATTGAGTCACTGGGGTAATGTTTTTAGGAAGTAAGAAGCAAGAATGTGCTTATTATTACTTACTGTATCAAAGATTCTCTCGTGGGTTGAGAGTACTTAAGGGTTAAGTTATTAAGGGTTAATTTGTTATTCAAAAATAGAAGCTATTGGGCTGTTGAATGTGGGCAACTTGGACTTTCACCCCTACTAATTAAAAACGGGTGCATTTCTGTGAAGATTATGTAGTGTGACTTTCTTTTGCTTGGTTGCCCTGGAGACTGTCCAGCTCCATAGCTTGAGATCCACTTTGTGTTGGGGGAAGGTAGAAATAGCACCAAGATTTCTTACACGGAAATGTAGGTTTCTCTGGGGATGCATAAGGAAGGAGGGATTTAATGTTTCCCTGAAAGAAAAGAATTCCAATGACAGAAGTCTGTCTATTCAGGAAGCAGTGACATGTCTGAGGATTAATGAAAGATACATTATACTTGAAGAGTATGGCAAATTTATGCCAGCACAGCAAAAAACACACTTCTGCTGAGACAGGTACCGGTGTAACTATGGGACTGAGAACTGGGTTTGGCTGAGTTCTCATCCTGGCTTCACTCCACTTGCTGTACAGTCTGAGCAAGTCACTTCAACATTTCATGTTTCCTCTGAAAAAATGTCAATATTAATACTTATTAACCTATCTCGGGGGCTTTAAAATCTTTAAAACTGTAAAACCCTGCACCTAACTACATGTACAGATTCTCAATATGGTTGTGACTAAAGTAGAATCTATGCACTCTGGGATGTTACAACTTTATCATAATTTTAAAGGCAAATTTGATTTTAATTTGCAAAAGGGAAGAAAAAGAAACACATTTTCTGTATATTTATGTGAGCATTTGTCCATGTATATATTAGGTTTCGCCTAACTCCCCTTATATATTTTCAAATATGGACTTCTGTCTGACACAACCAGAGCAACCCCACTGGGAAACTAGGAGGACATATTCTAATTTCACTTTTATCACTGTAAAATAATGTTTCCTCTGATTTCTGAATCTGGCTTTTTCGTGTGAATCATAGACAAAACATGTCAGACTTCCAAGCAGTCTTTTGGTGCAGTTATTTCAGGAGAAAGGAATGATTTGTGCATTCATTTTGTGGTCAAAGGTTTCGTAGTCTGGTTATCTCCCACCACTGCATTGCTATTGAGCTCTTTACATTAACCTTGAGTTACTATTATTACCACTTATTATCTCAAGTCCAATTGTGCCCAAGTTGTGGAGGAAGAATCCATGTACAAGGCACTCTACAAGTTTAACACAAACATATGGTCCCAGAAATTGTGTTAGTATAACCATTCTTCTGGTCTTGCTAAGATGCATGCAGCCAAAAAACTAAGAAAACAATGTGAGTGTATTTACATGTGGGTGTGTTTACATGTACTATTAGCATGGAGCAAATACACTCTGGTACACAGTGTGCTAGAGTTTACTGCTCCCAGCTGGAGCATTTGAACGTGAACCTGGGACTGCAGCAGGTTGAGCCGGATTGGAGCAGCCCCAGTTGGCAGGGGACCCAGAAGTTCAGCCTGCCACCCTGGGGCTGTTCTGACCTGGCTTACCATGCTGCAGAGGAGCTGACGGTGGCAAAAGGGTACTCTAGTGCAGGGATAGCCAGCAGACAGCCCCCACACTGAAGTACCGTCATGCCCCAGTCAGCCCCATCAGTGTTTACATGTGCCCTGCTGTGCACTAAAGAACTCCTTGATAGGATAGTATTTGTATTTACAAGTATTAAACTGTGGTGGCTTTAATTAATTTCCTGAAGCCTAATAGGGCAGTACATATAGATGTTGAGACTTTACTGTGGAGCTAATTAGTCCACTCTGCAGTAAAAGTCTCATGTAGATACACCCTGCAAGGCTTATTTAATTTACAGTTAGTAAAAGAGTTAAAGAACTGGCATCAAACTAAACTGTTACATAGAGTTAGTTAAGTTAAACTAATGGGGAGTATCTTGCTCATTATAGTATGCAAGTTGGGGCATTCAGCATACACTGCATGATTATAGTAACCAATAGATCAAATTGAGCAGAGAATGATGATGTAAGTTATATGTCAGGCATTAGCTGGTAGGAAAATAGCTGTGAATGGGAAAGAAAGGCAATTTGCACAGATTTGTTATTCAGCAGCTGTGTAAAAATGGTGTAATTTATATCAATTTGATATTGGGAATGACCTGCAGCTTTGGAATTCAGGTGTGAATGTTACTGACACCCTGGCCCTTTGTCTCAGCCTCGCTTGAATCTACAGAAGATGTGAGTCGAGCCAGATAAAATATAGCATATTCATTACAAAATGCAATTCTGAGGATGGCATAACTGTTTGTAAATCACAGTCAATTCTGGCAGAGTGTTCTGCCCGTCCCCCAATGAGGGGAAAATCTGAAAATGGCAAAATCTTCATTTTGCCTTTTGCATAATTACAACATCTAGGGAGTAAGTAAGATATTGTGATGGGTTGTTCTGAAATGGAATGCTTTGCTTCATAGAATCATAGAAGTAGGGTCAGAAGGGACCTTGTAGATCTTCAAGCCCGACCCCCTGCCTGGGCAGGAGAAAAAGACACAGAAAGGTAGGCATCAAGAAAAGGTAGGCATCAAGCCTCTTCTTAAAGATCCCCAGGGTAGGAGCCAGCACCACTTCCCTAGGAAGTTGGTTCCAGCTCCTAGCCGCCCTAACTGTGAAGTACTTCTTGCGGATGTCTAATCTAAA
>NW_017728918.1:21372987-21384309 GCF_001723895.1 Crocodylus porosus | reverse complement strand
TGCACTTGTCAGTATTGAAATGCATCTTGTTTATGTCAGCCCACTCCTGTAACCTATCCAGATCTTGCTGCAGTCTTTCCCTCCCTACTAGCATGCTCACCTCACCCCAAATTTTGGTATCATCAGCAAATTTAAACAGGTTACTTTTCACCCCATCATCCAAATCGCTGATGAAGAAATTGAACAGCGCAAGCCCCAGGGCCGAGCCCTGGGGGACTCCGCTGCCCACTTCCCCCCATGTTGAATATGACCCATCCACCACCACCCTCTGAGTACGACCCTTGAGCCAATCTACAATCTATCTGACTGTGGAGGCTTTAATGCCACAGTCGCCTAGTTTTTTAATGAGGATGAGGTGGGAGACGGTGTCAAAGGCCTTGCTGAAGTCTAAAAAAACTACGTCCATGGCAACACCTGCATCCATTGCCTTTGTGACCTGATCATAAAAGGCAATCAGGTTGGCCTGAGAAGACCTGTCCCTAATGAAACCATGCTGGTTGCCCTTGAGCATCATCCCTGAAGCCGGCCCATCCCAGATGTGCTCCTTGAAGATCTTCTCAAAGAGTTTCCCTAGGATTGAGGTAAGACTGACGGGCCTATAGTTGCCTTCCCTTTTTTGAAGATGGGGACCACATTAGCTATCTTCCAGTCATCTGGCACCTGGCCCAAGCACCACGAGAGCTTGTAAAGCCGTGCCAAGGGCCCTGCAATAACCCCAGATAGCTCCCTCAACACCCTGGGGTGGAGAGCATGTGGACCCGCTGACTTGAACACGTCCAGGCCCTCCAGATGCTCTCTAACCCGGTCCTCCCCAACCTGAGGTCTGGAGGCGTTCCTCTCGAGTCCATCTGGCACCACAGTGGGGAAGTCCCATTCCCTGCACAAGAAAATGGACATGAAGAATTGGTTAAAGAGAGTTCCGCTTTCTCCTCTGGTGCAACCACCAGATTGCCCAGCGTACCTTGCAGGAGCCCCACGTTACCCAGTGCCTTCTTCATCCTCCCTATGTATTTGAAAAAGGACTTTTTATTATCCTTGATCTTGGACGGTAGTCCTAGCTGTATGTCTGCCTTAGCTTTCCTGACAGCCCCCCTACAGGCCTGAGCAGAGGAGGTATACTCCTCTTTGGAGATAGCACCCCCCTTCCACTGGGCATACGCCACCTTTTTGGCGAGCAGGCATTCCTGGATGCCCTTCGTGAGCCAGGGGGGCTTCCGGGCACTCTTGCCCCCCTTGCTTCTTGTTGGGATGGACTCCACCTGGGCCCTGAGTATCGTTTCCTTAAGGAACAACCACTCATCCTGGACACTGAGTTCCCCTGCCTTCAACGACCCCAGCACCTCCCCCACTACTCTCTTCAACTTGTTGAAGTTGGCCCTCCTGAAGTCTAGGGCTACCGTCTTGCTGCAGGCCCTTGACACCCTGCACTGGATTGTGAATTCCAGCAAGCGATGATCACTATCACCCAGGTGATCAAGAATGAGGACATCATGGTTTTTACCACTTTTAATTAACTAACAAGAAGTCAAAGATAAAACTTTTTTTTTCCCCAAGCTAAATATTTTGGATCACCCAAAAAGAGTATTTCAAGTATTATTATTTTACCAAAATAACCTCCAAATTTTCCATTTTGGACAGTTCTTCTATTTTATCCAAAGACTGTTGAATAGAAAACAAAAAACCATGTTGGTGGTATGAACCAGAACATAAGATTTACTTCTCCTAGGTAAATGTCCTAAATAATAGGCTACAAAATTATGTACACCTAGAGTTCTCTGCCCTGTTGTGTCTACATGGCAGAATGCAGATATCTAAGCTACATCTAGACAAGTAGCTGGGGTGTCTCGGCATAACAGGATGACCTGGCAAGTAGACACAGCAGGATAGAGATTCATAGGCCACATTCTGACCCATAATTCTTGGTTTCTTGCTAGCACTTTGGCACAGCTTCAAGAGGAGGAGTGGACAGTGACTTCACCCGCCAAAGATAACCTCTGGCCTGGTAGTTGAAGCATGCAGGGGTGGGATATACAAATTTGAAAATCCTCAGAGTGCAGAGAATATTGAACTTTCATTTCCCACTCACATGATAACCACAAAACTATTAATAATGCGGACGGGATTTTGTTATCTACATTCGTCTTAAAAGAAAGCAGCAGCCTCTCATTTTGTTCAGAGCCCAATTACGAAGACATGTGGGGAAACACCTAACACCTACTGAGTAAAGTGTGTTAGCTGATTTAAATAAAGAAAATAAGTAAAGGAAGACCTGGGCTTTAGCCTTCACTGTCACTGAACTGCTCAGACTAGGGCAGTTCTAGGAATGCAAACAAAGCCAATTCCATGGAAGTGGAGAAATGTAAAGTAAAAAAGGGAGATATTTCTAGGATTAGGCAGCAGCTGAATGGATGAGTGGCTTAAGTTCCAGATCTATAAAAGAATTTAGGTCCCTAAAACACAATTTGGGTGGACTTTAGGCATTGAAGCCCAAGATTGATTCCAAAATCCCTTGCTCAGCAGCTTTCTAATCCTAAATGCACCTCTCTTTTGAAATCCTCATAGTTCTGTTTTGATCACCTACCCAACTATCTTCTACCTGTGCACCATTGGTATTCAAAAGATAGGCAGAGCAGTTCCTATATCTTTTGAGGATCCAGTTCTGGTAACACAGGGTATCTCCACACAACATTGATTCATGTTATAGAGCAATGCCTAGCTCCCTTACATGCTGTATAGGAAGCCCAGATGTTTACTCCCAGGAGTATGTGCCTAAAAAAGTATGCATTTTAATGTATACTTGTCAACGCCACTCCTTTAAATTGAAGAGGTATATACCTGGCATGGCTACAACACAGGCTCATGCCTATGGATGTGCCCAAGACCTTGACAAACAAGATGTGACATGTTTAATGAGCCAAACTGTGATTGAAGGAAATAAGAGTTGTACTTGCCTATGCCATGCTCCTGTTTTATGGGGAATGGAGAGAATTTAAGCTAAAATGTGGGTAGTGGTTGGACTAGATGACCTCTGGAGGTCCCTTCCAGCCCTCTCTCTCCATGATTCTATAAAAATAGGAGATTCCAGAAATATTTTGCAACTAAAGGGTGGGGAGAGATTTACATAGTATGCTATATATTATACATGATATTATATATATATATATATATATAAAATATATAATCAAAGAGAAATGATATAAGGGATTGTAGCATATAGAAGCTGGAAATGTAAGATCAGTCAGATTGCACTTCATTCCTGTTCCATCCTACTGTACACATGTGCTGGTGGTGTTGGTTAAGCACACTTTTTGCGTCCGAGAGATTCCTCAGTACCCATCAGGACATTTCTTGACTGTTCCTTGTTTCCACAGAAGCATAAAGCTTCTGCAAATGGGGCTAAAGACCTCTCCTCTGATGCTTTGTCCTGTTGAAAGTATCATAGAATCATAGAAGTAGGGTCGGAAGGGACTTTGTAGATCTTCAAGTCCAACCCCCCCCCGGGCGGGAGAAAAAAACTAGACTCAAATGAGTCCAGCCAGGTAGGCATCAAGCCTCTTCTTAAAGATCCGCAAGGTAGGAGCCAGCACCACTTCCCCTGGAAGTTGGTTGCAGCTCCTAGCCACCCTAACTGTGAAGTAGTTCTTGTGGATGTCTAATCCAAACCTACTCTCCAATCATTTGTGTCCATTGTTCCTTGTCATGCCAGGGGGTGCTAGGGGAAACAGTGTCTCCCCCAAACCCTTCTGGTCCGCCCTAGTGAGTTTATGGATGGTCACCAGGTTCCCCCTCAGCTTTCACTTGTGAAGGCTGAACAGGTTCAGGTCCCGCAGTCTCTCATTGTAGGGTCTGCCCTGTTGTCCCCGGATCATGCGGGTGGCCCTCCCCTGGACCCTTTCAATGTTGTCCACATCCCTCCTGAAATGGGGCACACAGAACTGGACGCAGTACTCCAGCTGTGGCCTGACCAGTGTCACATAGAGGGGGAGGATCAGCTCCCTGGCTCTACTTGAGATGTACCTGTGGATGCATGACAAGGTCCGGTAAGCCCTGCCAACCATGACCTCGCATTGTCAGCCCATGTTTATCTTGGAGTCAATAAATGACTCCAAGATCCCTTTCTGCCTTTGTCCTCTCAGGAAGGGAGTTTCCCATTCTACAAGTGTGCTGCTGGTTTCTACTGCCTAAGTGCAGCACCCTGCACTTGTCAGTATTGAAATACTGTTTATATTAGCACACTTCTGTAACCTATCCAGATCTTGCTGCAATCTCTCCCTCCCTACTAGCGTGCTCACCTCACCCCAAATTTTGGTATCATCAGCGAATTTAAACAGGTTGTTTTTCACCCCGTCGTCCAAATCGCTAATGAAGAAATTGAACAGTGCAGGCCCATGGACCGAGCCCTGGGGGACTCCGCTGCCCACTTCCCCCTGGTAGATGTGGACAAGCTATAGAAACATTGACTGATAATTTAGTCAAGAAAATAGCCAAAATTCAAAAAAGAATTCATGCGCTTCATATTATTTAATAAGCATTATATAAAATGTTGTTTTATCACCAGCAAGACAGACAACTCATTCTAGAGCACTGTGCCTTCTTACTCTAGATTACACCTGGGTGAAATTGATCTATGGGTCTTTCAAATGATGTAAGATACCAATCCATTTGATTTAAATTGGTTAAAATGCTTTCAAATGGCTGTGTTCCCTGTGTTTCCTACTCAACTTATATTAACCAACCAAAGGTAGCAACCCTTTCAAAAACAAGTAGAAGCCATCTAAACACTAGAGGGTGCTGTAAAGAAGCAGAAATCAGAGTATTCCCTATTGAAAACACCTTCCTGATTCAGGAACCCAGCTTGTGTGAACATTCTCTGACAGTACAAGCTACTATATTCTACGCAAATCATTAAAGATATAATTTAATATTATTTTATTTCTCCTATTTTTAAAACATTTAGACAATTGAGGCATTAGGATATTTTAAATAATGTTTGGAACAAAGGGAGATACAACTAAACAAATATTCAGTTTCCCATGGAAAATCTGCCCCCTAACCCTAAAACACAAACAGCTTTTCATACCAGCCTCCACGGCTAGTACAGACATTCAAAAAGCCTAAGGTGCAAACAATCAAAATTATGCAGTTTTCTCTAAGTGGCTTATTTGAGAACATTAGCAAACAGAGCACACATTTGCTCTTTGATGAGGGACTGGGGGAAACCACAAATCTTAGACTGGGTTCTGCCATTTTTAAACCGGTCTATGTATGCCAAACTTCTGTTCTGTTATCGGTATAAACTGGTTTCCGATCCCTTATACTAATAAGGCTAGGGACAGACATTCAAAAAGCCTGAGCCTGAATTGATTCAATATTTGCAGGTTAGTCTAACCTGACTTGGCTAAAATGTTTTGTAACTGAACAGACATCCCCTCTGGACTGAAAAAATTCAGGCACATGCCTGCAGTGGCTCAGGCTGGGGGGCTCTAGAGCAGCTCTCTCTTCCTTTCCACAGGTCTATGCTGAGGGGGGCATGGCCAGGCCCCGGCAGGATGCTCTGCTTCTCCCTCCCCCCCATCCTAAGCAGCCCAGTAGGGAATGTTTATCGCTCCTAACTCAGTGTTTGTCAAACCATTAAGAAAACAAAGTCTCTCTCCATTAGTCCAAGCTCTTCTTAAACAGCTTTTCCAAGGAAGAACATTACCAGCTACCAGTTGATTGAAAAACCTGTCTGCCTTTGTCATCTCCCACAGCACAGACTGTAGCCAGCATGTGATCTGCTAGCTAATGCTGAGAGGTGTAAGGCAGAAGGGTGGGGGGAATAATCCCTGCTTAGCAGGGAGAAGCCAAGTACATGCCTGCAGTCTCTGTCAAGCTCCACTGAAGAAGCAGAGAGGAGGGGCCAGCCCTGCTATGAAGGAAAGCCCTGCCCAGCCCAAGAGCTTGCCGGGATGCTGGGGGAGTCTGGCTTATCTTAAACCAGCAAGGGGTCAGGAAAGACATTACATAAACCAGTTTGACCCAAATTAGTTGGCTGCTACTACATTCACCCAGCTTTACCTCAAACTAGTTTCAGCCATTTTCAAACTAGTTGATGTGCATTGAACATCTGTTTTGTCACAGGTTCAAACCTGTTTCTGATCACTTAAACTGGTTTGTGTGTAATGTCTGTCCCTAGCCTAAAAGTGTCATGTCTGTACCTGGCCCTAGTCTCTCAAACCACCCTAACAGCCAGAAGAAAAGATAGGCCCAATCAAATCCAGGATTGACTGGGTCATGAAGAACCATCAAGAATCAAAGACCTTCCTAGAAACTTACCACCAGTCCCTTCAAATTTAACACAGGATTTGTAACCAGTTTCTAAATCTTTTGCTACAGCTGGAATAACCTCTCTCTCTCTAAAGCCTTATATTAAGTCACTTTAAACAATCCCTCAGGCCTGATCAGGCCCTCTCACTGGTTTTACAGTTGAATAATTTTGTTGACATCAGTGAAGTGACTGCTGATTTATACTCTTGTAACTGAGCAAAAAAAACCAGGCACCTCTTCCTTTCCCAAGAGATTGAAATTAACATTCCAAATTGAGAGGAAGTCTACTGAGAGGCAAATAGTGAGACCTCACCTCATCTTGACATTAATATGTGGTATCCCCTCCAGGATAATCATATCAGAACAGATGTTCAAGTTGGTGTAGACAGGCATTACTTTTCTGATTTCAGTTTAGCTATATCACTAGCTTAGGATCTGACATATCCTTTCCATTGTCTGCTACAAAGCACACCAGAAGGGGTATAATCAATTCCTTACATAACTACATGGGGAAAACACATTAATGGAAAATTATGTTTGCAATTTTAAGCACACAAAAGTCAACATATAAAAAATTTTAGCTCCCAAAGGGATTGTAACTGAGGTGTACTGCACATATATATTAAAAAATTAAAGTTAACGCCATGTGTAGCAATAATCCATACACACCAGAGGGGTGAGATACAGTTCCCACAACAATTGTAACTTTTAATTTGTACATTTTGGTGTAAAATTTGAACCTAAACCTTATTGTTACTTTTGGGGGCGTTGGTGGTAGCCATGTTGGTCTAAGAACATGGGCAAATAAGGGAAAACAACTGCAGACTCTCCCTCTGTCTGAAGAAGGGTGTTTGTATTCAAACGCTTGAAAAGAACAATTTTCCCAACTATTTAGTTGGTCTAATAAAAGATATTGCATTTACCCAAAGACCTTGTCTGCCATTGGTACTTTTGGTCTCATCTTTATATCATATTTTTTTACATTAATGAAATTACTTCAAATTTACTAGTGAAGTATCTCACAAAATAATGTAACATGGAGGGATTGACTGAATAATCCCTGAGTACACTTCTTACTCCAACTCAAAAAAACCACCAAACTATTACTTTCTTCAGAACAAAATTAAGTTGTGCGATATGTCTGGGTAATGATATTCACACATCAGCAGCGTGTCATATAAGGCAGAGAGTGCTGGACACAGAAGGCATTCAAAGACCAGAGTGTATCATAGGATAAGTATTACAAGCTGTAGACCCTAGCTTCTTGAGAAGAGGGCTTCAAAATTTACCACAATTAGTCTCTGAGACAGCCAGAAATGTACTACCAAAATCAAAGCAATCACATTTTTTTTCTTTACAGATTCCTCATCAAATATTTTAAGATCCACAATAGCTACTTTCACTGCAGTTTCCATAGTTACTTCTGAACATGGATGGGGGTTATTTTGTAGAGAACTGAAATACCAGAGATTTAATACAATATTTTCATGGAAAGTTCTTAAAAACAGTGAGCTAACAGTTAGAGGGTCCATGTGAGAGTACTTCTAAAGAGAGCTCTATCCCTGCCCCAGCATGGTTGTATGTTTATAGCTGGTGACACTTGTAAACTAATTCCCCTGAAAAACATTTGCACTACACAATATGTTAAAGTATCCATAACCCTTTGTAACAGAAGATAGCTTAGCGATCCTGCATTCATAGAAAATCACAGTGGAAAGGGTTTTTCCCCCTAATGGACAGGAAGTAGCATGGAAATTGCAAAAGGACAATATGTATTTTGTGTGCAGAATAAACTCTCATAGCATTGGCACACTCTTTATATCCTTGCAGATTTCATTTATCTAAAGCAGCCTTAAGCAAAGATAAACAACCTTTATAACTTTAAAAAAATGTCTCCGTTCAACAGTGATGGATGATATTGGGCTACAAGGTAACTAATTATTAACTGTAGCATTAAACAAGTAGTTAACAAAGATTAATCTTCAAGCCAGTTTACACTGAGCACAGATAACTCATTAGATTACTAATATTTCTCTTTGTACCAGAATAATAGAGATGCTGCACACTTCTCGTTAATGAGGATGCTGTTTCTTCTATGCATGAAGACTTTTGAAATTTTTTTGTTTGAACATCATGTCTGATATGCACAAAAAAGGCTATGAAGCAGATGGATCTTAATTGGACAAGAAAACAGGATATAGAGTCAACAGGAATTACTAATTAGTTTTCCTTTTTAAGATTAACCTTTTTATGGTGTTCTGCAGTGTATTTTCCTATTAAAATCATTGTTTTGTCATGTTGTAAAAGCCGGTACAATATTTATTCAACATAATTTATTTTTAAATATTAAGCATAGAAATGCACCTAATACAACATAATGGTTTTTCTCCAAATCTGGGTGTTGTAGTTGCCAGTTGGAGCGAATGCTGATAGGGGAATATAATGATTTCAGAGATTTTTTTTATTTGTCTTATAGTTTTAAAATCCCTTCATGAAATACCTACTATGAATGAAAAATTAAGCTTGTAAAGAAAAATATAATGGCCTTAAATAAGGAGAAGCCATAATGATATCTATCTATCTATCTGTATTTAAAGATAATTTTCGTTCAGAAGACAGCATTACAAGTATATGCTGTATATATGCTGTATATACTAATGGAACAGTACATGCTATCCTATTAGCAACAGTAGTAAATTACAAACATCACCATCATTTCTGTCTAAATGCAAATAAAAATCTATTGATATAAACCAGCTCTGTAATGCTGAGTCATTGCTTGGTCTTTGTCTCCAATTGTTTCTTTGAAAGAGCTTTAATTGTGTTTTGTTTTTAAAAAATATAAAAAAAACAATTCACGGAATAGAATTTCTTTAGTGATCTGTGACCTGGACAATTCAATTTAAGTCTTGGTTCTATGGACCTTCTCTTGCCATACTTCAGATCTGTTCTTGGAGGCTGCCTTTCATTCAGGATTCCACTCATTTTAGTCTCAACCCCTAGGTCAAACTGAGACATATGCCAAACTAGGAGAAGTAATATGAATAAGTAATGTGTACTTTAGTAAGCAGATCATGTGCTCTGCATGAGGCACCCATGATCTAGTGAACTGCACATAGCTGAGAGTCAAAAAACCTAGGCTTTAATCACAACTCTGCCAGTGACCTTAAGCTAATCACCTATATTTTATACATCTGCAAAATGGTAGTAGGAGACAACGTTCAATCCCTCTGGATCATGGTATATGTGTGAGAGGTCGCCAGGACCTTCAATACATATGCCCAGTAGGGCTGTGTGAAACAGCACCGTTGTGCTTCAAATTCCATTTCAACATTTTGATGGAACACTGTTTCATTTTGAGTTTCATTTCATTTTGAAAGCACTGTTCCATTTTGTTTCATTGAAACTATTTAGCTGTTGCAACGCTGTTTTGACATTTCGCCCATAGGCTATAATGGGTAAGCATGAAACTGCCTATAGCTTAGTTATTTCTCACCTAATTTGGATGAAACTTGCAAAGATGGTAGCCCCTTGTGTGGCCATGGAACCTGCCATGTTTCAAGGAGATCAGTGCAGAGGTTTCTGGGAAACTGTACCTCAAGGTGTTGACAATCAGGAGCAGCCTTCTGCAATCCAGCAGGCAGATCAGGGGCCCTCACCCCCAGGAGAAGTCTAGCAAAGCCCTGCAGCCCTCCTGGGGGTGTAGGCAGACCCCTGATCTGCCTGCCAGATGACAGAAGACTGCTGCTGCCGGCTCGGGCCAGTGGCAGCACCAACCATCCCAGCACTGGGTGCAGGCTGTGACCAGCACCGGTCCCAGCCAGCATCAGCAGCCTCCTGTCATCCAGCAGGCAGATCAGGCCCCTCCCCAAGAAGAGTCCAGCAGAGCCCCCACAGGCTTCCCAGGGGTGCGAGCCCACAATCTACTGGCCGGATGACAGGAGGCTGCCTCCTGGGACCGGTGCTGGACATAGCCCACACCCAGAGCAGTTCCATGGAGCTGAGCCCGATGGCAGGAGGCGGAGTGCAGCCCCAGTGCTGTGCTCCACCTCCTGCCACTGGGCTCAGCTCCCAGCAGCTCCCAGCCCCGTGGAACTCAGCCCAGCGGTGAGAAGCAGAGTGCAGCGCCAGCTCTGCCCGCCTCCTGCCACCAGGCTGAGCTCCATGGGGCTGGCAGAATCAATTGGAGTGCAGCCAAGTAGTGAGAGGCAGGCAGAGCCAGTGCCTCACTCTGACTGGCTCTGCGAGCTCCATACAGTGCAGCTCTGTGGCAGGAGGCAGGGAGAGCCAGGGCTGCGCTCCTCGCCAGGCTGTCACATGTGGCTGCACAGCCACTAAGAGTCCAGCCCTGGCTCTCCACTGACTCCCATCACTGGGCTGCTTTGAAACTCAAAATTTTTTTAAAGTTTCAAAACATTTTGAGTGCCCTCATTTTGTTTCAAAGCTGTTCTGATGCTTTTCGACTTGTTCAAAATTAATCAAAACAGATTTGAAATGAAACACTCCGTGAAATTTCATACAGTTCTAATGCCTAGGCAGAAGCATGGAGGAATAGAGGCTTCCCAGACCTTCCACCTCCTCTGCCTTTTAGATCACCGAGACAGAATGGTAATAACATGAGTAATTACCTTTCTAAAATAGTCAAAACTTTCTCCATCTTTCTCAGCATTCATACTTCCAGTGCTGATATTATGGATGGTTAGAAGTCAAAAGAAAATGCATTTTAAACCAAGGAGTGTTAGGGGTCTGGGAGCTCAGGTGGTGTTTTCGTTGATCCCCCCAGTCTTGGGCTATGGGCTGAGGAAGGAGAGGAGGATCCATGCAGTGAACCAAAGACTGCGGAGATGGTGTCATCGGGAAGGCTTTGACTTCCATGACCACAGCCCGCTCTTTGGCGAGAGAGGCAGCGAGCTGCTGGGAAGATATGGCCTCCACCTCTCTCCCCTGGGGAGGAGGCTCTTCTCAGCCAGGCTGGCTGACCTGCTCCACCAGGCTTTAAACTAAGCCTGCTGGGGG
>NW_017728918.1:21364104-21372976 GCF_001723895.1 Crocodylus porosus | reverse complement strand
CTGCCCTTTGGGCAGGGGGCTGGACTCGATGATCTCCCGAGGTCCCTTCCAGCCCTGATGTCTATGAAATCTATGAAATCTATGAAACTCATCCTGCTTCCTGGGCTGGATTCAGAACCACAGAGACCCTCACTGGCCATAATCAAATTAGGAAAGCAGCAGGTCAAGCAGTGACAGAGATGTCACAAGTAGCAATGATGGCAGCAATGAGGCCAGTAGTGGAGAAGGTGGGACAACTGCCATGAGCCAAGCGGCAACAGGATGAGCAGGACTGTGTCCTTCCTCACCCACCTGCCATGGGCCATATGTTTGGTAAGATTCTGAAAGTCATCCATCATCGCTTCATCATGGGCAGGTTATGCCTTACCACCCTCATCCCCTTGTATGACCAAGTAAATCACCACCTTGACTTTTAAGAAGCCTTTGATCTAGCATCCCAAGATGTCTGTCCCAGCTGCCTGTGGAGTGTTTGGGATTGAAAGTGTGGTCAGGGGTAGAAAGGTAAGAAAGGTTTATTGACTCAACCAGCACACAACTACACATAAATAATAATACTACAATGACAGACAATAAAAATTGGCATCGGCAACTTATCAGCAGTCCCCTCTGATGCCTGATGTATGACAAGTTTCTTTTCCACAAAGCTCAGTGAAGTCAGGAATCCCCCAATTAGTGCTGTCCAAGGGGTACCAGGAAGGACCCTGGTGTTCAGTCCTTGGGCTCCATGACATCCACAGGCCCACTGATCTAGATCAGCAGCTAATTAGTAGTTTCTTTCACAGAGCTGCATCTTCCTTCTAAATGATTTGTGGATGTGCTAGCCAATTTATAACTTCTGAGCTATGCTGATAACTTACAGCCATCCAGATTCTCCCTACATCAAACTGTCCTTAGGACTGACCAATAGCAGTACAAGCTTTGCATTCTTTTGATAAGGTTAATTTTAACTATGCCACAGGCTTTGTTAAATTTACTAGGCCTTACTACATCTTTGACTTTAATTAGGCTCTTAACAACAACATATAGCTTCATATCTGAACAAATGATAGAAAAAACACTTGATCTAATTTTCATAGAGCCTTCAGCAAGCACTTTATCACACAGACATCATTTTCAGCTGTTACAGATGTCCTCATGAGAAAATTGGAGGATTGTGGACTTAACTCTGAGATAGTCAGGTGGGTGGGAAACTGGCTGCAAGATAGAAGCCAGAGAGCTGTAATGAAATGACCTGTGTCATCCTGATGAGAAGTGGGCAGTGATGTCCCATAGGGATTGGTGCTCAGTTCAGTACTTTTCAACATCTTTCTCAACAATTTGGATGTGGGGATGAAGAGCTCACTGGCCAAGTTTATGGATGACACCAAGTTATAGGGAAGTGTGGCAATGCTTGAAGATAGGTTACAGTTACAGGCGGACCTAGACAGGCTAACAAGTTGGGCAGATCAGAATCTAATTAAGTTCAACATCAAGAAATGTGCTTCACCTCAGGATGAGCAACTACCAACACACCTACAGTCTTGGCAGCACCAAACTGACTAGCATCACGAATGAAAGGAACCTGGAGATAATAATAGACCACAGTATGAATATGAGCTGGTAGAGTGATGCTGTAGCCAGTAGGACAAATAATATTCTGGCTTGAAATAATCGATGCATTTCCAACAAAACCAAGGAGGTGATTCTTCTGCTCTACTCAGCACTGGTGAGACCACAGTTGGAGTGCTGCATCCAGTTCTGGGCACCACACTTTAACAAAGACATAGCAAGCTTGAGAGGGTCCAAGGAAGAGCCACCCATATGATCAGAGTCTGAAAAGGCAATCCATATGAGGAAAGGCTGAGAGATCTGGGACTCTTCAGCCTGAGGAAAAGGAGGCTGAAAGTGAACCTGGTAGCAGTTTACCATTACACTACTGGAGTACATCAAGGGCTCAGTGAGCAACTGTTCACCAGGACACCTGAGGGGAAAACCAGCAGTAATGGCCACAAACTCCTGGAAGATCAACTCAGGCTGAACATCTAGAAAAACTTCTTCAGTCAGGGTGTCCAGACTGTGGAATAGCCTCCCTCCAGAGGTGGTGCAATCACCTACTCTGGAAATCTTCAAGAGGAGACTAGACAGTCACCTTGCTGGGGTCACCTGACCCCCAGTTATCTTTCCTGCTTGGTGCAGGGGGCTGGACCCAATGATCTTCCAAGGTCCTTTCTAACCTTACAATCTTTGAATCTGTGAATCTATGATACCCCTGTAGTAGACTAACGCTTTTCTCTTCCCATTACCAACTAGGGAAAAGTGCATTAATGGTCTTTCTTTCCAAGTCTAGAGACTAGTCTAGGGATCCCCCTAGGAACCAGGAGCTGAGCAGCATAGGACAGGGACAGCAAGCTTCTCCATCTCCTCAGCCCTACACCTGCCCCTGCAATGCATGTTCCAGTTGGTCCCTGCTCCTTGCCCCTGCCTGGGGGTAGCTGGGAACTGAGCAACACTGGGACCAGGGACAGAGAAACCAGCAAGCAAAGCAAGGGGAGAGCTCATGGAATTGCTGCCTCTCGGCTATGGGACATCACCCCAAGCCAGTGTTACCAAGTCAGGCTGCAATCCTGAGCTCTGCGCCAGAACCATGGCCGCCTTTTGCCTAGGCTGACCAGTAGAAAATTGCTCCTGGTCAACATCTACACATAAGCTACTGTGCAGTAGCTAACACAGTTAATTTAGTACCTGTATTTCTTGGTACTGACAAACCACACATTAGCCTAATTTACTGTCCAGTAAGTCCCTTACATGTGTACACAGTGATGCTATACTGCACAGGAGATTAGTTTAATGTGCAATAAAGCATCTTGTGTAGATGCATCCATAGTGTATTGAATGAACCTGAGAATCTGCTTCAGAGAATTTCCTTAAAGTTTTTTCACACCTTAACATCGCTAATATTCCTAACATTCCTCATTTTATTTACTTGCCATAGTTTGTGCTCTTTTCTATCACTTACCTTGGCCTTAGTTTCCATTTTCTGTATTGTTCTGTCACTCCATTCTGCTTCAGCAATGGATGTCTAGCACAGTACTATTCCATTGCCAGATTTTCTAGTCTGCCTGTTTCTTTTTTTAAGATTTGCTTTTTGTTGTTTACAGCAAAGGCATGCTGTACTATCATGCAACTGTACTGTACTGTTTTCTCCCATAATTCCCAAACAGCTATTTGACAGATTAACCTCTTCACTGCTTTTGCTTTGACAGACAGCACTTTTATCTTCCTCATGTGGAAATAAGCAAGTGTTGTATATCCTGATTAATCTTTTCTAGAAGGGAATTAATCAATGTCAAAAACTCTTGCAGATCTGTACTAGCGCTTCTGTCCAAGGCAGCAGTAGCACTGTAGGATTTAGCAGAACATTTATTCATGTTTAGAACAAAACCTGTTTAGTCACATTAAGCTGGGAGAAGCATTTCTGCTCCTCAGTGTCATTTTCTGCACATAGTAGAAATACTAAACTTTATAAGCAGGTGACCTCCAAATGAATCTTCCACATTTACAGAACTTTAATCTGAATATTTAATGAGCTCAGTGCAAATTTATACTTCCCTGCAGGAATGATGGCATTATCACTGTAAGAAAACGGATACAGGAGATGATTTCCGATAGAGTCAAAATTGTATATCCTCAAATGTTTAAAATCGGTAACTGCTCCAAACTCACTATAAAACTCCAAGTATTATTATGTTTAATTAGAATCCTAAAAACTTGCTGATCAGAGTTTCACAGATTTTGATTTTCTTTTTCTCCTTCTGCTGATTGCACATTTATTTCCATTCATTTTCTATTTTTTTAAAGCTACAGACTATTATCACCTGAATTTAGTGCTCACATTCACTTTACAATTATTGCTTTATTCTGGTGTCTGGATTATTTTCTTCATTCCCTTTTAACTTCTATGAATGCAGTAGCAATAATTTTTTTCAGGTTTTTAACTGTCCTAACAAAGTTTTCCTTTCATTTTTTACTTGTCTTGCTTCACTGTATCTGCTGCTTTGTTTGATATTTTAGTGTATGGAAAGGTGGCAGATAGAGACCTTCAGAATATGATGTACTCTGTTTATCCAGATATAGCATAGGGTTTGTATAGGCCAAAGCAGTAAAATAAGCTTGTGTCAAGGTGCCTCAGTAAATCTGGAAGGATTATGCTAAGATATTCAGTCTATGGCCTCTCTTTTCACACTTGCCAGAAGGATACCAGTTATGTCTGTGGTATTCATAATCTAGGCACCCATTAATTGGGAGGTAAGCTGACATCACCAGTCCATCAACTTCAAATGTCATACCTAAATATCTTTGAGGAGCTGGGTTAAATAAACTGACCAATGGCATACAGGAAATTTGTGACAGTATTGGAAGTGAACCCAGGTATCCCAAGTCTTAAGGCAGTTCTCCAGACTTGAGAATACTTTCTCTCCAGCTTCAAGTCATTCACATGAAAAGTGAGTTTCATATTTTTGCACATCCAGGGGACTATGAATACTTCAAATGCCCCAGCCATAAAGTTTAGAGATAGGTTCAACTTTCACCAAACTTTTGAGTTTGATCAGCAGATGTTTAAAATATGCAAACAAAGGAATCAAAGCTCTCATAACCAATGAAATGCTTGACTTTCATCATTTCCTAAAATTCCTAGCAAGTGACAGAGTGGATATCACTTTACCTTGTGTACCCAAAATATGTGTAGTTTGGATGAAGGTGAATGGGATCATTTTTAACAGTTTTTTACATCAATTAATTGTATTTTAATAGAGACAGACCACATCTACATGAGCAGCTGACTGCACAGTTGTTGCTGCACAGTCATTTAGTACTTGCTTAATCAAGTACTAAATGACCCTTGTTTAACCAAGTACTAAATGACTGTACAGTAACCGGTGTTACTATGCAGAACTGTTGCTGCCTGGTTATTTTTAGATGCTACTGCACAGTAGCAAGTTACTAATGCGCACTAGCACCACTGTCATGGTTTGTGCTCATTGCTACTCTACTGTACATGTAGATGCACCCATACATTTGTATTTAAAAAAATTGAAAGAACAAAATCCTTACTGTCTTTTCACAGAAGATTTGGATCATAGACACCTCACTAATCTTTTGTTATATTGCCAAGGGGCAACTCCCAGCATTATAAAATGTTGTCAGGAGGCCTAAGGACTGGACAAGCCTTTCCATTTCAGTGGAGGATGACAGAACTGGCACCAGAATAACAGTCACAAGTAGGCAGAAAATGTTAGCCAAGCAAAGAATTTTGTAAAAGACAAGCCAAGCCATGCTACTCCATTAGTGTGACAGCAGTGCTTCTGACTGCAGCCATAACCAAAATGAGTCCTCTATTATACACAGTGGATATACAAGTTATTCTCCTGAGACGGAGATATGTTGATAGCAGGAGGAGTTAGAATACCTTCCCTGAATGAATTAGCTGATAAGGTAAACGTTTCAGATCTGGAATACATAAATGACACACTTTGAGTCAAACTTTTTCTCTTCAGGAATCATCTCACTTATCAATACCAGTCAACTTTTGTTTCCACTCCCATTTCATTTCAGTTTTATATATGTTGCTAAAAAACATAGTACAGTAACCCGTAAACCAGGTGTTAGATCCTGACTCCATGCGATGCCCAACGACTAGGGAGACGACGGGCCGGTTACCCATGAATCCTGTTACTCATTAGCCAGAGCAGAGCAGGGAGGAAGCACCAGCACACATTGCTCGCAACAGCTTTATTCAGAATGGAGACAGCTTCGGACAAGGGCCTCACACCATAAGAGACAGGGTCCTGCCCCGAACAATAGGTTCATCCTACATTTATACACTTTGGTTTATACTCATTAACATTCACTCCTCCTTTGTCCCGCCTTCTGTTCCACCCATTTCTCCTCCCATCTTAAGCTCTGCCTCTGTTTACTGTTTGTTTCATTAGCATGGAACTGCCTATGCATTTCATTTATTTACATGATTTCTTGCTATGAGCGCATGTCTAAGACCTTGAATCCTGCTCTTCGGTCAATGGGCGGACTTTAACCAAAACCTAGAAACTTCTGGAGGCTTCTTCGCCAATCACCATTCACCTTTTTGCACATGTTTATATCGGATTCTGTTACCAATTACATGTTGTTTTTCACATTCAAGTCTCTTTTTCTGTCTCATGTTGTACCTTCTTCCACCTTTTTTGGGCCCCTGTATCTTATCTCATTCCTTACTGTAGCTGATCCACAGTATACAGACTCACACAGATTCACTTGCTGCTTTTTTCTCAGAAAATGGTTGACACAGTTAAGATGGTTACTTAACATAAGCAAATGGCTGGCTGGCTTAGCATAAGCATTCATAAGCAAAATCTGGTTGCCTAAGCGTCTTGCAATATATTTTTAATATATCATTCTGCCTTATGGTTAGCAGCTCTGCTAAGCCACAGGTCATGCCTTTTATTCAGCTGCAAATCCAGTGCTCCCCAATAATCCAAATTATTGTCACCTAACACCAGGTATCGCTTGACAAGTGTGATCTTAACTGTTTCAGTGTATGACAACAATATCAATACATGTCAAGGACTTTGGATTAAATAGAATTAAAAATAATAAACCCAGTTTTTTTCTTTTAGTTACTAGTGATATATTAATTAAATATAATTTCTATTAGGAAGAAGAAATATGTCACTTAACAGCTTTCTGTGTTGGTTTACACAATATGAATAATTGTCCTTAAAAGGTCTGAAATAACTATTGCCTGTAGAGAACAATGAAGTTGACTTTTAATGGCTTCTGTGCAGATGTTGCATTCTTTGAATGATGTGAAAATTACAGACTTGATAGACAAAGTAAGTTTGGAGTAGAGACTAGAGGGAAGAGGGCCAGATATCCATATGTATGAACTTCCCTCCTGCTAGAATGAAGAGGATAATGATCTCCATCCCCCTACTGTAGGGACCAGGAGAATGTTCAAGTGCTTCTTTTTCTTTTAACCATGAATTTGTTGATGGGTCTAGCTAGTTTATATGGCTTTGACACCCCTGCTGGTGACTCCTGCCCAGTTCTGGTTCCAAAGGTACCCTCCCTCTTCTCCCGCCTACCATGCCTTGATGAAATTGAAAAGGGAGCCTGCGCCAGAGTCCTAAAGTGACCCCTTGTCTGCTTTAAGTCAGTGGTGTCCTTCTAAACCTCACAGATCCCTTTCCAGCTCTCAGGCACTAGGTGTGGTCCCCCACGCCCGTCCTTACCTCCAAGGCACTAATTGCCATAAGTGTGAATTTCATGGGCCCTAACCTCCCCTAAAGCTATCTCTGTGCCTTGCAGATGTTAAACAATCATCACTGAAGTGGGTCACTTTGGCCCAGATAAATTCCAGGACATCTCAGGCCTTTACACCCTTGTTGGGGCCTTGGCCTTCCTGGCTTCTGCCCCTCTGTTCTCACTTTCGCCTAAGCCCACTGCACCAGCCCACTGTGCCTTAGCTTATGCATGCCAGCCCTAGTTCTACTCTTCTTGGGCACTGGGACTCTCCACTCTGCTCAGGCACTACAGGGACATCCTTCACCCCTGATAGTCCCAATTCAGACCACTGGTATAAATGATAACAAAGAAATAAGCCCTCTAGCTATAACAAAAACTCTACACATCCTTGCTATACAACAAAACCCTTCCCATCGTGGGACTTAACTCCTGGCCAGCCTTCAGTTCCTTACTAGCAATCCCAGTTGCAGCAGGATCTCAGTCTATGGCTCAGCCAGTTATCTCAGAGAAGACCTCTTTCCCTGGCAACCTGCAGGGCCAAACTGCCTCCCTAGCCCAAGCCTTGGGCATATGTGCTTCATCAGTCCTGTCCCATCATGTCATGTGGCTTCTCCAACCACCTGCAGATATTCCCCATTAGGCTTGCTGGCTAACCTAGCAGCTGCCCTATAGTATTATTGCAGAGCTCCAACAGAGCACACTGTTGCCCAAGCAGTTCCTGACCTATTGCACTGTTGTAGAGCAGCTGGCTCTGCAATAGACAGTCACAACCTACTAATCCCTCATAGCCTGTCTTTCTGCAGCCCCTCTAATAAGCAGATTTCCTCACCAGGGAACACCCACAGCTGTTTCTCTTTAAAGTAACAGGGAGTCTCTGGCTGTTACCAGAGGTTTGGGAGTGGGACCTATTTCCCCCTTTTAATTGCTAAAGAATGTACCTACTTACAGTGTAGGTACTGTTCTTGAGGCAAAGTTTAAGATACAACATAGTCTGAAGGAAGATCATAATGTGTTCCCTGGTGACTTTCCTTACTCTCTCTTGGTTTGTTGTCTCTTTTGCTCTAAAATAAGACTAATATTGAAAATATGATAATTCTTTCTGTCTCAAGAAGGTTTTAATAAACATAGATTGATTTTGTGAAGTACCATTCTAGTAGGGGAAAAGTGTTTTAAGTCCACATATTTCTAAATGGAATCTGTGGCAGAAGGTCACTGCTGTTTCTCCCCAAAAACTCTGCTCTGTGACAATTTGGTTAAGATGGGCCTTACAGAGGGTACACACCTTTACCCTTCTCTTTAGGTAATCTGAGCTGGATACATTTCTGAGGAAAGGGGGGAAACCTGCTTCTTCTGTCTGCGTGACTGGCATCACATAGCTGGGTGAGGGGCTCGGGCTACCTGGAGAGCTAGGAACTGCCAGTCTGCCCAGCAACTAGTGATGCTGTAGCAAGGCACCAGGGTGCCTGCTACTAGATAATGGTGTGTAGCAGGGCACTAAGGAACCTGCTACTGATAATGGTGATATAGGCTTAGCTGCCACTTAATAGGGCAGCACAGCTGTGAGTTGCCAAAGCAACTAATTGGGTCAGCTGAC
>NW_017728918.1:21355675-21361398 GCF_001723895.1 Crocodylus porosus | reverse complement strand
TCCAACTTCTAACCTGGGGCACTGAGCATGGCCCTAGCCTAGCCCCTGTAGCAGCTGTGATCCCTGTGTGCTGCTGCAATGGAGCTGTCCCCCTACTGGGGCTGGGGCTTAGAACACATTCAGTGCCCCAGGCTACACCATGGACAGATTCTGCCAGCAGGAAAGAAAAATAAGGTGGTAGGAAGAAGGAGCAAAGGTTGCATGAGTGGGGCATGGGAGAAGAAGCTTCAGGGAATGATGTGATGTGCAGAGGATGGAGAGAGAGAGAACAGGCAACAGCTGTAGCTATGGCCCTGATCCTGGGTAGAGGCTGAAGCCTGAGCCACAGCAGGAGACTTCCTTCCAAGTTAAGTGGAGAAAAAAGAAACCACATCTTAAAGTTTACAATCAAGTAAATATGGTATTAGAGCGAATGTTCTACCTAATTTACAGGAAAGATACGCCAGCTATAAAGTGATCTTGTTAGGGTAGAAAAGTCTTCTCCAAACTTCAAAATGTCAAACCTACTGTAATTTAGTTCACTATACATAATGAAATTTAGGAAGCCTTACAAAACCCTGAAATGTATTATCAGAGGAACATAGCTGTGTATCTAAGCTGGTAAAAGATGGTGAAAAATTGTGCTCACAACTAGCAGCACTCCTTGTCAAGTCCTAATTCACGGTAGAAAAGTCTACTTGCCTTCTGAAAAGCACAATGATTTGCCAAAATTGTCTTTAAAAAAAAACAAAAACAAAAAAAACCCCCAAAGACTGTAGCAAACTGTTATTTTGCCTTCATTCTTCTATTCCCTCAGTGACATGACAGAAAATGTGGAGAAAAACAAAGTTTGAATTTAGTTACCTTTTAGATGCTCCCAACCACAATATGAAGTGGAGGCAGACTTTGTAGCATTAACAAAGGCTGACCTTCAAATGACAAGAAACTGTATTGCAGTGGCCAAAGCACTTAACTTCTGATAAGCACAGTGGGAAGCTCAACATTTTCTGACTTGCTTGCCCTACATACAAATAAATAGGGTGGACAGTACTCTAAGACACTATCTTTAACTTTCCCTCCTTCACAATAAAAATAAACAAGTATTTCTCTTCCTGAATAGCTCTCGTTTGTAAAGACCCACAGAGAGTTATTCTTTCTATCCTGCTTCTATTTCAATATTCTTTTAGGCCACTTGGACAGTTCGTAAGATGTTGCCACATCCATTGTGAACAATAAGAGCCGAATGCACAATTTTTTTTCCTCAAATACAACCAACATGAAATTGGACTTTGAGATCCTCTAGACCAGAGTGATGTGACGTTATCTAAGAAGGGACAAAGTAGTAAAAATTAATTTGTACGTTAATTAAACTTCTCTGCCACACAGACATTTATCCCTTGTCTGTCCTGCTGCAAACCACACAGTTTGACTCAGTGACCACATTGGATTGTTGGAATTCAATGTGCCCAACCCAAAAGGTTGAGTCAAAGCAGTAGGGGTGCACCAATAGAGATTTTTGCGGCCGATATCAATAACCAGTTTTTAAGGAGGCATATCAGTTGATACAGATCCAATTTCCAATACCCCTCCTGGCAGCTTAGAGAGCTGCCTCCAGCTGGTAAGTCTGGTGTGGTAGAAGGAGAGGGGGGAGGGAAGGGGTTGGGGAGGCAGTTCAAGGCCCCTGTGGTGGGCTGAGACAAGCACTGCCCAGCTGGGGAGGGGTGGACATGGCACGTTCGGGGTAGAGGGCTTCCACCACTGCACTGCTCGGCTGGAAGCTGCTGGTCCAACGGCTCATCCAGCACTTGCCTGCGTGTCCGGCGGCTCCTGCTGCTGCTTCTGCCACTTGTCTGGGA
Organism: Crocodylus porosus; assembly: GCF_001723895.1. Taxonomy (NCBI): domain Eukaryota; kingdom Metazoa; phylum Chordata; order Crocodylia; family Crocodylidae; genus Crocodylus; species Crocodylus porosus. The sequence goes on along the minus strand of NW_017728918.1, from coordinate 21,359,563 downwards.
GGGCACAGGGTGGGGAGGGCATGTGCTCTAGGATCTGCACGGGGTGGGCAGGTTGGGTCTGCGCTGAGAAGGTGCTACCAGGAAGCGGCTGAAGCCACAAATTCATTATAGCCCATTCCCAATGCAGTCCCACCCTGCTGGAAAGGGCTCAGCATGGCCCTTGCCCCAGCCCACCCTGTGCAGATCCTGGGGCACACTTCACCCCTGCCCTCCTGGATGAGTGGTGGGAGCTGCAGCAGGAGCCACCACATAAGCAGGCAAGCACCAGATGAGCCAACAGACCAATGGCTCTCAGCTAAGCAGTGCAGAGCAGCAGGAGCCTCCCCCTTCCCATCCTCCTTGGACAAGTCACAGCTCCATGCCACACCTGCCCTGCCCCAGCTGGGCAACACTTGTCCCAGCTGCTACCCCAGCCCCACACCTTCCCTCACCATGGGGCCCTTGATCTGCCCCTCCAGCCCCTTCCCTCTCCTTCCACCAGACCAGACTTAACAAATGGAGGTAGCTCTCCAAGCTGTGAGGCTGTGTTCCTCACTATCTGTGCTGCAGAGTGGTTGCATCCATGCACAGGCCACTTATCTGATAAATTATTGGCTTGATATGGCCAATTTCCAATATAGTAAAATTTCTTTATATCAGTGTTGATCCAATTTCGGACTGATATATCAGTGTCCCCATAAAATTGATTATATTGAACAATGTCTTTAGCATAACTGTTTACCATAAATATGTTTGTGGCAAAGTGGAAATTCCCTGACCAGTCACAGTGCTAATCTCCCACCTGCTTCTGGGTATGCCTCCTGCCTCTCATCTGTCATGCCTTGTTGTTAAATAATTAGGGTCTTAATTATGTGGGAGGCTTCCCTTTGAATACCCTGTTCTCCTGGGCCTATGTATGAAGCTACAACCATCCCTGTACTGCATCCCAAACCTCACAGATGTTCCTAAGAGCTGTGTTTGACTCCAGCCTGAAGCTGGGCCCAGCACAGAACAGTGTTGGGCTTCCTGCATTCTGCCCTATTATGTGCTGCACTTGTACTGCCTCCCTCTCACTGAGGCCTCTTTCACTCCACCACCTCTCACATTCATACTGCCCCTCCTTTTCCACAAGGTCTCACTCACCTTGTCCTCACCTGGAAGGTCCTTGGGTTTGTTTCCCTGCACTCCCTGGCCAGCAACTGTGCAGTCTCTTGGGCCACTCTTGCAGCCCTCATCCAAGCGAGTTCTGGACAGTTTGCAGAACGCTGGATGGACTCTGCCTCTGGTCTCTCACCAGGTCACTCACCCAGCTGCTCTCAATCAGGGGCTCCTGACTCACCCCATTGTTTACTTGCTGCTCTTCTTCAGCCACCCCACCCAATTGGCCTTCAACGCCCCCCTGTGGCCTCAGGCACCCAAAGGCTTACCTGGACCTAACTTGGCCTCCATGTTAATGGGGCCTACACTCACTCACTGGGGCCCACTACACAACCCTTCCTCCCAGGGCTTCATTTCAGGCCCCTGTGTTCACAGGGCCTCACTAGTACCCCTCTCTACTTCACCCTTTCTCTGGGCTTACCAACTGCCACTCATGTGCAGGCTGCTAGATCCACCTCTACACCCCACCTCCGCTGAGGCACATACTCCACCCCTATGATGAAATCTAGGGTTGAATACCCCTGCAGGCTCAGGTGCCGCTCACTGGCATGCCTGGCCCACCATTCTCACTCTACGGGGTTCTGTCCCCCACATGGGCTCAGGTGGCCGGAGCCATGCCTGGCCCCACTATCCACTCTCCAGGGCCTTGCACTCCATTCAGGCCAGGGTGTGCCTGGCTCTCAACTGCCTCCCATGATAAATAACCCACCCAAAGGCAGGGGCTGAGGTTAAGGTGCCCCTTCTCACCTTTCAACAGGGTGGTAACTGGCCTACATTTCCTGGGGGCTCCTAGGACACCAGAAGCCCTGCCAGGCCACCCATCCCAGGCAGGGTGTAGTTTAAGGTCATGCCCAGGACTAAGAGCCTCCTAGCCATCCCCATAAGCTCTTGCCCTTACCTCCTAGTGTGATCAGAGCAGCAGCTCCACCAGGAGATGTTGTTTCCTCAGTGCCAGACAGCAGGCTGCTGCCTCCAGCTCTGCTACCCTGAATCTTAAAATAGCTGCTCATCAGAACTGGGGCCATACCTGCCGGGTGCCTCTTCATGCTTTTAAAAAGGCAGACACCAAAGGTGCTCTGCCACATACCTTCCCCTTTAAAATAGTTCCTCCGCCACAAAGTTATTCAAATAGCTGCTTATCTGTTTCCATTGCCAGCTTAAGGCCTTGGTTCTGACTTCCAAAGTTGTGCACAGAAAAACACAGCTACATCAACAACCATATTCCCATCTCTCCAAGACACAGAAAGACAGATTTTTTTTCCTCTGAGACAAAGCAGTTGCTAAAAAATCAGCACCCAGGCTCTAATGCAGCAGATAATTATATTGAACTGGTGACCAAATGCGTTTTTAAAAAACACTGAGATTATGTGATCACACTGAAGGTTCTAAGGCTGTGAAATTAGCAGCCGAAGTTTTGGGAATTCAAAATCTGACAATTAAAAAAATTAATACTATATCACTTTTAATATAGTTTTTTCTCTGTTTCTTAAATGAAAAAAGGAAAAGTGTGGCCAGAGAAAGGGTTAATTCTCTTAGAACTCAAAAGGGGAATGGGATAGAATATACCTCTATGGACCACACAATGGAGATCTGATTATAGCAAGAAAGAAAAATAAGCATGACAGAAAATGGATTGATCCTGCAGATAGATATTAACTCTGATTTTATTTAATATTAAAGATAACAGAAATTACTACATTTGCTGCTGCTGCTGCATTCAACTGTTGACAATTTTGCATGGGATCCTGACCACCTCAACGTCTGTGAAGTAACATCAGGAATAGATTGGGGGTATGGTATTCAGGTCTGTATGAGGATGCTTGTAGTTAGATGGATAAGTCTGCAAAAAATACTTTGTGGCACATGGCTCAAAAAAGAATTCAGTGAAACTTTGCTCTAATTGTATTTTAGCCAAGACATAACCCATCAGGGTTCAAAATTATAGTTTTAATTTATTTTTCATATTTGTATTTAGAACATCAAGGAAATGAATACTCAGGTAAATGTATTTATGTTTGTACTTGGCATATACTTGCAGGTCTGCATTAGTGTTTTCAGTCACACTACAAATATTGCAAGACACAATGCATAGAAAAAGCACAAACTAGTAACAAGCTCTCTAGTACTTGCATAGATACTTTTCTTGAACTCTTGATTCACCTATATCCAAACACACAAGCATTTAAAGTCTCACTATCCCCCTAGACAGCAGTCTAAGTTGGTGGGGTGGGAGGTGCACAAGCCCCCTGCCAGCAGAATGGCAGGGAAGATGCTACTGCTTCTTGAGGAGGTATCAAAGTTGCCAGTGGCTAGGAGGCTAACAGTATCCCCCGCTTACTGTAGCTGCTGTTTTTTGCCCCAAATTTATCTTTCCCACTATTCAGCAACAGCTGCCACAGAAGTTCCATTTACTCCCTAGCTACTTGGTGGACCAACACCTCCACCAGCAGCAATGTCTGCCCTTGCATTGGGATTGGTGGGCTTGAGACTCTCTCCCCCAAACTCTCCCCAGCAACAGGTTTGACCCAGGATGTAAACAGTTGCACCTCCTCTTCTAAACCAAGAGTTCCCAAAGCTTTATCCCTGAATGGCCTCTGAAAGGCCATTTCAAAGAGGCATTCATGGATGGTGGACCACATCATCTTTAGCTTAGACATCCGTAAGGACTACTTCACTGTCAGGGCGGCTAGGATCTGGAACCAACTTCCAAGGGAAGTGGTGCTGGCTCCTACCCTGGGGGTCTTTAAGAGG
>NW_017728918.1:21350333-21355540 GCF_001723895.1 Crocodylus porosus | reverse complement strand
GAAACCCCTGCCCTAGAATCACTATAGAAATGTAATGACTGACTGGGACTGGGGTGTTTAGACTGTCCTTTATTATTGCACCCTTCCTTTCCCTTCTCGTTTCCCCTTGGGTGACTCCCTGTGCTTACCCCTCACATAAGCACTTACCTCCCTCCCCCTCTCTCTCTCTCTCTCTTCATACACATGCACCCTCTTATCATTTCCATGGGGCATGGGTTTTATGACAGCTCACCGCTAGGCTGACAGGACAGAAACAAGAAGGCCCCCAGGCACAGGTGCAGGTAGCTCTGGAAGCCCCAGTGTGGAAATCCAAGGGTCTCTTTTTCTGGCAGCAGTAATCTTCATACAGCATAGTCATACAAGGCTCCTAGCAGGAAAATATGCTATGAGACCTGTAAGTGGGCAGGATATGTGAGGTTACAGTAAGTGAGCCTGGCCCGAAATCGGAGAGCAAGGGGGACACAGGAGCGCTGGAGGAAGGTACCTCCCTGCTGAGAAGATGAGCAACTGGAAGCAGAACCAGAGCAAGCAGGCTTACAAGGCAGGCAGATTCCAGATGCCGGCAGCGCTGCACTGAGGAGCCAGATACATTTCAGGACTTATTTTCTCTCTTCTCCTTCACTTTTTTGGACTTGAAGAGAGCACCCCAGGTGAAGGCCAACCCATGGCAAGGTATCCTTGGTTTTGAGTCGAGCTGATGTCCAGGATGGGCAGTCCTCAACCCAATGGACTGGGCTGTGGCTAAGGGTGGAGGAGATGATGGAAAGGGGGAGTTCACCTGGTACCCTAAACCTTCAGCACATGTGACAGGTAAAGGACAGAGACTGAGGGACTGACTGTGAGCTTGGCTGGAAAAAGCCAGTTGAGATGAAGGAGAAATGAGATACTACCCGTAAGCTTGACAGAGAGGGGCTGACTGAGGCGGAGAGGGGATGGCCCAACTTAGACCTGACAGCCTCGAGACAGGGCAGGTCCCACTGTGGTAGAAGCTTATATCCCTGAATAGTGGTCCCAGAAATAACCAGGTCCAGCTACAATAAATTTAGACAGGTCAGACATGGGTCCCACCAGACATGGATTCCATGTCCAAAAATCCTTTCCTCTTTGTGAGACCAAACCCCTGTCAATTTATCCCATCAAGGTGTGGCAGATAAGGTCACTGTGAGGACAGCCCAGGAGAAAGGGTTGATTGACGGAGGGAAAAATTCGAGGAGACAAGTATACTATGCCTCATCCCAGAAAGGTGTACACTGACACAGATCTATGAGATTTCCTGAGGCATAACAAGATTCCCCTACAGATGCTGATCATCTTCCATTGTTGCCTTTTTTTTTCCCCCAGGGCTTTTTCTTTGGCAGTAGTAATCTTAACATAGCATAACCCTGCAGGGCTACTAGCAAGAAGATATCCTATGTGACCTGTAAGTGGGCAGAGGTATGTAAGAGTCAGTAGGCTAAATATGGTTTAGGGAAAATAAAAGACAGAGGGCACAGCAACATCAGACATGTTGATGCTCATGGGACTAATTCTACTGCGCATTAGTATAGCTGGCAATAACTGTACTAATAGATTAGCGTGCAGTAGCTTTAATCCAATGCACATTTAGCATCACACAAAAACAGTTAATTTGTGCACATTAAGTTTTAGTACCTGTTACTATTTCACAAACTGTTTCACTGTCTGTGAAATAGTAAGGTTTCCTTGGTGACAAAAGGATAAAGAAAAGCCAATGACCATAGGCATCACTTGTATATGCATACAGAGACAGCCAAGTCCTTAAAATCTAAAGAAGTAGGTACTTCATTGCTTGAGGAAAAAGCAAACCCTCCTATGTGAAACTGCAATACTAGGTCCCAGTAGGCTCTTCATGGTTTCACATGCACAACTAGTGTGTTAATCAGGCATAGAAAAGTAGGGAGTGCAGGGCTCTGCAACAAAAACAGAGGGAAATTCCAAACTGAGGGATGATTCTAAATGTTGTGCTGGTAAGTAGCCCGCAAGCAATGTCCAGAATATGGGAAAATATGTATAAAACCAAGGAGGTAAGAGGGGTGGGTTGGGGTAGTTGTAAAGGGACAGTAAATGGGCTGAACTACCAGAAGGGTCAGATACTTTTAAAATAAACTAAAACCTATTATTTATCTATTAGAGAGAGCCTTGCAGGCTTGTGACTATAGTGAATGACTATAGCAAGTGACTATAGAAGTCACTGACCATACATACATGAGACACTGACTGCACAGTTGTTACTTACTGCACAGTCATTTAGTAGTTGTATATACAAGTACTGCACAGTAAGCAGAGTTTATGCACAGTAGCATCTCTGCACAGCTTTGTGGTGACACTAACTGCTCAGTAGCTCATCATTACTATTGCACAGTGGCATCGCATCATACTTCGTGCCCTGTGACACTGCAGCACATAGTAACGAGCTACTGTGCAGTAAGCGTCTCATGTCAACATGGCCTCTGTAACCAAATAAAAGCTTGGAACTACTTAGAGAGGACTGAGAGACAGAAAATCTAATGCCATGAAATTTCAAAACTATGGAACTTATGGGGGGCAGGGGCTTAGAATGAATAGGTTTAAGGAAAATAGAAAAAAAATTATATACAGGAGTGAGGAAATAAATAGACAAATAGAAAGCTTTTTCTCTTTCCACAGTCTTTTCTGTAAAGGGAAATGGTGAATTAAGTATGCCATTAACTTTATCTAGCATACAATTTGCGTTAGAAAGTGGGTTATTCATTCTGAAGACTCTGTATGAAATGCTTAAATAATTTTCCTAGTAAAATATGTTTCTGTATTAATTTTGGAACTGTAATTCCTTCATTCCTTCAAACACTTTTCTGTATGAAACAGGAAAAAAATGTAAGCCTAAAATGGGGGGGGAAAAAAAATCTTTCTACTTCCTATTAAGTTATCTGGCTCAGAAGTTAGTCCTTTGCAGTGATGACAAGGAATTGGGCACTCAAGTCTGATGTATCTTCCTAAACTTCATTACTCTCCAGTTCTAAGAGCATCCCAAATAGACAAGTCCCTAGTGTTTCACTGAACCTCAAAATCTGTTCCACTTTAATGAAATGACCCTTAATAGCAAAGTTAATTCTTTTTTTTTTCTTTTTTTTTTAAGAAATGAAATTTTGCAGGTCATTAGTTCATAATTTCAGTGCAGAGCATTATGGTTTAATTAGAGATTAATGTGGCGAGAGGAAACTTTTAATGATGGGTATAGGATTTCAGTGAATGGAGAAGCTCATGTTTTAGCAACATTTCAGTATCAAATCTCTGTAAGCCACATTTCCTGGTATTTATGGCTTCTTCAACATGTTACTTCAGACCCAGCATCCAATATTCTTCAGTTCATAAAGATTTGTTGTAGCTTAATAAAGACTTTGGAAAACAGTACATCCCCTATAAGAATGGTCTATACTTCTCTAAAAGTAAAATTTGGCCCTTGATTCTTAACTAAAAGCATCCAGGTCCTTAGCAATGTGCCAATGAATTTAACAGAAAATATTCTCCTGAGAAGAGGCCTGGGAAACCTAACTGAAAGGTTGAATAAATTTATTATTATTTAGTAATTTAGTCTGAAAAAGACTTGAAGGGCAATTATAAACATAATAGAGAGACTTTTTTCTGTGGATGTAGGGAATAGGAAGCAATGACCTCAAAATGCAGGAGGTGATATTTAGGTTGGAGATTAGGAAAAATTTTCTGACTATAAAAGTGGTGAAGCAGTGAAATAGACTGCCCGGAGAAGCTATGGAATCCCCGTTCCTGGACATTTTCAAGAGCAAGTTAAACAGACGCTTGCCTGGGATTGTTTAGTCAGGGGTGATCCTACTGTGACCAGGGGGCAAAACTAAATGACCTCATGAGGTGCCTTCCAGTCCTACTTTCCTATGATTCTATGACTCTTAGCTTTCTCTGTTTAGAAAAAGGAAGTTTAAGGGAATTATACATGAAGGTTTGGTATTAATGGCCTGAATATGTTGCCCATATTGGGAAAAGAATATCATTTGTTGACAACTAGTTAGCTATGGCCTCAAGTATCTAGTGTTCCAATGGGAGGAAATCAATTTTATGAACCGAATCAGGCTGGGAAAATTACTTAGGAGCTTTCTGCTGTTTTTGGCTGTAACGGAAGCAAGACTAGAACCCAGAATAGTGTACTTCCCTTCCATGAGACAGCCACAGTGAAACCATGAAGAGTTCACAGTATGAAGACAATCAGTCAAGATACAGAAGTTAAAATCTTTTCATGAACTAATTTCAGATTTCAGGTTACAAAAGAAGCCAAAAATATTCTTCACTGTTTCTAGGGACTGGCACTGTTTAGACATTGTGCAAAACAGAGGCAGGCTTAGTCTATAGACTTTTAGTCTAACTGGAACAGACAAAAGAATACATATAAAAAGTGTTATGAATTCTCAGAAAGAATATCACAGAAAATTGTAGTTTTGTCCTGTCTTTTCTGTACTCTGTGGCCATGTCTGCATGAGATTCTGACTACATAGTAGCTCATTACAACTGCGCAGTGGCATTGCGTGGCATAAGTGTGATGTGACACAATGCTACTGCACAGAAGTAATGAGCTACTGCACAGCCAGTGTCACCAAAAAGCCATTCAAGGGACGCTACTACGCAGTAACTCCAGTTACCGCACAGTAATTTAGTTCTTGTGTATGCATGTACTAAATGACTGCACTGTAACAACTGCACAGTCAGTGTCTCATGTACATGTGGCCAGAGTCTATTAAAGCTGAATGTAAAATTCTCATGAGTTTCAACATCAGGAATATTCAGCCCTTTATAGGTTTGTTACAGAAGAAATGTTCTGTTCTTCAGGCTGAACTTGAAAAAAGAGGTGATGACAACGCTATCTATATACTCAAATGCCAGTGTAATTTGATGAGAAAATATGGCAGATCTGAGACCCATTGGTCTTCCCATAAAACAACAGAAAGTTCATCTTTGGTACCAAAAATGGGAAAAAGCCTGTTTTGGGCCAGAAGTTTAAGTTTTTATTATAAGACCCACTCCGCTTCCTGTAAAGCTCTCAATTCTTTAGGCTTCTCACTGAAGAACATAAATGATATAAAACAAGCTGAGATGTTCCTTCCCAGTGAACCCAGAGTAGTTTTTACTCCATTAAGAAGTAGCCGCAGCAACAGCACCTCTGTTACCACAATGGCTTTTTCATA
>NW_017728918.1:21348637-21349828 GCF_001723895.1 Crocodylus porosus | reverse complement strand
TCTCTTTTCATGTGCATCTACCATGTCTACTACATGAACAGCACACTTCAGTACTGTACATGCCAATCCATTAAGTTCTCTCCTTGTAGTCTCATAGATAAGACATACATTATATGTGTTTAGAAAACTTATAATTTTGCCTCTTTAGTCAGGATATTAACTTATTCAAGCTTGAGACAAAGCTATAGCATAGCATAGTAAACCATGAAAAGTCCATTCTGTCTTGCTAATCCCTTGAAGAATACATATCATAGTACTAATGTAACACTCCTAGAAATATGAATTAGAAATTAACCTGAATCAAAAAAATTCCATGGTTGATAAGATCATGTTTTGTTAGTGACTACTATGTTCTATAATGTGATCTCATAACCGTTATTTTCACCTCACTAGATCTCTGATTACATGTACTCTAAATAGTGCAACAAACACTCCTGCAGAGATGTCTGTTAAGTTATTATCATGAATGACTTGTGAAGATGAGAGTCTGAAACCATCCATAAGTAGGGAATGATGTGGTGGTTTTATAAATACTATTCAGAGCACAGTGTGGCATGTTGCAGAGAGACAAGTCTTTCATTTTCTGCAAATTTCAGCAGAGTTTGATTGATTTTTGCACTGAATTGAAAGCACCTAATTTTAAGACTTACTTTGAATGACCTGTTTTAAAACCTATTTTGAATTTTAATTTAAATTGATTTTTCTAAAATTGAGAATACCTGAAATTAAAATCTACTTTGACTGAGAGTTTTCATTCATTGTAACAAAGCCAAGAATACAAAAGAGCAATTTAAATCACCAGCTTAAGACAAAAATAATGAAGCTCTCTAATTAATTCATGGAGCCTAAATCAATTTTTAAATGTTTGCAGAAGTTGAAGGCCTGTACGATCCAGAAACCTGACATTTTACTTTTGTTTCCTATTATACTTTAGGTAAACAAAAATACCTTAAAAAAAATACCTGGCATTTTAGGTATTGTATCTGTGACAGACCTGGAGATTGAAGAATCCTGTTTCCTTCAGGTCACTAAATATGAGCTAGACATTAGAAGGCTTGCTATACCTGCATTGTCAGTGTACCCTTAAATCTGTCCCATATTTGCATATGGAAGAGATAAGGAGTGGAAACTTGGGCAAAACTGATTTCAGTGGAACCAGGTCACATCGTCATAGCCATTCAGTTGTCAGCT
>NW_017728918.1:21319607-21347987 GCF_001723895.1 Crocodylus porosus | reverse complement strand
AATCGATTCAGCCTTGGGCTTTTTGACTGTCTGTATCTAGCCCATGGCAAATAGTTTGGACACTGACATTGAACTGAGCTGAATTTGAACAGTGAATTAAATAAAGATGAAGAGCAAAATCTACAACTAGGCTTACACTTTGCATCTAGCTGTTAGCTTTCAATGCTCTAGTTATCCCTAGTTTACCTGTAACATATGTGAGCAGAGTTACATTAAATGCAAGGATGTTTTGGTGATAACTTTATTTGACCAATGAGAGTTAGGCAATGAGAGTTAGGTAGCTTAATTTCCTTCCTTGGAAAAGCTGTTTAGGAAGAGCTTGGAGAGCGGCTTTACTTTCTTAATGGATTGATAAACACTGAGTTAGGGGTGATAAACATGCCCTGCTGGGCTGCTCAGGAGAAGAGGAATAATAAGTGCATCCTGCCAGGGTCTGACCACACCTGCCTCAGCTCAGCATTGTGGAGGGGAAGAGAAGGCTGTTCTAGCACCCACAGTTTCTAGCCTGAGCCACTGTAGGCATGTGCCTGCATTTCTGGAATGACAAGGGAATGTTTATCCACCTCCAAAATGGCTCAGGCTTTGCACGTTAGACTAACCTGCAAAGATTAAATCAATTCAGGCTCAGGCTTTTTGAATGTCTATCCCTAACCCTGGTAATGTGATTTTAAAATAATCATACTCAACAGAGATCCATCAGAACTGGCCAATAGAAAAAGCCAAAAAGAGACATGGAACTTGACACACTCCTCTCACCACTCCTCCCCCCACAGGGTATTAGACACCTAACTCCATGATTTATAGATACAGACTAGTCCTACATTTAGGCATCTAGGCCAAGTCAATTTTTTCTGCAAAAAAATTGTGAAGGAGGTTCTCACTGCCACTTATGCCCCGTAACTCAATGGTTAGAACATTCAGTGGAAGATAGAGACTCAAGTTCAACTCATTCCTCTACTTCCTAATTTTTAACAGTCTAACGGCTCTTAGTTTCAAGTATGGAAATTCCTAAACCTCCTTGAGTATTCTGTTCTGTCCCCAGGGAGGCAGGGCTGACCAAAGGGGAAGCCTCAGCCAGAGGCAGACTCCAGAGGGAAGAAAAAATAGAAAGAAGCCTACTTGTTGCAGAAGTCCAGAGTGGCAAGGAGGCGCACCAGAGAAAACCGCCAACGCAGTTTATCAGCCGCGCTTATCTTCAGCTGGAGCTGGGTGACATCAGGAAGAGATGTCACCTGGTAAAGATAAAAACCAGCCCCGTATGTGCGAATGGGGGCATGAGATGTGTAGGAGAAGTGGCGGGGAACTGCTGTGCGGGGCATGTCCTGCCGCTGCATGCAACAGCTGCAGTGGCGGCAGGAAGAGCCATGGAGGATCTTTGTGCCAGGGAAAACCAGAGCTGGCAGGGAGGCCGGCAGCAGCGATGGCAGAGGGAGCCATGGAGGATCTTCATGCTGGGGAAGACCAGCAAAGATTAAAGGAGCTGGTAGCAAAACCAGCAGCAGCCGTAGGCGTGGGGGGAAATCCCCGCACCGGGAGAGCCCGCTGGGGAACAGGTTAGCCAGCAGGGGAATGGCAGATGCCGCAGTTTAGGGAAGAGACAGATCCCGGAGAGGATCAGACAGATCCCAGCCAGGGTGAAGGCATGGACCCCAGCCCAGGGGATGCGTCGGCCTAGGACTGAAGGGGGCATGGGGCTTCCCTCCCGTTGGTTTCCCTCTTTGCCTTGCTTTTCCTTTTTGCCGCTCACTAATAGCGTTCCTTTTTTTTCATAGTTTTCTTTTGTGTTTTGTTACACCGAGGCTTCCACAGTGCAGGGCTTTTCTAGGGTGAGCAGTCAGCTCATGCTTTTCTTTCACAGTCAGATTTAATTTTGGTCTGGGGCTAGAGCAGGGCAGCTTGGCATCCTATACCAGACTCTGGGAATTAGGGTCACCACTCGGAGTCAGGAAACTACAAGAGAACATGGCAACTGCCAACAATGCCCACCATGGAGAGCGTGGGACATCGAGAGGGACAGTGCCAAAGACCAAGTGGCACCAGGCTCTTTGGCCTTGGGCTAGAGTCCAGGGGCTGGCCTGTAGAGCAGGATGAGGGAACCAGGGAAGACAACCAAAGGTGCCAGTCAAAAAGATCCTGAGGCCCATCTCACTAGGTGGTGCATGGCCAGGGTGTAGGTGAGGTTGGAGCCCTGTAGGCATCTGCCAAGACCTGTGATAACTCTGGAGGCATCCTCTGAAGGGACCCCCTCCACTGAAGATCCATCCAAAGTCATGGCAGGTGAGTTTGGGGGCCACCCTGAGAGTCAGTGAGGAATCCTCCAGGGTCTACTCGAGAGTACCAGGCTAGTTAGCCCAGTGGCCCAGGCAAAGGCAGCATGGGATCATGTCATTGAACAGAGGCGGGCACATGTTCCAATGTTTAGCCACCCAAACCATTAGAAAGTTCTTCCTACCAATAATAATATTCAACTTAAATTTCCCTTATTGCAGTTTATGATAATTATTTCTTGTCCTATCTTCTGCAGCTACAGAGACTACCCTTTCACCAGTTCTACTACAACCTTTCAGGAATTTGAAAATTGTTATCAAATACCCCTCAGTCTTCCCTTCTCCAAATTAATGAATACTAGTTTTTTTAGTGGTTTTTAATAATCCCTGTTTCTAAGATTTCTAGGCATTTTTGTTGCTCTCTATTAGACTCTTCCTAATTGTCCATGTCCTTCCTGAAGTGCAGTACCCAAACTTGTACTCCATGGAAGTGGTCACACCAGCACTGAACAGAGAAGAGGAATCACTTCATTTATTTACATTCAATGCTCAATACAGACCAGTATGCTGTTCTGCCAACCCTCTTTTTTGGCAACAAGAACACGCTACTGACTCATTTCAAGATAACCTCCAGATGCCTCACTGAAGGACTGTAGTCTAGCCCATCGTTCTCTGGTCTATATTTATGCATGTGAATGTTCTGCCTCTAATGTTGGATGTTGTCCTTTTCCTACTGAACTTAATTTAATTCCAGACTATTTCTCCAGTTTATCAAGGTAATTCTAAATCCTAATTCTGTCCTCCAAAATATCTGCAGCTCCACCCAGATTGGTATCAAATTTGCTAACTGTACACTCAGTCCCATCCTCCCAAAAATTACTAATGAAGAAAATTCAAAGTACTTAACCAAAGACAAGCCATGGGGAACACCATTTGATACCTATTCTTAATTAGACATTGAGCCATTGATGTGTACTCTTTAAGCATGATGATCCAACCAATTAGGCACCCAGTTTACAGTACTTACATCTAGACTTCTTTTCCTTAGTTTATTAATAAGAATGTCATAGAAGACAGTGCTAAAGTTGAGGTACATCATACCTACTGCTCTTCCCCATGCAGAGAGCCCATCATCTTGTTATAGATAGAAATCATGCTGGTCAAGCATAATTTGGTTTTAGCAAATCCGTGTTAGCTGTTCTTAGCACCTGTTATCCTCTATTTAGAAATAAATTTCATGATAACATACCCATAATGTTTGCAGGAGTCAAGGTCAGATTGGCTGAACTTTAATTCCTCAGATACTCCCTTTTCCTTTTGTATAAAGATAAGCACTATTGCCTCCTTTCATGGGTTCTTAAAGATAATAGCTACTGGCTCTGCATTTACTTCTTGGATGAATCTCCTCTGGCCCTGTGGACCTAAAACCATCCAGCTTCTCTAAATAATCCTTAACCTGTTCTTTCTCTACTTCAGGCTGATTATCTCTTCCCCTATTCAATTATGCTGAACATCTTATAGCTATTGTATTTGTGAAGATTGAAGTTAAATGGGCATTTAGTATCTCAGTCATCCCTACATCATTTGTTATTAGATTGTCTTTCCTGTTAAAAAGTGACTTATATTCATCTTACTTCTAGCAGAGGCCAGGTACAGAAGATACACTTATTGTGTGGTAAGCACAAAGAAAGTGTTCTACAGCCGTAACAGAACAGATGGTTAGGGCACTGAGAGCCCTGTAAAAATTGTGGATCCCATTCTAAGATAGCCCTGTATGGATGTGTTTTCAGGCTTAAATGCTATAGGTTAGAACACTGTAATGAACATCTGTACCAAATCCCATCATGATTCACATTAGGTCACATGCCACTGACTACCCATGGGGACTTTACAGCACCCCACTTACCCCCCCGCAACACACACACACACAGGGCAGCATTCTAGCTGTGGCCAGAGTATGTGTGGCCTGCCCAAGCATTGGGCCAGCCCTGCCCCCAGACACTCAGTGACCCAAGGCAGCAAAGCCCCTCTTTCCAAACTTATCCCCATCCCACTTTCCCTCCAATCAGCTATAAGCCACTGTCCAGTGTTATTACTCAGTGTGCAGATTCCATCCACCCCATCTGGGCATTTGTAAATATTGCAGCTTTGGATTAAATGTTGCACTGATTGTGGACACTACATTCACACAGGGAGGTGTCCAAGACGCTCATCTTGTACAGTGTTGTTTTGAAGTATGTGTATCTGGATCTCAATCTGTTCAGCTTCAGCCATGTTTCTCTGTCAAAGTCATCCCTAAGAGGGGCCTCTTTCATGTTAGTATAAAACACCATAGGATTAAATTTCAGACCAAATTACTCCAAACAATCATTTCATTATGATTCACCTCACCCCTTAATTAAACTTAGTGCACTGCACAAAGCCATGGTACCTGGCCTGCTGGGCTCTCCATGGGCCCAGAAACCTGGCAACAAAGGAGCATTTAGGGTCTGTCTTACGTCACTTGATCTAATGGCCTAGAGTGCAGGGAATACATCTCTATGTGGGTAGGTTGTGCAGCCTATGTATGAGTCTCTGTTCACTGTTAAGTACAGTGTTGAGCTTCTTAATGTGACAAGTTCTGGACCATACAGGAGCACAGTAATCCGCTGGGCCATATACCATTCCAAGTGCCGTGGTTCTGTACACTTCGAAGTTGGCACACCATGTCATGCTGGCTAGACATCTTAAGACAGCTACCCATGCAGAGACTTTACTGCTGACCTTCTAAGTGTGATGTTTATAGGTCAGGGAACAATCTAATGTGACTCCTTGGTAAGTTGGGGTATGCTCATGGGGAAGGATGTGGTGTTTTTCCTCTAATATTCAGTATGCTCTTTGCTCAATGGTTGTGCTGGTGCAAGACTGATACTGTTTAATTGGTGCTCCCCACTGACCTTGTGCCTCTCAAATACCTCCCCCCCCCACCCAACCTTTGTGCCATTGGCCTGGAATGAAGCAGGGGTACCGTGGTCATTACCCCCTACTTGTGTTGGGGACTTATCAGTTTGTTACACTGAGTAGGACCATAAATCTGGTTAATTGAGAATTTTTCACCCCATCCCTCAAGGTTCTGTTGCTTTCCTGGGAGAGGCTAGCATATTCACATGGATCCACTTAATGAAAACCCAAACACACCCTGAAAGACACTGAAAGCTTTTTTTGAGCCCCACAGCTGAGGTGTTACAATGGTTGCAACTCTGGGCACAGCTCTGGCTGCCATTTGGCAGAGTACCTACTTATGATCACTGCTCATACTTAAGAGTACGATTATGAGCCCACCTCCCAAGGCCAGGTCACTACCCCTGGCTGCTGGTGGTCACTGGTGTAGGCGAGGGGCCCTAAAGAGGTTCCAGATTAGTCCTGGAAGGGCACAGGACCACTCAAAATGGGGGTTCGGGAACCACCAGCCCACTGAACCAGGCTACTCCAGGTCCAGCTCCCTCTCTGGGGGAGAAGAGCAGCCTGTGAGGCTAAGCAGCCCCCTGCACTTGGGTCCAAGTTCCAGCACAGGCAATGTTCCACAGTTTTTGTTTATTTTTCACATAAAGTTTAGCAGCTGCAACATTTAATTAAACCAAGGGGCATCAGTTTCATGCACGGCTGTGGCAGGCCTCCACGCTGCCATATAGGGGTTGGACTTCATCAAGCCAACTCTCCTGCCACAATTTATGTGAGATGTACTCAGCTCCCCTGAAGATCTTTCTGCTGGCTCAGGGTCCTCTCTGGCATTTTCTGTGGGGCTGCTCCTCCCCTACACCCGACCTCTTTCCTCTCGGGTGTTACAATGGATCGCAAGCTGTGTTTGAGGGCTTGATGTGATCTATTGGAGCGCAGCTGTGTGACATCCCTTCTGTAGCTGCTGACTGTGGAGTACTGTAGTCAGGATGAAAAAGGCTAACGCAAATTAAAATGAGCAAATAAAACATTCCTCAGCATGGGTGGGGCGGGGTTCTGTCACCCCGTGCTGAGCTGCTCACTCCTGAGCACTGGAGTTTTGGGGGGATTTCTGATTTCACTCCCTTTTCTCTTCTGTTCTTTGGGGCCCCTCAAACCCTGCCAACCACTCACCCTGGCCTGTCACAGTGTCCATGGCAATGGTGACATCAGCGGTAGCAATACTGGTGGCGGTGGCATCAGTGGCAGTAGCAGCAGTGGTGGTATCTGCATCAGTGGTGGTGACAGCAGCAGTGGCCACAGCAAGCCTCAAGTGCTGTGAGCTGTGTCCAGTCCCAACTTGGGTGCCCAGCATCCTCTGCACTGGCCCTGACTCTGGGGTGTTCTTTTATGTTTTGGCTGTAGTGTCATGCTCCAATCCTGGCCTAGCTTGTTAGCTGACGTAGTGGCAACTGTGCCGCACACAGCCCAGTCACCTGTACCACAGGGATCAGGTAAGTCAGGCAGAGGCTGACATTCCCCACAATGGCATTCCCCAAGGTTTCATATTTGATAAGCTGATCCCCTACGGGTTCCCACCCTCCTCTTTCCTCAATGTCATAGCCACCCAGTGCAGCCAGGGTCTTTCCCCACTCTGTAAATGTTAACTGAGAAGAAGGGTCCAAGTTCTTGAGCAGGCAACATTCCCCAGTTTTGGTTTAATAAACAAACTAAAAGTTTAGTAGCTTCAACATTTGAAATGAGGCAAATCTCTTCCTGTGGCTGCATTCCTGGTGTATGACCCTGGGGGGTGTTCAGGAGGTAGAAGGAAGGGGGTTGGTTCTCATGCAGCTGCGTTGTCAATAGTGTGCCCATGATGCAGGGCCAGAGGAGCCTGGGGCTGGAGACCCATGGCCCGGTGCTACAGCAGGGGCACTCAGTGCCCTCAAGTCTTATTCATCCAGGGGGGGCTCCCAGTCAACATGGGTAAAGAGCTACTCAACCAGGGCTTCATGATCTAGAGAGCCTGCCACTGTGCAGGGCTGGGGCCACCAGCATTGGTGGGGGGGTGGGGGGGAGGGAATACAGGCATCCAGGTCACATGCACACGCATGGAATACAAGCATCTGGGACACATACACATGCGTGCACACACACACAAAATACAGGCATCTGCAACACACACACACAAAGAACCCAGGCATTTGAAAAACACACACACACACACACACACACACACTTGGTGGGCTCAGGGTGAGCATGGACAGAACAGCCAATTGATGGTTCATGGCCATGACAAGTCACTGCTGCAACAAGTCCTTGTCTCTACCAGCCAATAATGAATGGCTTAGCTGTTCAGCTCTGCTTGGGTGTCTGCAGCAGCTCAGGGAGCCCAGGGGCATGCTGAGAGGCATGAGGGACGCTTCCCCCTAGCCTGCTGGGCTCAGGCCATATAGGCAGGTTCAGAGGCCCTCCCACCAGCACCATCACAATGGCTAGTGTGTGTTTTGCTTGCTTCCAAACTAAACCTGGGTGGTTTTAGTAAAGCTCAAAAGTTAGAGCACTTCTGCCTCAGGATTCTTGAATGCCTGTACTTAGCCAGAATATTTTTGTCGTTTAAATCCCTTGCTAGCTTCCTTTCAATCCATGACTTAATCTTCCTGACTTTCTCCCTTCATGGCTGTACTATACAATATACTCATCCCTAGGAATATGGTCAAGTTTCCATTTTTTTAAGATTCTTTTTTGGAATATCAACTTGCTGAAGAGTTCACCGCTCTGCTATGCCAGCCTCTTACTGCACTTCCTGTTGTCCCTTCATATTCCTATAGCCTGCTGTTGAGCCCTGACAGTTATATGCTCCAGAAAGAAGATTCACAGCTACGAATCCAGTGTGGGAGTCTTTTGCAGCCCAGGGAGCCCACGATGCAAGGCTCCAAGCCCTTCTTCTTCCCCATACCAGCACCACCACCGTGTGAGAGAAAGACCTAAATCTCTGAAGGATGAGAAATAATCCTTACTCTTCACCTCTATTTCTTACTAGCTAGCTCAGGGGCCTTCCCTCTCAACTTGTCAACCTTTATATGTCACATTCTTGGGTACTTAACTCTTCTAATACATTGAATAAGGAAGTTTGGCCAAAAAACAGCCTGCAGGTTCTACTAGGCAGCAATGCACCTAAAAAGTAGGTGCTGCAATGCTGCAGAACCTTGCAAAGCTTTCATTTGCACATCAAGGCTCTACTCACTGGTGCTTCCATTCAGACACCTCCACTCCGTGCAACATGTAAATCTATGCTTGTCCCATTAGCTTGAAGGCTTAATGATGTGCTTCAGCACTAATCTGAGTTGGGACACTTTTCTGAATGGGGCCCTTTGGACACAGTCCTGTAAGTCCCTAAACACTCTTGTGAGGTACTGAACACCTTCAAAAACTGTTGTTTCTAATAGGAGTTGAGGGTACATCATCATTCTGTAGGAACAGGCTGCTGTGGCTTACTACAGATCCTACTGACATCAACAGAAAACGTCTGATTGACCATGAAGGACCTGACTAGTCAGACCCTTTAAAATGACTGCGGAAGGGGCTTTATACTTGTGAGCAGTCTCATTTTGAAACACTGACTGAAATACTGAAATACTGACTGAAAGAGTTGAGTGAGCTTTAGATAAAGAGCCCCCGCCACCGTTTTAAAGCATGAGAACACAAGACACTCCTGCAGACTCAATTAATTGATCTTATTATCTTTACCTGCACATGAAAGAGAGATTTTGATTTTATTTTTCAAGTCAGTAGTGGAATGTAAGATATTTACCATAGGGCGCACAGAGTACTGCAGCACAGGGTAAGACTATTTTAACTGTAATCTGAGAAGTTACTTTTAGCAGGAGTCATAACTTGGCCATTATTACTGATGCTACTCATAAAATTAAGCTTGAGCTGGGGTCAGATTAAGGTCATAAAAACAATAATGTAGAATTATGATCATGGAAGGCAATGGTTGTTAGCTGTGGACCGGAAAACACTACAAAATTGTTGTAATCTAAACTTTTAAGGAATGCTCTGGCAAATGACCAGGAAAAAGTCATGATGTATTTGTGTTTTCTTAGAAATTTCTCTTGAGTCATAGGAACAGATTAAAACCTAGTTTATCTGTGACATGAGATCATTAACTCCAGGAAGAAACAAATGATTCTTCTTCTTGGTGAGTCCTTTAAATACTATTTCTAATCATTTGCTGGCTTCAGAACAGTCACAGGATTCTCATATTTACTGTTTCCAAAGCACTAATGGCTTTCCATTCGGTCATTTCAGGGCCAGCTATCTTGATTCATATAGTGTTTAATGTGATATGTGAGTCCTATACAAGGAGTATTTTTAAGCTATAATTTTCCTCTGAATGTTCACTGCTCTGAGAAGTGTCATATAAAGATGATTATATTTCCATTTTAGACGGGTTCTAATTGATTGTACCACTGTTAGCAGGCCTAGTAAAGGCAATATTGCCTGAACAAGATGAAGCCTCAGTGACCCTTTCATGCAGATGGATAATATTGTCAGAACAGAGGCAAGGCATATGGGTGAAGAAGTTTGCACTGATCTCATTTCTGCAGACACAGGGGTTTAGTTTCCAGTATTACTAACTGGGTATTTTCCTAAAATGATATAATAAGCGAACACATAAACCTTATTTTTCATTCTTATCTGGGGGGAGGGAGGGATGTTGCTTTGATTTTAAGGAAATTGTAAGTTGTAGCCCTGATTGTGGCTTTATTACAACTTTATAAAGGCTGGAGGAAGAGCACTGTATCTGCAACAATGGTGCAGGAAGTGGTCACCACTTCACAAGCAGTGATCACATTCCATGCCTGGCCCAAAGCGGACTTTAGGTGGACTGTAAGCACGTAAGTCCAAAACTCCCATTCGAGCCCCCTCCTTCTTCAACCCATCATTGGAGGCCTATCACTAGGGGGGTCCACACTTGATAGGTCCCTCCTTTTGCACATGGTAGCTTCCTAGGAGACTGCAGCTCTGCCAGAACTGCTTGAGTCTGAGCAGCTCCTGCCTAAGTCATTCAGAAATGCAGACACTAGGCAGAGCACCCCTAAGTAAAAAAAAAAAAAAAAAAAAAAAAAAAATCTTTGCACACTTGTTCCTGCTTAAAATGCACCAAAATTAATCAGTGGTATAGCTGGTTTAGCACAAGACTGAGAAACCATCCATAGCTGTTTTGGGGGTTCTTTGTCTTCTTGGTGTGTGCTAGGAACAGTGATAAACCAGCAACACCGCTTCTTTTCTGGAGGATGCTTGCACTAAGTAGAAGTAAGTGAAGTGAGCTTCTCAATGGCATCTCTCATTATGTGTGCAGG
Organism: Crocodylus porosus; assembly: GCF_001723895.1. NCBI lineage: Eukaryota > Metazoa > Chordata > Crocodylia > Crocodylidae > Crocodylus > Crocodylus porosus. The sequence goes on along the minus strand of NW_017728918.1, from coordinate 21,337,435 downwards.
CCATAAGACAAGCCAAGAGCAGTAAGAGTTAAAATCTGGAAGTCTAAAGTTCTGTGAAGGGCGCCATAGTGCGTCAGAACGTTTGGAACCTCACCAAGAACACTAGGACGTAGGGATCCACAGAACCTCCAAAGACAGCAAGGTCTCTTTCGTGAGTCATAACAGCAAATTCAGACCCCAAAGCTGTGTGTGTATAGTTGAGATTATTTTTCCCCAGGTGCATTACCTTGCACTTCTCAACATGGAAGTTCATCTGCCATTTTTTGTCCACTCACTTACCTATATCTCTAGCCTGGCCTTTTTCTCAAAAACAGAAAACTGAATTTTAAGAAATACAGCTTGCAGAAAGCAAGCTGAAGGGTCACAGTAAGACCTCTGTACACCTCTTAAATCCTTGTTTGATTCTTTTAAACTAAATGCTGCCTCTCCACAGACTTTTACTTCTCATTTTGTTAGTTAAGAAAACATGACTTTTCATTCCATTAAAGACTTCTAGGAACCTTCCCCAGTCTCCACTAACTACTTTCTAAATGAGTAGACTCTTGTTATGGTAGCTGGAACCAAGACTGGCAGAGATAGCTCAGAGACAAATGATAAATCTCATAGTGGGGTTGTTCACATATATGTTACTAAAACTACAGCTTCACAGACTTCCAGCTACATATACTCTTCAAAAAGGTTAAATATACGTATATATTCTCACAAAGGGGCATCAGCTATGCCTCTAAATTCCAGGAGATCTACAATCAAACAAGAAGACTAATGAAAATTTTTTTTCAAGAAGGCAACCCCCACACCGAAAAAAACAAATGGAGCCATTTTGTAAAAATGTCATGTGTTCAAACCTTCTGTGCCCTGCCATTAGATGGACTTTGGTATAAACAAGATAAATTATGCACAATAAATGTGAAGAACAGCCCTATATAAGCCTCCTTAAAATTTGTCACTAATCAACTTTACCCTTCTTTAGTTAAGGGCAAAAATTTAGTGCCTTCTAATTGAAATTTATTTTGTCAACAAACCTTTACTGCCAATTTTTAATTTAAACTGAATATCTAATTCATGCAAGCTGGCAGACCTTCTCAGTGAGAGAGATTTCATAAGACTTTCTAAATCTAATCTAAATGACATAATGCTATTCATTTAATTTCAATTACTATTAAAGCTTGCTTAGTTAATTTATCCACTGTGTCCTTTGTGCACTGTATTTGATGAATTCATTCAGAAATGCCTGTATGAAGTAGTCTAACTAGACAATGAATCAGGAAAAGAATCCTGTCCTATAACTACAGGTCTCTCAAACTGTCAAAGTGGTTAAAGGAGGTAATTAGTAATTAACTGCGAATGACAGATATTTTCCCACTGCTGTATCTTTAGGTAGAATCAGTAGGTATTTTAGAAATGTTAATTTCTACTTTTTGCAATAATGAGAATTTCTAAGAAAGACAGATTCTGTACAAAGACACTCTAAAAATAACACAGACTCAGGAAGAATCATTTTTAGGCCTAACATAACTGGGAGGGAAAAAATGGAATTTTCACTCATTCTAACAAAAAGATATGGATTGAAAGATCCTTTTATCATTCCCATACTAATCTCTCCTGGCAATATATAGAATGGCCCATTAAATCCACAACAGTCCAAAAGCAGAATACATTTAGCACCACCAAGTAGGATCTTGCTAAAAATGTTAACACACTGAACCCTTAACTCTTGGGAATGGAATAGAAAGGGATGTGGAAACTCTGGTTTACAGTACAATACATCTAGCTAATTAAAGAAATATGAATTTCCATGTGCAGCTCTTACCCCATCGCTCTTTCACGTCCCAGGACTTTGAATCTGTGGAGATTTGGGGGACCCACTGCAAAATTTGATTTACTGTTATGTGGGTCATTTAATGCACAGAAAACTGTATGGTAAACAGCTTCATTTGCAAGCAAAAAAAATAAAAAGTCACAGATTATGACTACAAGGCTATTCCGCAGTTTATAACCTCAAAATAAGACCTACTAAATTTTCACATAAATGTGAATGTGACTTTTCCCTGGAGTTCATGTTGAATATTAATTTCTTACCCTTAAATGTCACACTGTAAACAGCTATAATCCTTTCTAACTTGTTATTTGTTCTTGCTTTTCACACATGATGACTAACTCCTGGGTTAATCTTCATTTTATTAAGTGTAACAATGGTTACTGATGGCTTTATTTGATTGGAGCCGGACTTTTTTTAGCACAGGTCAGAAACGTTTTTTTTATTTCTATAACTGATCACAGCAGCATAATCCAATGGTAGGTGTGACATGTCCCTGTTTGTGGTTTCATACAGAATCAGGCTATATAGCTCATGCTTTTTAACGTTCAAAATCTCCAAGTCAACAGCCAGTCAGCCAAGACAGTGGCCATCACAGTCACTAGGACTAATAATTTTAATGCCTAAACATGATGCTGGAATGTATCAACCTTATAATGTAGGGAGCTGATTTTAAAAAATCAGCTGAGCAATGGACAGTCATTCAAAAGGCACGAGCCTGAATTGATTCAATCATTGCAGGTCAGTCTAACCTGGCTAAACTGAACCAGTTTGCAAGCACACAGACAATTCCTCTGGACATGCCTGCAGTGACTCAGGCTAGAAGCTGGAGGGGGCCACTAGAGCGAGACCTCCCTTCCTGTCTAAAGTGCTGAGCTGGGAGGGCATGGCCAGGCCCCAGCAGGATGATATGATTAGAGAGAGGTTTTAATCCCCACCCTGGCCTGCACAGTCCCCAGCCAAGGTATGCCTGAAGTGGGAGGGGGAAGCAGTCCCCGCCAGGCTTTTCCCTACTTGCTGCTCAAGGGATGGGAGTGGTGCCAGACCCTGGCCCCGGGCTAGCACTCTGAGGCAAACAGGGAGTGAGGGACAGAGGACTGATTGTGTAAAATGCATGCATTTGTTGCTGATACTGAGCTTTTAAATCTTCTTCTCCCTGTTTCTTCATACTGTCTGCAGCAAACTGATGGCATGCACAGATCCCATGCATTGCAAATCAGGTCATTTCTCACACCTCGCTCTGTCCCCTCTTGAGCACTGATAGATTGTGGCTTTTGAAGCAAGCCAGCAGGGAGCTTATCAGAACACAAAGCTTATCAGCCATCAAGAAAGCACAAGTCTCTCCCTCAATAGTTCAAGCTCTTCTTCAATAGCTTCTTCCAAGGCACTTGTAAGAAAGAACAGAGGCACATTACCAGCTGACCTGTTGATTAGTTCCAAAAAGCCCTAAGTGGACACCATTCTGTCTGCCTTTGTTGCAGTGAAGTTGGACACACACACACACACACACACACACACACACACACATTCATTAGCTAGCATGGGGGTGGCCTGGCCAGACGCCAGCTGGGGTCCATGCCACTGTGGTCCCTGCTGTGGGGGGGAGGGTAACCCTGCTTGAGCAGTAAGCAAGGGGAAGCCAAGCAGACACTGCTGTGCCTGCAGTTTCCACCTCCTTCTCAACCAGCCGAAGCTCCAGCTAGGAAGAAGAGGGGCAAGGCCAGCCCTACTCTCTGGAGCAGACAACCCAGTCCAGCCTGGAGCTGACAAGCATGCTGGGATGCTCTGATTTAACTTAAATCAGGAGGAGGTCTAGGGCAGAAGGTTCATAAACCAGTTTGACCCAAATCTGTTAAGTCTGAAACTACCATTCAGCCACATTTATCTTAAACCAGTTTTGGCCATTTTGAAACTGGTTTATGTGCACTGAACTTATGTTCTGTTATAGGTTTAAACCAGTTTCTGATCACTTAAACCAGTATATGTGTAACTTCTGTCTCTAGCCCTGGGGACCCTGATACTATACACCTATCCCCAACATCTTTCCAGTAAGAGGCAACATGTCAGGATTAGGGGAAATGGTCATTCTCATCACAAGCCAACAGAGAGACTATTTCTGCTTGCACACATTAACGTACCTCTGAGGCTGCTGCCAGAATCAAAGCTAGGGTTGGAGAGGTGCTTATAAATTACCTAGTCCCCTCTCCCCTTGGGTATGTTGAATGCTGACATGACACTCCAAAACATCTGGTTCATTACGTATAAAAACATTGTTAATGCTTAGATAAGAGAGCACATTATATTTTGAGATAAATAATAGGTGCAAGGGTAAGGACAGACCTATGCATAAATGTATTTTATTTTACAAGGCAGTCATTTCACTGCACAGTTAAAGTCTGTAGAAAAGTGTATTCTAATTTAAAATGTATAGGAGCACATTATGTTACGTTACGTTACGTTACATTCTATCATGTGAAATCTATGAAATCTATGTATTTGTTGTGACCAGTGGAGCCTATACAGGAATTAAGACCCTACTCTATTTGGCAGTTTTTACCCAAATATATTAGTATGGGGTGTAAAATATGTGGTCCACAGCCTAGATCCAGCCCATGGATGTAGTCATCTGGCCTGTGTGGCTTTTTGTCATCATTGCCTGCAGCCATGGATTTAATGCTGCTGTTTCTCAACCCCATTGCTGTGGCTGCCAAATTCCTAGTGTTCGGCATGGTCAGTCCCAAGGGATATGTTGCTGCACAATTAAGTGCTGTTGGTTGCCACTGGCGATTAAAAGCAGTGGTGCTCACCACCACTGTGGCTCTGGAAGCTGCAGCTCTGGGGATTGAGTGAAAACATTAACTCCTTGACTTCTCATGCCAATGCAGCAGTGTCAACAGTTGTGGCCAGAAACCCTGCAGTCTTGGTATGGGTCATGAAAATCCCCATGGGTCAGATCCAAATTGCAAGAAGCTTTCTGGTCCTGATCCACCTTGGGAGGAGCCCCACAACCCTACTCTGGCCCACAGGGGCTAATGAGTTTGACACCCTTTGCCCAATGATTGAGAACCAGGTTCTAGGCCACCTCACCCAGAAGACATTTGAATGTGCATCTCCCCCTTTCTAGCAAAGTGCTCTAACCACAAGCTATGAACTAGACATTTCAGAGAGAACTCTCCAAACTCTTCTTGATGCTGGCCCCCTAGGCAGCCAAGAAAGGAAGATATGTGAGACCAAAAGGAAGTAAACAAGCTGAGAATGTGGCCAAGTGAGATGGAGGGTGCCCTTGATTCTAGCGCCACTGCAGAAACTATCCCACTTCTGTTTCTCCATCTTATTTGATGAATTATTAAATGCAAGGTGCAAAAACCCCAATGTGGGCCAGGGGCAGAAGCCAAGGTGTTACATGTGTGCTGTAAAGTTCTTCACAGCCAGAGAAAAGCCATACAAAATGCTTTCGCATCTTTATCATGTGGATCTATGTGCAATTCAAACCCATTCACTGGAGTTGTATGGCCCTTTCGGCAGGGAGGAATAACTTGCAAGAGAAAACTTCCATCCATAGGGTTTGTTCGAGTGTCAGGGCTCATTCTGGCCCTTAGTAAAAGATATGGAAGCTTAAGTGAAGTGCTAGAAATAGACCAGAATGGAGACGAATGTAATCTAATTACACACATACCAAGGTGCAGCAATAGCAGTAGAAGGCCGCCCTCACTGGTCCACCAATATACCTCATTTTTATTATGGAGAAATTGCTTTTAGTACTTAGAGTGTCTCCATATGCAGTCTATTTAGCTAAGGATACCCACCCCTATAATACTTGAACACTCTTCTCTCACCTATGTGTGAAGAGCATAAATTGTAGTAGTAATGCTATATTATGAGCAGCCACATTAATAATGGAGCTAAGACCGCTCATTTACTTCACAAATGCTACCCTCCAGCCATCTGTTAATAATAACTTTCAGTCCTTTAGCAAAGGATATTGCAGGATAATTTTTAAAGGCAATGGTATGAGAAAAACTTTTAGGACGAAGAAGTTAATGTTTAAATGAATAAAAACCATTGCTCAGGAGAAAAATGATATTTGATGTGGAATTGAATGCAAATGTTTTATGCATTTCAAAGGTTTATCCACTGTCTCTGATTTGCTGATAAAATAAATGTTATTGTGTGCTTGTTTCATCACATATATCTTCTTGTTCACAGTGAAAAGACTACATTACAGTTAAATATGATTCATGACAGTAATTTTGTAATGAAACCCTAATAAGTTTATTAATCCCTAGAATCCAGTATATTTTGGAAAGCAAAGTGACTGCTCAGAGATTTTATCTAGCCAATCTCAGGAGTTATTCTTTTCTCTGCTACATATTATTGAGCTTGATATTACTGTTAAGGCTCAAATGCTTTTGTAATGGTAGATTGTCTTCTGTATGCTTCATGCAAGCTAATAAAATCACTGAGGATGATGGCTTAGATAAAAAGGAACTTTTTTTTTCATAACAAAATAAAGCATCACCAACAGATATTACCTAAAAGGTCTGTCATCCAATCTGGAATTCAAGCGAGTTTGTAAGTATTGCCTGGATGACCTGGGGACTGTCACTATACACAGCTTATGATTTCAGTTTGATAATGGAGATGGTATGTGTGCTTGTGTTTGGGTTCATGCTTCTGTGTGCATGCATGTGTCAAGTCACTAATTATATTTGAAATGCAGAGCTTAGTCACTTTGCTATTTTACTTTATCCAGAGCAACAGAAGACCCTCCCCCAGGGCCTTATTCCCTCTGTATTAAGTTTATTTTTGCTATTGTGGCAGAAGAAGCATCCCCTGAGTCTTTTTCTACCTGGTCCCTTCATAGCATCAATGGATCACTGGTGAGATGCAGAGATGCAGCCACGGTTGGGGCTGGGTGAAAAGCAATGGCATACAATGGTAAGAGTTTGCCAACCTTTGATCTAAAGCTTACAAAATGTGGAAAGAGAAGTTCTTATTTCTGGCCCAGAGCTAACAAGATTTGTCTTTATCTCACCACTTACAAGCTTTTGCTTTGATTATGCATGAAAGCATTTTCAATTTGTTTGGAATATCATTTTACTTATCCCTATCTCACTTCTGTGTTGTAGCATAATAGAGTTGCGAAGTATTACCTAAAGTGTTTGACTCCTTATTGTCTGACACTCTTGTGGGGGGTGTTTAATAGATCTCTCTTCCTTTCTGTTTAATAAATCCAATTTTATTTCTGTTTCTCCCAGATGAGATGAAAGAATTTATTTATTTAAGCAAATCTTTGGAGACTCCTATCTAATTAGAAAGTAAGGACTAACTGGCAAAACAGCTTCCCAAAGCAAAGGTAACAGCCACATTATCTTATAAAATCAATATGTCCTTTATTTTGAGGATAGTTTATGGGCAGAACACATTTAAGCTGCAACTGGATCAGCTGGAGTGGGTGCCACATGAACAAGATCTGGCATGCAGGAAAGGTTCTGTGAGGCCAATAGGACCAGGCCCACACCATTCATTCACCTATGGGGCCAGATGAATTTGACACCTTTGCTTTTAGCAGACTTATGTGATGTTTGGCCCAGGATATGAATATTTGGTGATGATGTGATTACCTGTTTTTATAATCAGCAGATTATATGAAACATCAATATCGTTAACAGCTGCAGATAGGTCACCTGTGAATAATACATATTGAATATCTTCAATTACTTGAATATTATGGGTTTGAAAGCTTCCCTCAAAATTAAAAACTTTCAAGGGAATACCCTCACTATTAGGCTAGACAGTCATGTTCTCTCCTACTTGCTCTTTGGCCCATAAATGTTACATTCTTGGCCCACAGAGGCACAGCTTCAACTGAAGGTGTTAAGAGGGTTTCTCCCCCTCCATAGCCTATGGACTAGTGGCGAGGGCACCCTACTGGGAGATGCGGGTTTAAACCTAGTGAGGATGATCTGTAACCAGGTTCCCTTCTTTCCAGGTGAACACTCTCTGAACTATAATATAGAAGTGGGTGGAGACAGTATACTCACACCAGAAAAGAGTGAGCCAATCATCTGTAACCAAAAGGATATCTCAGGTGCTTTACTCCAGAAGGAGGTATTGACTGTGATTCTGACTTGGATGCCTAAATCACCTAAGTCTGGGTGAGAGACAGGATTTCAAACATGTCCTCTTTCAGAATGCCCCACTAACTGGCTTAGATGCCCCTGCTCAGGATGCTTAGCTGTTGCGAGTCCTGTTCTTGCGAGCCCCTAGCTCTCTCTGTACTTTGCACAGGGAAAGTAGATACCTAGTTAGGTTTGTAAAATGCCACCCATAACATTTAGAGGTGGTGACACTTAACATTATAACTTGTTCGTCCAGTTCTGATGCTGGATGCTTTTCACAAATAGTCTGTCATAGCACTATGCCACAGGGCTTTCTTTGGATTTATACATGTAACACAAAACAGAGAGAAGTGGGGTCCTTTTCTGCTTAATCCTTACTGATATTGGCAAGCACTTTATGTGAGAATTTTCCATAAGTTACCATCTCACATAAGTGAGCAGAATCAAGCTGTAAGGGAAGTTTCAGTTAGATATTACGAAACACTGTCTCACTAAGAAGGTAGTAAAGCACTGGAACACATTACCCAGAGAGATTATAAAGTCTCCATCCTTGGAGGTTTTTAAGACCTGGGTAGACAAAGTCTTGGCTGGGATAATCTAGTTGGGGATGGTCCTGCTTTGAGCAGGGGGTTAGACTAGATAACGTCCTGAGGTCCCTTCCAACCCTAATTTTGTATGATGCTATGATATTAAGCACATAACTAAAGAAATAATTTGCTAACATATTCAAAGTATATTGGGACAAAAGGGGTGCAGAAGGGAACATTTCTCTCTAGGCTAGTGTTTAGGGCACTTGCCAGTGATAACATAGTGATCCATGCTCTCACAGCTGTTATGTATTTTATCCAAAAGAGCAGGGACTAAAATACAGGATGCCCCTTTCTCAGTGCCCTAACCACTAAGTTTGAGAATAAGATCATTTGGGGTATGTGCAGAGTGGAAAGCCTAAATATCTAGGGACTTCTGAAGTAAAATATAAGGAATCTGTTGTTTAGGCCCCTTCAGGTTTAGGTGACAGCTAAGTTGGCATTTTGGATTTAGGTGGCTTGAGGTGGAACTTAAGTCCTTTTGGGATCTGATCCTCTCTCTCTTTCTCCTTTTCTCTCTCCCTCTCTTAAAAAAACTGGATTTTCTCACTCCACCCTCTTTGTTGAGTCAAACAAGTGCTAATATTTGGCACTAAAGAAACAAGCATAGTCTTCGGATAGGGATAGAAGTTGCACATAACCCAGTATAAGTGATCAAAACCTGGTTCAAATCTGTAACACAACAGAAGTTCAGTGCACATAAACTATTTTCAAAATGGCTGACGTAGCAGAGCACTAAGGTGCCTACTACTTGGAAAGCCAGAGTAGTGGCTGAGGTGCTGGTTGCTAGGGGCAACTGGGGGGAGTTAAGGACACGTACCTGTTTGGTCAGCTGAAAGGAAGGGGCAGGGCCAGGCTCAGACATAAATTGCAGGCCAGAGCCCGAGTGAGGGCAGCCTGCAGCCAAGGAGGAAGGAGCTCGGCCCTGAATGTATGAAAGGGAAAAGGCCTGGATGTGCAAGTAGCTAGTGACATGGGTGAGAAATGGAACACCTGTGGTGGGGTTTGGAGGACGTTTTAGCCACGAGGCATAGATTTGTGTTATAGCCAATTGGCTTGTGTTTTGGTTGTTGTTAGACTGGAGGACTGGGTGAGGCTATAAGGGGATGGAGAAAGCCTCAAAGGGAAACCATGATAATGTGGGAGCCCCAGCCCCAGAGAGCGGGCAGTGCAAGAAGCCCCAGAGAGAGTGGGCACTGCTGAGAGGCCCCAAGAGAGGGGCAGCGACCGTGAAGCCAAAAAGGGTGCAGCAGAGGGACTGTGCCTCCCAGACTGCCAAAAAGGACAGTGCAGGGAGGGCATTAACCCAGAGCATCCATCAGGGTGCAGCAGAGGGGGAGGTGTCATCCCCGAGCGCCAAGGCAAAAGCATAGTGTTGGGAGAGGACTGACCTCGAGTACCCCAGAAGGCAGAACAAGGTCATGGAGAACCTGAGCGCCAGTGAGGCTCAGGGTGAGCAAGAAGCCTCAGAGAGAGGGCAGCGAGAAGCCCCAGAGAAAGAGGGGCAGTGACCATTTGAGCACCGTGAGGTGCAGTGTGAGGCAGGACTCCAGAGAGCCCAAGCAAGACGAGACTGTGAAGGGACAGAGAGTCAGTAGGACGTGGAGTGAGGCAGGGCTGTAGAGAGCCCAAGTGCCAGGGAGACCAAGGTGGGTCCGGCACATAGCAGGAAACCATAGCCAAGGGAATGAAGGACAGCCTCCCTACAATAAATACATAACATCAGAGATGTGGTGGGTGAGATTCCAAGGGTGCATAGAGAACACTTGGCACGGTACTAAAGGCAGTCCCTAGGAGAGTCACGGTGACCCTAGGGTCCCATCCTGCTACAGCTGACACCAATTTAATATAAACCTGGATGGATGTAGTATCAGTTAACTGATTTAGGTTAAGTCATTTTATTAAATTTCTGCCCCAGGTCCCCTCCATATTCAAGTTAACTTACAGTCCCCCAGCATCCCAGGATGCTTTGCACCTACCCCACAACTCCCGCCCCGCGCCCCCCCCACTTGCAGCTTGGGCCAAGGTAGGCTAGCCTTGGCCCAAGCTGTCTGCTCCAGCCAAGCAAGGAGGCATGCACTGGCCCCCCAGCCTCTAGCCTGAACCAGCGCAGGCATGTGGCTGCATTTCCAGAATCAAAAGTGAATGTCTGTTCACTTGCTTATCCTGTCAATCTGCACAGCTTAAACTAACCTGCAAAGATTGAATCAATTCAATCTTGGACATTTTGACTGTCTATACTTAGCTTTTACATCTATATCACCACTGCCAGCCAAGCCACATTTAAACAATATACACAATGACCTAATTTGATAGGGAATAACTACTACACTGAACTCAAGACAACATGTTCAGAGGTTGGTTTTCTGAGTTGTTACTTAGGAATATCACTAAGTACTTTCAAAAGTACCGGAGACTCAGCAGCTCCCTTCATTAACACAAGCTACCGTGCTTTAGAACTTATGGGAGCTAATCTGGCACCCAGCTCTGTTGAAAATTCAGTCAGCTGCTGCACTACCTAAAGATGGACTTAAGACTCTAATTTAAGGCACCAGAGCTACTTCTGAAATCACATTCAATATATATATTTGGTCTATTCCCTGAGCAACCGAAGTACATGGGGCACTGCCAGCTGCTGTACTGCCAATGATGGCAGTGTGCTCAGCCACTACTTTAGCGGCAGCAGTTTTTGTGCCTCCCCACAAAGGTTGCACCTTGGACTACTGGCTTGGTCACCACCCCTCCCACCCCTAATTATGCTACTAAATCTGTCATGGTCACCCCATTTCTCCCCTTAATTATATTACTAAATCTGCTGAGGTCTGTACTAGATAAAGTAAAACTTACAAATTTTTGTATTCTCTTGCAGTAGAAGAAAGTCATAATTCATGGGAATTGAGAGGCAGTGACTGATGGGTACCAACCACATTAGGAGGGTAACAGAATTGTAGATAAATGCAAACTAGTCACTACAAAAGAAATAGAGGTTACTGTGGGTCAAATAAATTCAACAAACAAGGGGTCCTCTCATAAGAAAACTAGCCCTCAAGTAAAAGATGCTGTTAAAATCTATTCATTTAACTTTGAACTACTTCCCCCAAAGGAATCATGCTGTATCTTGCTGTACAGATCTCCATCCTAAAATGCATTAAAAGTAGATTATTGGATCTGTTGCCTGCAAATTGTATCTATAAGTGGATAGCAATTCCATTTTGGATGAAATGCTGAAGACAGCATGTGTTGAGGAAAGATGCGGGTGCGCATGCTCCCCACATCAGATAGGGGTGTGCAAGTTCTAACCCTTGATAACTGAGAAGAACTCTTCCTTAGATCAAGCCACAGGGAATTCTGATTCTGGAGAATGATGTATTAAATTGTATCCACTGACAACTGTAAAGATAGTGAGGCCTGTGACCTCAGAATAGTTACCCTTATGAAGTCCCATGTAGTCATGCAAATAGATCTGAGTTTGAAACTGTCTTGGAAAAAACATGTGTGCTGCCAACACAGGAGTGGAGAATTCTGTAAGCTGATAAAAGCATGCGCCATGGCGACGGGCCTTGCAGGCACCCTTTTCATGACCTGAAGGCTTGTCAGTCAAGTATGACCTACTTTCAGAGAAGCGCAGGCTCAGTTGTAACAGAGAGCTTTTTGCTACGCATGCCCAGCATATGAGAGATATGAGGTAATCTTTCTAGAAAGTTCGGTCTTCCTAGCAATCTAATTGGCCATGAGAGTTACTATAAAAGGTCTGATGACCCCTCCCTCAGGGAGAGACCCGTGGAACTGTTCAGGGACTGTCTTCCAGTTAGGCCCTTAGGCTTTTCGGTCTTCTCCTTCGCCTCGTGTTATATTATATTGATCTATCGGCTTACAACCTACCTGGCATCGATCTCTAACCACGACCTCGGATCACCCCTTGGACTCTGACTATGGTTTCAACTACTTACCTGGTTCTGGACCTCGGCAACCATCTCAACCACCCGACCATTCAGCTGTCAGTGGACACCAGCGAGTTATGGTTCAGTGTTGTCAGTTGTTCCTCCATTATAAACTGTTGACCATCCCTGGGACTTATCCGACAGGCTTGTCCTGTCGGTGAACCCCGTGGGACAACAGGTTCCCCTGTTGTGAGTTGATACTGTAACTGAAGACTCCATACCTGCGCCCTATTCTGTTGCAAGAACTCAGCTCCCGTGTCATTCAGAACTCCATTGCCGCTAGACCCAGCCTGTTCGTTCGGTCTCACCGTGACACTTGGGACACTTCCCTGGGGGAGGATTACCCAGCAGAAACTATGTTCCTATCCTATGTAGGTTCTAGAAATGTTCCCATTCTGCACAGGGAAACTGATACCTTTCAAAGTTTTAAATGCAAGAAATACTCCTTATCATCTCACAAACCCCCCACCCCCCATGCAATAGAAACAGAAATGTTTCTCCCAGAAGAGAAAACAGCTTGGTGGTCAGGCACTTGACTGGGTTCTGAAAGGCCCACACTCCAATTGATTCAGGTTAGAGACTTGAATTTTAGTCTCCCATATCCAAAATGACTGTCCTGACCACTGGGCTACTTGTTATGGTAAAGATCTTTTCGTCTTGACCAGAAATGTCATTTACCAATTACTGTGTCATTGAAACTGGAGTATTTCCACAAAAAAAAATTGACAACTCTTTTTTTATGAGAATCATTGCACAGAACCTTACTAGCCATATAAAGTCTTTCTTTTCTTTATCTTACATCTATACCGTATGTTTCTACCAGTAAAATACTGCAGTGTTAGGAGATCTATGGGTATTAGAGGTATGGGTAGGCTTGAAAACCTCTGTACATTGTACACTGAACCATATATGTGATAAGTATTAGTGATGAAGTTGTATTTTATCTGAATAGCAGGAACTTTTTTTTAACTTGCTCCTTCATTTCTGTTCATCAGCCAATATTATGAACCATGGTTATACCCCTAGGTTATGCTGTCCATAGTTTTGGTCTTTTTTTTCATACAATTTTTTTACTGCAGTATATTGATTGTGGACTATGCTGGATATAATATTGATTGGCACCCTGGATTGTTGCATAAGGATTACTACTAGAGTCTTTTTCCTTCTAAGGAAGCTCTGGGAAAGAAACACTATGTTTTTTAACAGTCTGTATTCCTCTATTCAATAGAACCAATGATGATTTACTAACACATTTTGCAAAAAAAGGATGTGTATTCATTTTGCCTTTCCCACAAGGTGGTATTTTCTTTACACTGGTTAACAAAGGACACATCTACACATTCATTAATGTGCTGTAGTTACTGTGCATTTAGTTTAGTACTTGTATAACCAAATACTAAATCAACCTGCAGTAACTGGTACTACTACACAGTAACACCGGCACACGGCTTTTTAGTGACACTAACTACAGTCGCCTAATACAACTGCACCGCAGCACATTAGTATCTTGAGTAGACACGCCCAGAGAGTTGCAAAATTCCCATCATGGATTAACAGCTGGAAAGAGCCATATTGCCACAGACTTCTCCTGCATGAAGATAATCATAGAATAATAGAAAGGTAGAGCTTGTAAGGCTCTTTGGAGATCATCTACTCCAACACCCTATTCCAGAAAAGGTCATCCCTATCTAAACTAGCCTAGACAAGTGTTTGTCTAACCTATTCTTAAAACTTCACAAACAACCCTCTCATACAACTACCAGACACAAATAAAACAGCTGAACTGCCCATATGCCTTCAGTCATCTTTAGCTCTCTCTCTGTTTTTTTATCCTCTGTCTACTTAAATATTCACACATGATGATTAATAAATTTGTTATAAAGGTTCAACAGTCATGGTCCTTTCTTCATTCCTACAGTTTCAGAGAGGCTAATATCAAAAAGAATAAAATTCCTGCTTTCCGATTAGCTGAAAATCATTCTGCATCAAGAAATACATAGTTTAAGGAAATGATAATGATTATTATTAATAAATCAGGCCATGCCTAAATACTTTTTAGAATAATTTATGACAATTTGCAGTTAAATTAGAAAATATTATAAGCTAAAATAGGTTGGTAATAGTTTAAATCAGCTGTCTAAATTTTTAATTTAGGTTTAATAAAGACATTATTATGCAATACTTAGAAATTATTTATTGTAAAGGAAACAAATGTACCTATAGTGTACAAATAAAGACAAACCGAGTTTCCTTTATGATTTCACCATAAATACACATATAATAGACAATTAAATACTAATTTATGGAGTAATTTATGATAAGCTTGAGCTGTGGAGCTGCTAATCTGTGGAAGCTCCAGTTGTATATATAAATTCATTACATACCATGTGTTAGAATAAGACAACTTCACCCATAAGATTATAGTATTATATGAGGAATTTTTTGAAGGCAGTCAAAAGGTCAACGCCATGACCTCTCTTTCCACCTGTAGTGAAAGAGAATAGAAAAGATTTGCCAAAAAGAAAAATAGTTATTTGTTTTTTTTAAAGATATTCAACAGTTTTGGAGGAGTACTAAAAAATTCATGCATTTAAAAATAAGCTGACCTGGTAATATTTTTTCAGATCATATCAACTCATTATGTTTCTCTCGTGTTGAATTGTTTTCCAAACTGTTCATCTAGAACAAGCCACAAGATTTTGTGATGCCAGACTACCAAAGGGACTATGCTACAAAGTGAGATCTTGTTATCGTTTATGTAATTAATGCAAAATTATTTCAAAGCATTTCCACTGGGACTCTGCTATAAAGGCCAAATACTTAGAAATCAGAGGATTCCGGCTGCTGTTTGAGAGAGTAAAATTTATCATAAAAAATAAACGCTCATGATAGCCTGAAAGCACAGACAAGGGTATCCAAAACCAAGGCAGCCCAAATACTCTTCTGGCTTTATTAGGACTTCCAGAACTTGCTGCAAATATTTGACTGTACCATTGGTGGAGCCAGGACTGTGGGTTGGATCTTTCTCAAATGGGAAACTTTCACTGGCTTTTTATCTAATGTCCTCTCATACATTTGTGTAACACTTTGGGCATGAATTTTGTGTGATACCTTTTTTTATTTTGTGTGACAAACGGTAGAGTCGGGATGTTTGCAAACAAGCTTTCAAGCATCAAGTTCCCCTTCTTCACATGGGGACCCAAAAATGTATTCAACAGCTCTCCTGACTATATAGTTAAATAAAATACATCACAAAAAAATTCTTGCCCCTTGTACATCTCCTGGACTATCACAGATATAACAACACTCCAACACAAAGATGGATCCAGAGAGCGTCCAGTGATATGGATGCACCCCCTTTCAATTGCTGCTGTCCCTAGCTGATCTAGGCACAAGGGGTGCCCCAGAGCTGCTCCTGCCCTGCTCCATTTGTGATCTGCAGCTGTGTGGGGTTTCAGGCTCAGCAGGGGACAATGACAATGGTGCACAGATTCCTCTTTCCAGCACCTGCTCCCTGCCTGCTACTCCTTTCCCATAGGTGTCTCTGTTGGCTGGGAGCTGGCAGTGGGAGGAAGAACCTGCACACCATCACTACTGTCCCTGGCTGGGCCTGGTTCCCTGCACAGCAACTCCCCAGCACCCGCAGCTGAAGCAGGCCTGGAGCAGCTCTGCCCCACTCCCCCTGGGTCACTAGGTCTCTTGGAAACAGTGGCAATGGCAGATGGATCCCAGGGCCTCCCCACCCTTCATGTGCCTGCTCCATGCTCAGCTCCCCAGTGTCCCCCACCCCCAACCCTGAAGCTCAAGCCATGCCTCACCCCCATATCCCCATCCTCTCCATTTAGTAAATCCTGGATCTGCCAGTGCTTCAACCCTACTATAACATGTTGAAAAATAGGACTCCACTTGCAATTGAGGCCTCTATATTCAATTGTAATCCAATTATCAAATTACTATAACATAATAAAGGACCAGATCCTCTAGGTTTTACTCAGGTGGCTTTCTAGGTGTAAGGGATAAAATGGGGAATAGTTTGCTGCCATGACAAAACACAAGACAAAAATTAAGCACTATTATAGCTTTCCTGACAATTAAATATATATATACTGTAATTGATAGAAATGCATGAAGCTGAATTAAGACTGGGATGGCTAACTTCATTTTGAATGGCTATGGTTTTTACAGATTTCTGTATGAGCTTTTTAAATCTACTGCATTTAAAGACTTTTGAGTAAATACAGAAAAGAGGCTTTTTATTGGTACTGCAGTAAATTTCAAGAACTCTGCAGTGACATCATTCCTACCACTACAAAAAATCTGTAGTGTCTAATAGATCTGATGCTGTTAATATTGTATCACATTTCTTAATGATTCCCCAAAGTTACTGGTAAATGGTTTAGTGCAACATCTGCTGAAGAGATTCAACCAAATCCAACACCTGTTAAAATCAGTAGGAAAACTCCTGTTTACTTCATTGGGGAGTTGGTTGAGGCCCAGAGTTGTTAGCCACTAATTGTCTTGAGACAGAAGCTTTATATATTGCTAGGGTATTATGCACAGCTCTTACTATCATTATGACTATAGACTGGCGTTTTCTTTTCATAGAGCAAAAACATTAAGTGTTTTCTTTTACTTAAAATTTTTAAAAGACTGTTCTCTTGCTCTTCCTTTACCTATCACAGAATGACAATAGAGACTGAAAACGATATCAGAAATTGCAGCAGCAACTTTAAAACTCAAAAATGCTATGCAGTAGCTACTTGGTAAACATGCCAAATTATTAGTTGGACTTAATTAAACAATTTTGGCTGATTTCATCTCCACAACACCTAGCTACCATTTTTCCTTACCCAATGATGCAGGATTGGAAGCAATTTATTGCTGCCCAGGAGACACCAAAGTTCATTTGTGTCCTACTTAGTTTCTTTACATCCATCCCACAGGAGATTACATCATGAACTCCTAAAACAGGTAAAAATAATGACAAGCGTGTTGCACAAAGGCGGTTCGTTTCTCTGGAGGCCACAAAAATTACAGACACACACTCATTAGATGGCACAAAAGGTGTATTTGCAAATAGGGTCAGAGCAGAGTCAAGAACTCAGATTACTCCGAACCAACAAAGGAATTTTGCAGGCAGTATTTATCTTCTCCCTCCTGGGCACGTGTGCAGAAACAGGAACTCTTACAACTTACTTCCGTTTCATACAAGCATACATGTGAGTTACATCACTACATATATCGCATGTATAGTATAATTAACTACTTAAGTATGCAGGGCGGAGAGGTAAATATGCATCAGCTAATTAAGCATGCTCAGAAACTACAATAGGTCACCAAGAGTTTACTTCCCCTCCCCGCC
>NW_017728918.1:21315151-21319596 GCF_001723895.1 Crocodylus porosus | reverse complement strand
ACAGCTTACTTCCGTTTCATACAAGCATACATGTGAGTTACATCACTACATATATCGCATGTATAGTATAATTAACTACTTAAGTATGCAGGGCGGAGAGGTAAATATGCATCAGCTAATTAAGCATGCTCAGAAACTACAATAGGTCACCAAGAGTTTACTTCCCCTCCCCCCCCTTTTCAAGGACACAGATAATTGAATTCTGGCTCCTGCAATCTGTATGAGAAAGACTAGGGAGAGGATGGGGGAGAACCTGCAATTAGCATGAGAAAGGCTGTAGCAAGGCTGGGAGAGGAAAAAGAAGTCCTTGGCAGTATCTCTTTCTTATCAGGTGCAAGATGCAAGCTGTGCATTTCTAACAAGTGGATGTTGTCATTGTCGTCCATAACCCTGCCCATCTAAATCTGCTACCAAGCATTGTAACCGTCAGAACTCCTACACCAGAAAAAATCTGAGAATCTAGGTTCTATGTTCAACTTTCCCAAGGGAATTTGAACCTATATCTCCTACATCGCAAGACAGCAACCTAATCACCAGGTCACAGACCATTCAAGACAGTGAGTATTTCCTATTGAAGCTAGGCCACTGTGTTGTCAAGGAAAAACACCCTGGAGACAAATGTAAAACAGAGACAGAGATTCCCTTGTGTATATGGCAAAGGGAAGTGAATGGTGTCTTAGCATACATAGAGCAACCTTTTCTTTCCATTGTTGTTTGTGCATTTTTTATTTCCAAGTTACTGGGGACAGAAAGCAGACTTCCTAACATGTTGCACTACCTACTTCAAATTCCCCACCCTGAAGGGCTGGAATACATACCCATACTGCACTAATTAGAATCATAGAGAAGTAGGGCTGGAAGGGACCCTGGAAGGTCGACTAGTCCAACCCCTGGCCCAAAGCAGGATTATCCCTATGCAAACCATTCTATATTAATCCATTCTCTAACCTATTAAGAAAACTACACATTTGACTTTGACACAACGCAAGACATAATACCCTAACCTACTGCTGGTAAATCAGGGGGAACACAGCGGCCAACATCATGCTGCTTCAAAGGTTGATAATATATACTCAAGAGATTTCAGGAAGAGGGCCATGCCCTCTGCTAGAGAGAAAGAAAAAAAAAAAACCATGACCCATACCAATCTGACCACAGAGTAAAATTCCTTCTTAACCCAAATATGTCAATCAGTTTGATCCAGAGCAGAGGGCGAAGACCCCCTAGCCATAAACCTTTTGGTTTCATGAACCTCTTGGTTTAGTTGCAGTAGGAACATTGGC
The DNA here is from genome assembly GCF_001723895.1 of Crocodylus porosus. Classification (NCBI taxonomy): domain Eukaryota; kingdom Metazoa; phylum Chordata; order Crocodylia; family Crocodylidae; genus Crocodylus; species Crocodylus porosus. Next base: position 21,318,313 of record NW_017728918.1, on the reverse strand, counting down.
ACACTCTTGGCAACATCTCCAGACTTGGCTACAGCCAACATCCTATGCTGCTGAGAAAAGCTTTAAAAAAGACCCTGCACACATAGCAGCAGTTGGGGGGTGGGATTTCCTAAAGGCCCCATACAGCAACTAGCAAAGCTCAGAAGCATGGGAAATACCCATAGTAGAACACAGGCATAGCTACACCTAGATGACCCCTGACCAATGCCTATCCAACCTCTTATTGAACACCTCCAGAGATGGAGAGTCCACAACTTCCCTAGGCAGTCTTTTCCACTGCTTCAGTTTTCTGTTGCTATTTCAAGCCATTGGTCCACACCTGACTCTTTTCAGCAAGAAAGAATTCAGCTATTTGAAGATTGCTATTATTTCTCCTCTTAAGCACCTTTTCTGCAAGCTAAACATGCCTATTTCCTTCAACTTCTACTTTTGTGACCTGCCTTCCAAGCCCTTTATCATTTTGTTGCCTGCCTCTGGACCCTCTCTAACTTATGTTCTCTTCTTTTTAACTACTGGCAAGTAGAAAAGCACTGTCACCTCCCATGTCTTGCACCTAATGCTTTTATTGATGCACCCCAAAACCTTTTGCACCTTTTGTGAAGCTGCATCACACAACAGACACAAACTGAGTCTGTGATCTACCAAGACTCCCAAGTACTTTTCCATATTGCTACTATCCAGTCAGATGTCACTCATTTTGTACTTGTATTCAGGTTTATTCTTCCCAAGGAGTAGCACCATGCATTTATCCACATGGAACTTCATCCACTTAGATCTAGCCCACCTTTCCAACTGGTCAACATTTTTTCTGAATTGTGATCCTCTCTTCGAGTATGTTTACAGTCATTCCCAGTTTCATGTTATCTGCAGACTTGCTCAAGAAGCTCACTATTCCAGTCTTCCAGTCATTAATAAACATGTTGAACAACACTGGGCTCAGGACAGACTCCTGTGGACTCCACTCAAAAGCTTCTACCATTCCAGCATATGTCCATTTATAATTACACCCTTTGCTTGTGGCTATTGATCCAGTTGATTATCCACCTTATAGTTTTGTCCAGCCCATATTTCTCCAATTTGTTTATGAGAAGGTTGTGCGGGACCTTGTCAGAAACCTGGCACTCAGAAGCCAGGAGCAACGGGGAGAGGAGGGGTCCAAGCACACGTGTGTCCTGCACGCACATGTGCCCCCTTACCTGACCCGGAGCAGAGGCAAACACAGCAGCAGCAGACCTAGCAGTGGGGGCTGCAGCAGCTGAACCCCCTAAGGTAAGTGGGGCAGAGGGAGCTGAGCCAGATCCAGAGGGGAAGCCCCCTGGATCCCTCTTAACTGAGCTGGTAGGGAGATGAGCTCCCAAGCTGCACAAACAGGTGCACTCTGTAAGAGCACACCAGCATTTGCATCAGCGTTTGCATTGGCGGGCAAGCAGGAAGGGCCAGGAGGAAGACTCCCGCTAGTGCAGGGCAAAGGCACCGCACTAAGCCAGAAACAAGCAGCAACTCCTATGATGGTGTCGACATGGAGTGCTCCCAGGGCCCCTGCCTGTGGGGCGCAGCCTTCCCGGGGCTTTTCTGAGGCCTCAACCCAGTCAGAGCCCATGGGGGGGCTCGCATCCCCCCACCCCCTGGCCTGAGGGAGTTGCCCATCAAGGCGTGGGGGGGCAGGAATTGGGGACCCCCACACGTGTCCTGCAGGTGCCCACCTTAGAGCCCTGGAGGTGCAGGTGAGGGAGCTCCAGGAGGAGGTTAGCAGGCTGAGGGGACTCAGGGAGGCGGAAGAAGAAATTGACAGCTATTTCCTCTCCCTGAATGGTCACACACCCAAAGAAGAAGCACCCTGGGAGGTGTCCTCTACTGCACAGTGGCAGATGGTCACCTCCAGAACCAGGACAACTAGTAACACAGCAGTACCAGTTCCTCCAGTCCAGCTGGAGAACAGGTACAAGGCCCTGGCAACACTGGAGGAGAAGGAAGGAGAGGAGGCGACCGGAGAGGAGGCAACTCCACGCTCTCCGTGATCCGAGAAAGCTGAAGGAGCTAAGCAGGCCAGGAGGAAAGAGCGTTGAGTGATTGTCATAGGCAACTCCATCCTGAGAGGTACAGAGGGCCCCATCTGTCGCCAAGACCCCTTGACATGCGAGGTCCACTGTCTGCCTGGAGCAAAGATTCAGGACGTGAAGGGGGCTGTGGGTGCTTGACCATCTGGGCAACAGTGATCATCGCCTGCTGAAATTCACCATCCAGCACAAGGTGACAAAGGCCTACAGCAAGGCAGCAGCCCTAGATGTCAGGAAGGCAGACTTCAATGAGTTAAGGAGAATAGTCAGGGAAGCACTGAGGTCCCAGAGGGGAGGGGAGGGGAGCCAGGTGTCCAAGAAGAGTGGTTGCTCCTTAAGGAGACAATTCTCCAAGCCCAAAGGGAGGTAATCCCAACACAGATCAAAGGGAGCAGGAGGGCACCTAAGCCCCCATGACTCACCAAAAGCATCTGGGAATATATCCTAGCTAAAAGGGAGGCGTACACCCAATGGAAGGGAGGGGCCATCACCAAGGGGAATTATACTGTGGTTGCTTGGGGATGCAGGGGCGCAGTCAGGAAGGCAAAGGTGGAGATGGAACTGAGACTAGCTTCCCTGATCAAGGACAACAAAAAGTCCTTTTTTAAATACATAGGGGGCAAAAAGAAGGTTCTGGGTAATGTGGGGCCCCTGCAAGACATGCTAGGAAATGTAGTTGTCACGCCAGATGACAAAGCTAACCTATTTAACAACTTCTTTGCCTCCATTTTCCTGAGCAGGACCAGAACAGTCTAAGCCCCGCTTAGATCCCAGGGGATGTGCACTGAGGCCAAGGGTTAGTGAGGAACAAGTTAGGGAACTTCTGGAGGGTCTGGATGTATTCAAATCAGGTGGTCCGGACAATCTCCACCCCAGAGTACTGAGAGAATTGGCTGAAGTCATTGCGGGACCCCTGGCTTTATGAGCACTCATGGTACTCTCGTGTTGTGCCAGAGGACTGGAAGAGGAACAATGTGGTTCCCATCTTCAAAAAGGGGAGGAAGGAGGACCTGGGAAACTATAGGCCAGTTAGTCTTACCTCAATCCTGGGCAAGCTTTTTGAGAGAATTATTCTGGCACTTGTCCACGAGGGGCCAGCAGGGGA
>NW_017728918.1:21308116-21314766 GCF_001723895.1 Crocodylus porosus | reverse complement strand
GGGCACACTAGAAGGGAGGAATAGGCTGCAATTGGACCTAGACAGGTTACAGGGGTGTGTGAGAGAGAGAAGGAGCCAGCAGGCTCCAAGGCTCCTGGGCTAAGCAGAGGCTCAGCGGGCTCAGGTCCGCAGCCCCAAGGAGCCCGGCAGAAATTCCCCTTACCCAGGTGTGTTGGGAAGGGAGGGGCCGATATTTTCCCCGCCAGTATAAAGAGGCCGGGACCGGAAAGCGGCAGCACCGCAGAACCGGAAAGAGGAGGAGGAGGAGGAGGAGGAGGAGCATGCCGGCGCACACTGCAGGGAACGCTGGGCTTTGGAACCTGGTTTACTGGCCCCTGCGGGAAGTAGAACTGTCTGTTTACCCGCCGGGAGCTGAGACCGGCGGGAGAAGAGTACTGTAATAACCCTAATAGAGGGGCACTATTGACTTTGGGGTACCGTAGTCCCTGTAATAGGGGCACAGTACAAGAGTGAACTTGAGCTGTTAAAAAGGAATCTCGTCAAGCCCTACAAAGGGGATCTCCAAGAGCCAACAAAGGGGTGGTTGACCCCTCAAAGGTCAAGTTTGAGTTGGAAGGTGGCTGCAGAAAGACAGAGCAGCTATGAGGACCAGAGAAGCCTTCTTGGTTGTCGTGTTTGTTTTGATTGACCTTTCTTTTGTAGATTATCTGGGAGGAACTGAGGATACGTGGCCGGACCAGCCGGTTGGCCACCACCCAGTGGAACGGGCGAGGGTGTAGGGGTGGCGGAGCCCTCAGAAACTCGAGACCTTGCGAGACGCCAGGAAGACTCATAATTGGATTACACGCAAAGACATCTGAACCAACTCCATTAATATCAAGTCATGGCAGGAAAAACGTACATGTGTGAGACCCCAATTACAGCTGATGACACCCTAGGCAAGCGGAAGGCGACGTCTGTTAGGTCCACAGGGGACGGTGATCCCCGACAGGATGGGCGGATGAGCATAGGATGGGATTCAACACCGGCAAGTGCAAAGTGATGCACCTGGGAAGAACAACCGGCATCATATCTACGGGCTGGGGAACTCCCTTCTCTTCAGTGCAGAGGCAGAAAAGGATCTTGAAGTCATCATTGATTCCAAGATGAACATGGACCGGCAGTGTGGGGATGCAGTCTGAAAGGCCAACCATACCTTGTCATGCATCCACAGATGCATCTCAAGCAAGTCCAAGGAGGTGATACTCCCCCTCTATGCGGCACTGGTCAGGCTGCAGTTGGAGTACTGTGTCCAGTTCTGGGCACCGCACTTCAGGTGGGATGTGGATAACATGGAGAGGATCCAGAGGAGGGCCACTCATGATCAGGAGGGCAGCAGGGCAGACCCTATGAGGAGAGGCTAAGGGACCTGAACCTGTTCAGCCTCCACAAGAGAAGGCTGAGGGGGGATCTAATTGCCTGTTACAAACTAGTTAGAGAGGACCAGCAGGCACTGGGGTAGTCCCTGTTCCCCCATGCACTACCAGGAGTGACAAGAAATAATAGCCACAAGCTGGCAGAGGGTAGATTTAGGCTGGGTATCAGGAGGCACTACTTCACAGTCAGAGCAGCTAGGATCTGGAACCAACTTCCAAGCGAAGTGCTGCTGGCTCCTACCCTGGGGGTCTTTAAGAGGAGGATAGATGTACACCTTGCTGGAGTCATTTGACCCCAGTACTCTATCATGCCATGGCAGGGGGTCGAACTCGATGATCTGCTCAGGTCTCTTCCAACGCTAGAAACTATGAAGTCCATATATTGCTAGTTCTGCTGCAGTATCCACAGCCGTCCCTTTAACCACCCCCAGTAGTTACTTTGTCAAACAAGGAGATAAGGTTTGTTTGACAAACTGTGTTCTTAGTAAATCTAGGCTGACTGTTTGCAATCAGCCTTCCCTGCTCCAGATGTTTGCAAATGGACTTCTTTATGATATACTCCAGTAATTTCCTGGCTATTGATGTGAGGTTAACTAAGGGTGGGCAATTCTTTCAGCAGAAGGGCCACTTAGTGACTTTTGATGATCTGTTAAGGAGCGCAAAGGTAGCACCACCCCTTGAGAAGTGCCCCATCCCCTAATCACCATCTTGGAACCAGAAGCCCCACTCCTAACCCCTGACCTTTGCCACTGGAACCCCACCTTGCCAAATCCCAGAGAGCCTTTTGGGAGGGGGTTTTGCTATCTTGGAACCAGAAAAAAAACTAATCATATACTAAATATCAAATATCTACTATAATATATTTTTATTTTATTTTAAACAAGTATTTTGTCCTGGTTTACATGTGTTTGCATAGCATATAGAGAGGTGATTGTATAATTTTAAAATAAAGTCATATTATTTAATATTGTTTGAGGGGGGTGAGGGGTTTGTGAAGAGTTGTGGACTTTTGGGGCTATTGTGAATGGGTGTGCAGGGTGGTGGGGTGTGTGGGTGAATGTGGGTTTTGTGGGTGGGCCTTTGGGGGGTGGGTGTGGGGCTTATGGGGTGGCAGTGTGTGGGTAAGTGTGGGATTTGTGCGGAGTTGGTGTGGGGACATATGTGGCTGGGTGTGGGATTTGTGGGTGGGTATTTCCCCCCACACACCCCACCATAGCATCCAGTCCTTCCCACCAGTGGCAGCAGCAGCACGCATTGGGACCTCGGGGCACTCCTGGTCCATAGCAGGCAGAGCCCCCCAGTGGCAGACAGCTCTGGCTGAATCCATGCTTCCATGTCTGGCTTCCAGCACTCCCACCCAGAAACCCCTACACCCACCCATACACCCCATACCCACTGAGGTCCCACTGCCTGTTGCTGCTGCTGCCTGTAGCAGGGGCTGTGTGCTGAGGCAGGATGGCCTGCACCCACCAAGGAGTGGCCTGCACCCCACACCCACCCACTCCCACCCACAAATCCCACACCTACTCTCCCCCTGCAGGCAGGAGCTCCCCTCACTACTTACCAGTTGTCCAGTCATGTGCCATTATGCTCTATGTCTCCACATGGGGCTCCCAGAAGGAATGCTGGGAGCCCCACAGAGGTGGAAGTACAGAGCCTGCCTGGTTTTATGGTGCATGACCACCAGCTTTCAGAGGGACAGCCGTTGGCTGGTAATAATTGTTTTTTGGAGGGGCTGCATGGGCCAGATAGAATGGCTAAGCCAGCAAGATCCAGTTCATGAGCCATATATTGCCCAACTAAAGCATCCTAGAACATACATTTGTCTCTTGCTATTCTTCTTGTCCTTTGAGAACCTTTGCGTGACAGTCCCCTTTTCAGTGCTAATCATACAGGAGAGATCTGGAATCATATTAAATCTCACCAGAAATCACACTTTTGTGTAAATTGGTAATCATATTGCTTTCAGATCATCCTATACAATGCAGGCTAGAGTCGCATCCCACTTGCATTATTGTAAAATGTAATTCCATGTAGTACCATGACTCCAGATCTGTGTCAGTGTTTGTGTGGTATTTGGTTTTAAGGTATCTCTGAGCAAATTGTATAAATAGCCTCAGGAGCAGGAGTCAAAAACCAACATTCCTTCCTTTTCAGTGAACTACCATGGAATTAATCTCCCTCCTGCTTTCTCTCCTTCTGGTCCCATAATTCCTGGCTGCCCACTTGGCTAGATTCCAGAGGAGGGTAAGGGTGAAAGTTGCTCATAGCCATGTCTGCCCTATAGCTTGTGACATAGGATATCATGTGTTCAAACCCTCCCTCAGCAAGCTAGGCAAGTTATCACGTTTGGTTGTTTATGGAAGCAGAGCTTTCATATGTTGCCAACAGACAAGTAGCTGTCAGGAAAAATGCCGTTCTGAGATGCATATGCCTTAAGAAGTGAGAAGAGAGCATGTTTCTGAAGAATTGGACATATCTTAGCACTAGTTTAAAATTTGCTACTGGAATCAAGGAGCAGCCACGTGGCTCCTGTGTAACTGAGGATCCATCCTGAGAGGCATTTTAGTGAAGCCCATTGAAATGAATGGGGGAGCAGTGTACTTCTGTGGGCTAAAGTTGGATTCACCTACAAAGTGCACAAGCAGTAAACTTGCAGCCACTGAAAATATCTAACAACTATGCAGCTACACAGGGAAAATAGGATGCCTCGCTGATTCTAGTCATCTTCATCAGCAGCTTGCCAACATCTACACACTAGACATCTAGTAGGTAAAATAGGATGTAGTGCCAAGGGACTTTTCTTCTCTGCTGAGTCAGACAAGCTGACCCATAACCTTAAAGAGGAGTATTTACTTGAGTGAAAAAAACAGGATTTGGGCTGTACTTTTTATATTGTGATCTATTCTCTTGTATTTAATTATTTTTCTAAAACTTTCTGTAGGCATACCTTTCTAACCTGCTGCTGAGTATATGATACAAACCCCCAGCAGTGTCTAATCCACAGCTATTACAGCCCCTAGGTATAGATTCTTGTCTTTTTAGTTCTGGAGGACCCTGATTCAACCCTACTGTTGAATATATTTTAATTTTATTTAAAAATATGTTATAGTCAATGTTTGATATTTAGTATATGATTTGTTTTTTTCTGATTCCAAGATGGCAACCCCCTCCCCACAGTACTTTTGCCACACCTGACTCTTCATGTAGGATGTTCCTCATAAATAGTATTTTTGAGCTGATCTAAAGGAGAAAACATTTATCAGTAACAGAAAAGTAAAGCAAACTCCACTTTGTTATAACCTTTTTTATCCTAAACTGCTGTACAAATTAAAGCACTGCGTGTCTAGAAATCACCCAGTATATATCAAGGCTTTTCAACTGTTAATTTTTTTTGTAAAGTGTTTTGTGTAACCATCACACTGCATTGTAAGTGCTGCATACTATTAATTATTATGATGCCTAAAATAACCTGCTTGTGCACAGATCCATTAAAAGCCTTCTCTAGATAGCTGTTACAAACCAAATGTTTGTATAAGAGTAAAAAGAGTAAAATTTAATACCGTGCAAAGATCCATACAAAGGCCATGCACACCAACGTCACTCTTTAGGGCAGAATTCTCTTTCAACTACTGGGTGACCGAAGTTCAGCTTATGACCAATTCTGCAGTACCCTATTAAAGTGTAAGAATGATTTTCTCAGCCCCATAGTCACCTAAATGCCCTTATTATAGAATTAAGGAAACTATGCATTTCTGTAGTGTGCTTCTATTCCTATGAGGCAGTTATAGGTGCAGAGAGAATAAGAGACTAGTTCCTACACTTTAGTCAGGTAGTTCACAAGGTACATTTTAGTCATTCACTAAGTGAAAAATAATTCCTCTTTTATTCCTCAAAATATAGTTTTTCATTCCTAGCCCTTGTGCTGCACCTCTGCCAGGCTGTGAATTTCAAAATGTACAAATTTTATGCATGGTGAGCCCTACTTCGATATCTTTTGTTGATCTTCAGTTAAAATGTTTTATCTTAGCCGATCAAAAATACTCCTTTTTTTAATTATAAACACTTCTACATGTTGAGGACCTGATCTTGTAAATATGAAAGAATGTGAATGATGAGTTAGGTGAGTAGCCTAAGTTTTCTGGAGCTATCCATGCAGACAGCTGAAACATTTGCAGAATCAAACCATTACAGTTTTTCTTTTTCATTTTTTTCCATTTCATATTATCATTGATGGCCTCAACTCATTGTATAGCCTGAGGATTAATAAATGTCTGTAACTGAGACTTTAGATCATTCCTTCCTCTCAGTCAGTTTAGAAATCCCTAAGAACTGCTTGCTCTGTACCTTGATTGCTTAATTGGAGCATACAAATACTTCCTCTTTGTAGTATTTTTTCCAATACATACAGCTTGGGTCATCTTGGTATTGTTCAAAGGCTGTGCACTTCAAAAATGTAAATAATGTTGAGATTTTGAAAGATTACCTTTTTAATATGGAACAGGCTATGGTTTGCAACTCTTCACATAACTCAGGAAGCGAATTTCTTTAAGTGTGCTTTCTCCTAATTAATTTAAGCATTTTCTGTATCTTTGCCATGTACAGCCATCCTCTGGGACTGTGGTGATGAAGGAAAATTATCATACTGTAAATGTGGGAGGAAGGAAAGAAATACAAAAATGCTTTTAAATCAAATCATTTTACACAGTGGAGATATTTTTTTAAACTTTCCATAAATACTGTAATATTCTTTGTGCTGGTTAAACACAACATGGAGCACAGAAGAAAACTAAGAAGATATTTACCCAAGACAGACAAATCATCCTAGGGCAGTCAGATTTCATTACTATCTGTCAGAAACCATTATGATGATGCACTAAGAGCAGGACACTGGATTTCAAAAAGAAGAGGCTTCACTACATACAAAGTCTAAACAAGACTTCAAGCTGAAGAAGTTAAGACTAATTCATATACAGCTTCTTTCAGATTGGCCCATATGCCTTACCATAGCAGGACTTTCCTGCTAAATGGCAAAGATCTTTCTTTTATAAACAGGCAAGAAATAAGAAAGATCATTTGAACCAAAATAATTAAAATAAATATCTGGAAGATATCTAACATGGTCCCCATCTTCAAAAAAGGGAAGAGAGAGGACCCGGGCAAGGATAGGCCCATCAGTCTTTCCTCTATCCTTGGGAAACTCTTTGAGAAGATCCTCAAGGAGCACATCTGTGATGGGCCGGCTTCAGGGATGATGCTCAAGGGCAACCAGCA